>NW_026782092.1:0-510000 GCF_031769215.1 Ylistrum balloti
CGTGTGATGTCTCCAGTATTTCATTGTCAATGAAGTTGTATTTGATAATTCCTGATTCTTGCCTAAAATCTGACATATCGATATAGTGTTTGAACTGTCATACATTACTCTATTTTCAAAAGAGTATATATGAAATAGACATTTGTAGTTAACACTTACAAATGTAAACATTCACTTTTTTTTTTTTTTTTTTTTATGTACAAATCGAATAATTGAAGGTTTGGATGACAGACAACAAAAAACACTAGTAAAGTATTGAATGATGCTTTACGTTATGAGCTATAAAAATTTAAAGAATGCAGTCTTCACAAATTACGTTCATATTCACCATTAGTACATTTTGTACGATGTTGTGATAATTGTAAAAAGGCATACAAGAGAAGAGCACTTTTCGATAAAAAATAAATTAGATACACCAATGTCACAACTAACAATAAAGAGATATAGAAATAAACTAGGACTTGACAGTGACAGTGACAGTCTAAATTTTGAAGGCTAGAAGGCTACAGACGAACATCAAAATCCAACGAATGAAATGTCATAATCGAGATCAGAATCTCGTTAGTTTCATATATTTTACATGTGTATATTCTGAATCGTATCACTATTTAGAGCCAACAATGGAAATACCGATATGTCAACAGAATCTGAATTCAAAATTCAAACTCGATGAATCTAGAGCAATATATGAAAAAAGAAAGATTAATATAGAGACACTTTTAAGGGTACAACGAGAATAAGACTAAGTGTTTCGGACTTAAGACATGGTAAACAAATCTAAAATTTTGTTCTAGCACTAATAGCTTGTTTATAAGAAGATAATCTGAGAGTTTTATGGATTATTGAAAAAAAAAATTACTATTGTATATGTATATAAAGGATGTTTGCTTTCCTACTGATCCTAAATTAAGTTATCGCATGCATACAGCAAGCATTTGCGGAGAATGCCGATCAACAACGTGATAATGCAATGGATGTAACGAGACAGTCCAAATGAACCAACACTGTAAGGAAGGAAAAAAGGTGTTTTGAATTGATGATGCCGGACTTTTTTTATAGTCGATGTTAATTAAATAAATGGCAAGGCTTATCTAAATGATAATAATTATATGACGATATGGTTGATATATTGAAAAACATACGGCCTAAATGTAATTGTGAACTATGCATTGAAATACAAAATAGATTGACAAAATATTTCAAGGTTTGAAGGCAATCTTTTATGGTCATCAAAATGACCTCAAAGAGAGTTGTTCTATTTCCTCGGGCGATATGTCGGCAGACTTTTTGATGCCCATTAGTAGTCGTTCCGTTTCTGTAAACCTTATTCCAATTTAACAATATGACATTAATTACTTGGAATGACCAAGAATTACAAGAATGTCGTCGATGAAACTGAAGACGCTTGTCATTCCGTAGTGTTTATATTTTGTCCTAGTTTAATCGACTTTGAATTCGAATTAAGATTCTGTAGATCGGCATTTTCATTATGTTTGCTTGATAATGGGGAACCATCCATTCACATTGTAAAACTCTTCCAAAACGTTCGATGTTGACATCTCACGGTTAATTCGAGAGTCAATGGCGTATATTGGATATTAAAATGTCATTGAAAGATGACCTTACAGCAAACGATTTTCAAGAGATGCAAGTTTGTGAGCATATGGGGTAGCTTTATGTTTGTCAAAACGATTTCGTTTGGAAACAATACCTTCCTTGTACATAGAATAGCTAGATGCGATCGCTTGATTGAGACTTATAAGATGGATGGCGTCGATAAAGATGACGCCAACCCTGTCGTACCCCTTTTTGCAATGTTCACCGTGTATTTTTGTTCTCGTTTCATCGATTGTGTACCTCAGTTACACTTTTGCTAATATTGTAGTATTTTCTTCTTGTTTTTGTTTGCTTTATTGGTCACCATCAATGGAAGAGTTGTGTTTTATATAAGGATACATTTTGACAATATAAAAGAATGTGCATGGTACTAGTATGGATTCCTGTATCAGAGCACGCCAATCTTGCGGTTTGTGATTAATAATTTAATAAATTCTGAAGTTTTAAAAACAAGGGTTCCTCCCTTTTTAAATCTATGGGAAACACCAATAAAACATATTCTTTTAAATTTATTTTAATCTTTAATTTGTATCTGTATTGCTTGAAGAATAATGATTAAAATTATTGCTAGCTTGTTTTAATAATGTGATTGAATTGACTTTAACGATTTCTCTCTGGGTCATCAGACAAAAAAGCATCATTCTTCATGAAATTGAACCACAACGCGACAGCGCGATAACGTGGCAAAGCACACCGTTTACTTGGCAATACGAAAACGCCAACACCACACAAATGTTTTGTCACAGAAGAATGTTGCATTATCCCATATATATATATATATATAATTTTAGTCGCATCGTCGCGTTGTTACGTTTATATTCCGATATTGTTGAGTGACCGTATCAGTCATTACGACATGTTTGACACTTTCCGAAACAATTTTGAAAATAACGATGAAATAAGGAATAATATAAAAATGCAAAACATTTTTTATTCAAATCACATATTTTGTGGTGGTTGAATGTCTGTGTAAAGTGAAGGATATAATGCTTTATCAAATAAGAAAATCATAATTTTACAACCAGATAACGAATAATTCGTACGACGAAGATACAATACAACAAATAGGCATGTCTGTATATTGTTTTATTTCATCATCTAAAGAACTAAGTGATAATCGACGTTTTAGAAGTCAGTCAACCAGGAAAATCCTTACATAAGGTAAACACAAGTATGCTATGTTTTTATGTTTAAAATTCACATACATGATAAAACATTGATTGCTCTCGGTATAAAAAGGATTATCAAATGTAAAATCCCTGAATATTAAAATTTGTCCCATTTGCAGTAAGAAATATGTTATATTACATTTCAAACTGAAAACACAATAAAGGACGGCATCATTTTATCAAAAGGATATATAGTGTATATACATATATAAAGACATATTGACATATGTTAATGGAAGAGGATCAATATCGTGTTGTAGGTATTCCTATTCCAATTAGTCAACGCGATGCTCTGGTATGAACATCAAATGAAGCTATTTGGACTAAGTTACATCCCGACAAAAGTGAATGATAGAAAATAAGACAGGTTGAATACACAAATGACGAATGGCTATCAGATTGTATTTATTAATGGTCATTTGAAAGCAATTTCATATAATGATAACTGTCCATTAGCACGAGTATTTCCGGAAGCTGTATTACATACTGTGTGCATCCCTTGAGCTGTGCCACTGTCAACCTGGATTTATAGGACAGGGTCATCTATAGCCGGTAAATCTTATCGTTACACTGTGTTATTATCTAATGGACACGTTTTAGACCTATTTGGAAAGTCTCTTATCAGTTAAGCAGTTATTATCAGTAAAGCCAACACAAAGAATAATAAACAGTTTGTACTAAAATATTGATGACAACTTTTCAGCATGCATGCCCTAGATTTTGGGACCGAAAGATATGCTGTGGTACAGCGTATAGTCCACGGGTGTAACCATAGAGTACGGTACTTAAGAGCCTAGCTAATTACATGTCACAATGTAAGTGCATTTGATAAACTGATCCTGATTCCCTTGATAATTGTACAGTCATTATCCTCCTTCTTGACAAGGATGTGGGATGATTACGGTATATATAACAAATATTTTTGTTGTTTGAACAACTTTTGCGATATCCTATTTTGCTCTTGTGGTTTGTTTGTACTGTCCATTGAGATCCCTGTGATAGACTTTTCCAGCGGACATCCATTTTCCAGTTTCCTAACGTGGAATTTTGTCAGTGGTTGAATATTGGCACGGTTCAGATTAAATCGTGTACTTTACTTTCTTATGAAATTTAGATACAATTTTATTGCATTACCGAGTTCTCACTTTTAAAAACCCATTCCATTTTATTTTCCTCGGAAATTTAGGTTCCTTGCAACACTGAACCACCATAACACCCTGGGACAGGAAATCAGTTGTATTAGTGCATTTCCTATTTTGTTTTATTCCATGGAGGAGTGGAAATCAATAGACCAAAAATACAGCATTTGTAGCAGGAGAGCGACATTTCAGATACGGAAGCGTTAATTGTAACTTATGTTCTCCATATTCAAGCATTAAACTGCTTTCAATAGGCATTCACGGGCTTATGAATGCAAATATAATAATTAAACAATTAGGCAAAGGTAATCTCGTACGCTAAATGTAAAAGGGGAGGCAACCTCAATTGGTTTCAATTATTCTTAAATTCGTACGCCAGTTGGCAGTTATGAAGTGCTTTTGCGCAACTACAGCTGTTATGGTTAATCAGTGGAAATACCATGCAGTGGAAAATATAAGAAATATATATATTTTCATATAAATAGATATATTGGGCTCATATTAATGCATGTTTGACTTCTGTTAACATATCTGTCGCTGGGAAGTATTTACAAGTATGTTAATTGTAGAAATTATGTAATTTGGAGCGAAAAAACGTCGCTTACTCCAACGTTTGACTTGAATTGCTATATTTCTATGGACTCCGCACAAGCAGTAGTAAGCCTACCGACACCACTAGATTCAGAATATAAAGAATCTTCGTAAATACGTATTATCTCGTATTCCATAAGCACTATATAGTTTCCGAATTCGAAGTCAATAAAAAGATGGGGAAAAACGCAAACGCGACCCGGAAAAAGAAATGTGGATCACAATATGTTGATGATGATTCACGTTGGTGTCAAGCCTACCACCTGAGGACAGGTCAAGGACCCGCTGATAAACTAGAATGTCGTATTATGACTAATACATAATTTGAAATGTCACGTATTTTGAACAAATTTGTTGTACAGGACATATCTAAATCATAGTAACGAAATCGTATATGTTAGTGTTGCTATCTGCACAAACTATCTCTCATTTTGCTAGCAGAAGTTTTATCAGAACACGTAATGAAGACCTCTACAGACGGCTTACAAAAACACGTTTAAATAATGCATGTAAAATGACCATGTAAAATTTCATCATTTAATTTCAGAATATTTTATAGTCCAAAGTTCTTGATAGATAAATGGAATTGGGCAATATGTAAAACCTATACAAGTCCTCTCCATAAAGATACGAACAAGTATACTGAAACATGTATAAGATGAAAGGTATGGATATTACATTAATCAAAGACGCACGTGATAGACTATTTCAGAAACATGCAAGAAGAAAAAGAAAGCACTGCCATCAGCTATTATATTACATATTTGAAAGGTAATAATGTCAATAATGCAGCTGTCCCCAGGTTAGGTCCAGCTGTATTTAAGGATGAAGACTGACGCAGATACTAACAACAGGGTCATCTTTGAGAAATATTATTTTCAATGTGCCAACTTCGGTCCGGTATCTTAATTGACTGTGATATGTCACATGGTTTTGCTGTCATTAACCGACTCTCATTTGAAGAACTTGGATTGATATCGATAAAGTAGAAGACGTATAACCTTTAGGAACACTTTGCTTTTTGTTTAATTTATTTTCATAATATCTTCGCCCTCATTTTATCGATTTGGTTTTACAACCCGGACGAGTTTGGATACATAGGCACCAACTTACTTGTTCATTTACATTTCACACAAAATAAAACGTTGGAGCTGTAGATGACAAACAGTCTGATAAATCTGAGAATTGCGGTATGTTTATTGATATTACAAATCGGCTTGAGTGTATTCGGTACTTCCGGTAAAAGGATGTGATCTTCCTACTTCAGTGTTTAAAACCTGTTTTTCATTTCAGTAATAATTACCATAACTTTAGTATGCAAATACAGTACCTACACCCATCTTTGTATCCCAACAACAAAAGATTCAAAAGAAAAACAATCCCGCCCTCCCTACGATCCATGAGCCATCACGGCAGGAACGCAGAGTGATCTCCCTTCCTCTTACCTTTATGGCTGCCGACGAGTGCGGAGGTGTCTGAGCTAAGTGCTTTTCTTACTCCTTCTCTTCGTACTGCCATTGTCGTTTGAGTATATTGTTACTCTATTAGTAGTCTATAAACCCATCTCCCAACTTACGGATGGTTTTGGGTACCAACAGTTACTCAGCAGTTACGGGCTTAGCCCGTACATGTCTGGGTTTCCACCTGGTGGGAGTGGCGGTTCATCCTGGTCCTTTGGACAGGATGTCCAGCCCCAGACTCAGGCAGGCCATCTTGGCCAGTTCTGGGGTCACTCCCGGCCCGCTGGACCGTTCCCATTCCCTCAGGGGTTTGGGTTTTTACCCCATGGGTCTTCACTCGTGGAACCCATAGGGGTTGGTCTCTCCTCTAGGAGATGTTATAGCAGTGCGGAATCCCCCCAATGTTCTGCTACTTCGGGGGCTTTGTTGGCCGGTCCTATAAAGGTTTGCCAGACCTTAAGGACTTCCGCCTCCAGCGCGGACCCGTCGGTCTCCTGTTCCCAGGGGTCGGCTTCGGGTCTCCGACCCAAGCCTACAGCTACAGCTGTTGGTCGCGCTGCGTCCAAATGCCATAAAGAGGAGTTCCCCTCTGCGGAGATGGCTCCTCTGGCGGCCCCTGTTCCTCCCAAGGGGACTTCGGTCTCTATTGAGGAGGAGATGGACATCGAGGGTGCGGGCTCGGCAGAGGAAGACGATGTCATTCATCTTTCTCCTGGGCCAAGAGGGTTCACAAGGGGAAGATGGCCCTGAGACTGCTGAAGCTGAGGCTCAGCATGTGCTTTCTGGGATGCGGGTCCTCCGGGCCAACATCTCCCGGATTCTCAGGGCGGAGGTTTGCCCACCGCCTCAGCATCGTCGGCGCCTGAATCCACCATCCTTCTGGGTTCCCTGGTGGCTCCTCGGGCTTCCGTTCGCTCAGATCGGTCTCTGCCAGAAGGCAATATCATGTCTTCGGTTCTGGCCACGGCCCGGGCTCCGGTTTTAGAGAAGGACTCCTTCTCTACCCGTGCTCCCGGGTTTGTCGGTCTGCAGCTCAGTGTTGGTGAATTGTCGGAGGCTTCAGCTTCCGACTATGCCACACATGATGGGCAGCTGGCCTCTCAACCAGCACAGCTGGAGTTGAGACAGCTGGCTGCCTGGCCCGGCAAATCAGTGGACCAGGTGGTGCTCGATCCCAAAGAGCACCACAGGATGGAGAGAATGTTGCACCTCTCCATCCAAGTTCTGTCATACATAGACTTCCTGACAGTTTGTCTATACAGGGTATCCGATTTGCCTGAGTGTCGGTTATCCGAGACAGAACAGCCGACATACAGGACACGGCAGCCTTGCAGGTTCTCTGCTCGTCAATGCCGTGTTGGCTAGGCAGTTTTCAGTTCTGAAATTCCGCCCAGTCCAGTAACCCTACCGTTTCCGCTTGTTGAATGCCCCCTTCTAGGGCTCTACCCTGTTCAGGGGAGCTCTTCCTTGGGTTCAGAAGGATATGAAGGAGGACTCGGTCGCCTCAGCACTTCTGGTGAAGAGGTTTCAGGCTGAGAAGGCCAGTGCCTCGCAGGGGTCAGTGCCTCCTAAGAAGAAGGCGAAGTCTTCGGCTGCTCAGTTTTCTGCACAGCCCAAGTCCCAACCTCACTTCAACGGCAACAAGGGGAATGGTAGGAAGGGTAAGAAACCTCCTGGGGGCAAGAAGAAGGGTTCCTGACTATTTCTGCTTCTTGGCCGCGAAAGGCGAAGGGTATGGCCGGGTGGACGGTGGTTCTCCTTTCCCGGGCTCATGTCCTTCTCCTGCAGGCTCAGGCTCCGGGTGGGCAGACGATTCTCTGGTCTGGCAGGGGCTCGATCTGCCCCATCCGGAACTCCCTGTGGGCGGACGTCTCTCTGCTTTCCTTTCCTAGTGGCAGGATGTTACAGAGGATGCTTGGGCTTTTGTCGGTGGTCAGGGAGGGTCTAGGTATTCCCCTTCTTCAGGATTCGTCCTTCGCCTCCTGGCCGTTTTTGTTTCTTTCCTCCTCCCGGGGATTCAGAAAGGGCACGGGTGCTCCAGGAAGAAGTAGGGACCATGCTGCCAAGGCAGAGATGCCCTTGGGGCTCACGACAGCTCCTTTGGTGTTCACCAAGTTGCTGCTGGTGTTTCCTTCACTCCTGCAGAATAGACGTCCACATCTATTTCGACGACTCCCTCATGCCTCTTTTGGTGTGGGAATCGTTAGTGAAGGACACTCGTCTGGTCCTGAAACTCTTGCTCAGAGTCGGCTTCATTCCTTCCAGAGAGAAGTCAGAGGTTCCTTCATATTAGGACTTCTTCTTCCTGGGGAACCATTTTGACATGGTTCGGGGCTTAGCCCTTCCACCTCTGGAGAAGTTTGAGAAGGTCAGGGCTCTGGCTCTGACTTTCATCACTTGGTCGCTTGTCCAGGTACATTGGTTCCTCAGTTTTCTGGGGTATCTCAACTCCTTGGCATATGTGGTCCCCCTAGGGAGGATTCACATCGGACCTCTCCAGATGTTCCTCCTGTCTGACTGGGTTCCGTCATCCAGGAGGCCTGGATCCCGCTTACCCAGTCGGTCAGGGAGTTCTCTTGCTGGTGGACCATTCAGGAGAACGTTTTCCACGGGGTACCTCTGACCAAGCCTATCCCCTCTATGATCCTGTTCATGGACGCGTTCATGACAGGAATGTGAGCTTACCTCGATGGCCAATGCTGCTTGGGGGAGTGGTCTGGCGAACAACTCTCGGAGCACATCAGTGTACTCGAGATGAGACTGTTCATTTGGCTCTGCAGTCCTTTAGGGGTATCCTGCAGTCCAAAGTGTGGCTACCGACAACAGTTGTCGCGTATCTGGAGAGACAGGGGCCACCAGGTCTCATGTCCTGTGTGCCCTCTCCATCCACATCCATCTTCTCTGCCAGGACATGCAGTTGACCATAGCGGTCAAGCATCTTTCTGGCAGGCTGAGTGTGTTGGTGGCCACTCTCCAGGCGCCACCAGCCGGTGTTGACGGAATGGCAGCTGTGTCCCTTGATTTTCAAGGGGAATTGTCAGGCGTGGGACAGACCTATTATAGACCTGTTTGCCACTTCCCTGAACAACCAGCTGCTAACCTTCGTCTCCCCGGTCCCAGACCGAAAGGCGTGGGCTGTGGACGCCCTTTCTCTGGAATAGGAAGGGGCGTATGCATATGCATTCCCTCCCGTCAACCTGGTGGGCAGGGTTCTACAGAAGTTCTGGGAGCATCACTGCTCCTTACTTCTGAGAGCCCCTCTGTGGCCGAGGCAAGCTTGGTTTCAGGAGCTCTTGTCGTTTCTGGTGGAGGAGCCCTTGGCTCTCCCCACCAGACCGAATCTCCTTCGCCAGCCTTGGCCCAGAACGACACACTCTTGACCAGAGATCCTCCACCTTCACGCGCTGAGGCTATCTCTGGAAGCCACGCCAAGGCAGGCTTTTCTCAAGAGGTGTCAGATTGCATTGAGCAATCAATCAGGGCTTCCTCTTCTGCCGTCTACCAGTCACGTTGGATGATCTTCTGTGATTGGTGTGTCGGCAAGGAAGCTTATTCATTCGAAGCCTCTGCATTTGATTGCGGAATTCCTAATCTCTCTGTTTAGGTACCGCTATCTGCCACCTGGCACTATTGCTGGCTATCGTACAGCTATTGCCAGAGTTCTTGCTTGTTATGGCAGGAAGGAGATCGGTTAGTCCTCCTCTCTTTCTGCCCTAATCAGAGGCTTTGCTATGAATAGAGTTGTTTTTAGCGAAGAATCAGGTTCCGGGGTTCTCGCACGATCCCATCAGGATCCTGGCTGTGACTAGCTCGGAGGAGCGAGATAGGTTGCTTTGTCCTTGTCGGGCTCTTAGGTTTTATCTTGATAAAACCAGGGGGGCGGGGCTCTCGATCCCGTCTGTTTTGCCCATTAAACAGGGGCAACGAGATATCTCCTCCCAGTCGGTTTCCAGGTGGGTTTGCCAGGTGATTTAGTATGCTTACGAGCATTTTGATGATCTGGCTCGGGCGAGAGCGAAAGCGCGGTCTCATGAGGTCAGGGACCTTGCTTCATCCTGGGCCCTTCTCTCAATGAGTCCTCCTTTCAGGAGGTCATGTCTGCAGTATTCTGGCAGGGCAGGGATACCTTAACAGATTTTTATCTGTGATCCCTAGCTTCCCACTCAGAAGGCCTGTATTCATTGGGACCTTTGGTGGTGGCATAGTCAGTGGCTGGGCCTCCTCGTTAGCCCCGGGCCATGTCTTTCCGTACGGCGGCATGTGGGTACACCTGCTCTTTCACAGAGAGGTCCCTTCCTTCACTTTAGCACTCTGTTCTCCCTCCCTACTACTTTGGTTGTGCTGGAGGGGCTGCCTGGCTTCTAGTCACCACTACGGTAAGACGAATTCGCATACTAAAGTTATGGTAATTATTACTGAAATGAAATTGAGGTTTTTTAATGTAAAACCAATTTTCATGATGTAATACTTACCATAACTTTATGGAGTCCCACCCTATCCTCCCCTCTTCCTTATCTGCCTGGCTGCCCCTCTGTGGGGTTTACGCCATAAAGGTTATTAGAGGAAGGGAGATCACTCTGCGTTCCTGCCGTGATGGCTCATGGATCGTAGGGAGGGCGGGATTGTTTTTCTTTTGAATCTTTTGTTGTTGGGATAAAAAGATGGGTGTAGGTACTGTATTTGCATACTAAAGTTATGGTAAGTATTACATCATGAAAATTGGTTTTACATTAAAAAACCTCAATATTATCAATAAGATTGATATTTGTTCATTTCATAAATACGAGGGTGTTTTAATTCGAACAAACGTTTTACCACAACCAAAACACCGGCTTGTACCAATCAAGTAATTAGTAGACTTGTTGAAATCATTTTTATTGAAATCGTTGGTTTGTTTTTCCAGCGCATATGTATAGAGCATATGTAACTTAGTTATCGAGGAGGATAAAAATACAGACAAAAGAGTTGTTTATTAAAACATCAATGGTACTTTTAGACAAATTGGTCACATGTTTTATTAATTTTATGCAACCCGTTCATTTAATAACTTTCTGTTTGGAAACCACAAACACAGAACTTTTTGCGACATCGAGAGCGAACCTCTGACAAGAGAGAAAGAAAAAAGAGACGACTATGTTGTATGTGTATTGAAAATATTTATTCAGTCAATTCTGCTAAATGTTGTAGACTTCTTTTCGCCTGAATAATTCGTTTTCTTTTAGTTTTCTTTTCGCTTTCATGTGTATTTCAATCATCGCTTTAACTACATTGAGTTATATGTCATATTTCAATGTACTTATACTGTAAAGATAAGTAAACGGGCTTGGAATGCAAAACTAATAGGATATCTTTTAAACATTAACAGGTGATCTACTGAAGGTCCAGTATTTCGTCTGAACCTAGGTTGTGGCTGGTCCACTATTACCGATACCTCCGATAGGTCCAAGTAAGTAGCCGTATTTTTGTATAGCGTCTTCAACAACCTGTTGGAGAAAATGAATTTAAATAATGACTTATTCTAGCATTTTAGTTATTATGGATTGAACAAAAATTAAGAAGTCGATTAGATAAGCTATTTTAGTATACAGTATATGTCCATTGTTGATGTAAATGAGAAGCATGTACCATTAATAAGTCAGTCTGAAAAAAAACGTTCTGGTCCCTTTAAGGATAAATTCGTATGAGATTTCAAGAGATAATATTTCTTTCCGCGTTGTACGTATCATTTTATTTAATATGCTTATACCATATTTTACCCATTGTCCAAATGCCGAACATACATAATCTATACAATACTTTCATGATTTAGTCAAATGATGTTCGTCACAAAAAAAAAATGAAAGATTTTATAATGATATTTTTCTCTGCACTGTTTAGAGAATCTGGTGATATATGTAAGGTATACAAAAACAAAATGGACTAAACAGAATATTTGATAATGTTTTCAGTAGAAAGCTGATCTGTTGGTATTACGAATCGTCCTGTGCACTCAAATAAATATTTTAACCAGCGTTACTGTTTCTGTAGATATTTTTCCCCAGTCCAGTTTGCTACTTACTTTTGTGTAGTAAGTATCATATTCTCTTCTGCTAACTTCGTTATCAGCTGAAATACATACACAATCAACATATCAATTATCAATATAATAATTACTAGTGTATTGTTGTTATCATTACTTTGTCGGTACGGTCTTGTTTTATCATTACAACTTCGTTACGATATTTTTTAATATTGTCGCTACCGTATTATTAATGAATATATTATTAGTCTATTGTAGTATTACTTTTTTATATAACTGTACCTTAATGATAATTGTTCGCTATATCTCACAGAGATTCATTCATGATAAAATGATTATAAACATGAGCAAAACATAAAACATTGGCAAATGGGGTTACCATACAGATCTGTTTTATAAAACTTTAATCGGAGCATATTGTACGAATACTTAATCAAGATTATCAAATGTTCCTACTGTTCGTGTCCATCATGATGTACTGGCCGGCCTCGGCACCTCTGTCCAAATAACCGTCCCCATCATAGTCCAGCTCTTGAAATATAATTGAAAAAAACCTGTGTTGTTCCGTGGCTCTATATGTATATTCATATTCACTCACGACACCGTCATCTGGTAAATAAAACAAATAAATGATTTAACAAATACATTGTAACATGAGGTCAAATCATTTGAATACTGATTTGATTAAATATCCTTCAATAGAAAACCAAACTAAAACATTGGAATTATTTGAGTAAACATTGAGGTTCCAACATAATATCAAAATCAAATGGTTCGGGCACGGTCGTGGGTGATTTGAAAAGAAATGTCTTCTGGCTACAGAGACAAAAATACAAAAGGAATTGGAAGAAGGAATGGAGTGATTAGTCAATGTAAAACAACAAGGAACTAACTGGTTTGTCTACAGAATAACCGGAACTGACTGGTTTGTCTACAGAATGACAGGAACTAACTGGTTTGTCTACAGAATGACGGGAACTGACTGATTTGTCTAAAGAATGACAGGAACTGACTGATTTGTCTAAAGAATAACCGGAACTGACTGATTTGTCTACAGAATGACGGGAACTGACTGATTTGTCTAAAGAAAGACAGGAACTGACTGATTTGTCTAATTAAGGACAGGAACTGACTGATTTGTCTAAAGAATAACCGGAACTGACTGGTTTGTCTACAGAATGACAGGAACTAACTGGTTTGTCTAAAGAAAGACAGGAACTGACTGATTTGTCTAATTAAGGACAGGAACTGACTGATTTGTCTAAAGAATAACCGGAACTGACTGATTTGTCCAAAGAATGACAGGAACTAACTGGTTTGTCTACAGCATGGCAGGAACTGACTGCTTTGTCTACAAAACAACGGGAACTGTCTGATTTATCTAAAGAATAACCGGAACCGACTGATTTGTCTAATTAAGGACAGGAACTGACTGATTTGTCTAAAGAATAACCGGAACTGACTGATTTGTCCAAAGAATGACAGGAACTAACTGGTTTGTCTACAGCATGGCAGGAACTGACTGCTTTGTCTACAAAACAACGGGAACTGTCTGATTTATCTAAAGAATAACCGGAACCGACTGATTTGTCTAAAGAAAGACAGGAACTGACTGATTTGTCTAATCAAGGACAGGAACTGACTGATTTGTCTAAAGAATAACCGGAACTGACTGGTTTGTCTACAGAATGACAGGAACTAACTGGTTTGTCTACAGCATGGCAGGAACTGGCTGATTTGTCTACAAAACAACGAGAACTGACTGCTTTGTCTACAAAACAACGGGAACTGTCTGATTTATCTAAAGAATAACCGGAACCGACTGATTTGTCTTAAGAAAGACAGGAACTGACTGATTTGTCTAATTAAGGACAGGAACTGACTGATTTGTCTAAAGAATAACCGGAACTGACTGGTTTGTCTACAGAATGACAGGAACTGACTGATTTGTCTAAAGAATAACCGGAACTGACTGATTTGTCTAATTAAGGACAGGAACTGACTGATTTGTCTAATTAAGGACAGGAACTGACTGATTTGTCTAATTAAGGACGGGAACTGTCTGATTTGTCTAAAGAAAGACAGGAGCTGACTGATTTGTCTAAAGAATGACAGGAACTGACTGATTTGTCTAAAGAAAGACAGGAGCTGACTGGTTTGTCTACAGAATGACAGGAACTGACTGATTTGTCTAATTAAGGACAGGAACTGACTGATTTGTCTAATTAAGGACAGGAACTGACTGATTTGTCTAATTAAGGACAGGAACTGACTGATTTGTCTAATTAAGGACGGGAACTGTCTGATTTGTCTAATTAAGGACGGGAACTGTCTGATTTGTCTAAAGAAAGACAGGAGCTGACTGATTTGTCTAAAGAATGACAGGAACTGACTGATTTGTCTAAAGAAAGACAGGAGCTGACTGGTTTGTCTACAGAATGACAGGAACTGACTGATTTGTCTAAAGAAAGACAGGAACTGACTGATTTGTCTAAAGAAAGACAGGAACTGACTGATTTGTCTACAGAATGACGGGAACTGACTGGTTTGTCTACAGAATGACAGGAACTGACTGGTTTGTCTAAAGAAAGACAGCAACTGACTGATTTGTCTACGAACAACGGGAACTGTCTTATTTATCTACAAAATAACATGAACTGACGGGATAGTCTACAACACAACATGAACTGACGGAATAGTCTTCAAAACAACATGAACTGGCGGGATAGTCTACAAAACAGCATGAACTGACGGGATAGTATACAACACAACATGAACTGACTCATTAATTTACAAAACAACATGAACTGACGGGATAGTCTACAAAACAACATGAACTGACTCATTAGTCTACAAAACAACATGAACTGACGGGATAGTCTACAAAACAACATGAACTGACTCATTAGTCTACAAAACAACATGAACTGACTCATTAATTTACAAAACAACATGAACTGCCTCATTAGTCTACAAAACAACATGAACTGACTCATTAATTTACAAAACAACATGAACTGCCTCATTAATTTACAAAACAACATGAACGGACGGAATAGTCTACAAAACAACATGAACGGACGGAATAGTCTACAAAACAACATGAACTGACTCATTAGTCTACAAAACAACATGAACTGACGGAATAGTCTACAAAACAACATGAACTGACTCATTAGTCTACAAAACAACAGGACCTGACTGATTAGTCTACAAAACAACAGTACCTGATTGATTTGTCACCTATTAACAAAAATGACTTATTAGCCAACAAAGGACGTGAACTGATTGCTAAGACAAGAAATCAACTGGAACTGACTGATTTCGTCAACAAAACAGCAGGAACTCATTTACAAAGCAACAAAACCTGAATGATGAAACGACAAAAGAACAGGAACTAAATGAGGAGGCGACAATGCATTATGACGTGGCTGCTTTGTTAACAAACCAACTGGAACTGACGGAGTAGTCAACAATTGAAAATGGACTGAAGTTAAAGTAAGTACGGTGCAATTATAAACATAGGTTTCATTCTACCATCAGTTGCATATGTTTCTGCAAATTATATTTGGTAATTTTAAGGACAAATCTGTACACTGTTCTTGTCGAAAAGTTCTTAATGAATGCAACAAATGCGTGTAATTAAGGAATAGGCTAAAATTCCAAGATATTTACCATTAGCGTCGATTTTGTCGTAGACATCATACAGTTCAGACAATTCCAGAAAGCTATCGTGGTTGGAATCGAGGTTTTGAAAGGTGAGGTCAACCAGCCCCATTATTTCATTGTGAGTAATATTCTGCCTGTAGGATGTAAAACATTTGTGTAATTATGTACTCATTTTCTTATTCCAGATGTGATATTTTAAGCCTCGTACATATTTTCCAGTTTATTCAATAATACCACATAGCAGGAATTCTCCCATCACACAGGATGGAATCACGAGAGTGGGACTTGAGAAGATGACCTGTACTGCATTGTCAGTATAACAGACACAGAATTTTTCCAGACCTTGGTAATATGTGAAATTTACACGAAAAATCGTTACCACTGATTTGTTATGATTCTTATTTGTTCTGAGTAACCTTCACTCTATAAATGTCTTTCAGTCATGACTATCAATTATACAGGTCATGAGTACCAACACCTTTAGAGATATCAAAAATCACGTGACTGGTGTGACTAAGATAAGAGAAAACACCAGTCTAAGAATGAACTCGAAAGGGAACTTTTGTATAGTAAAGATATAGAAGACTTTTTCTAGAAAGTATTGGAAAGTATGGTGTTATTAATATAGTATAAACAAAATCGCTTCAGAATCGTTAATTACATGTATCATACAAATTGTTTCAAAAGTGAAACAAAAATGTTTTATACAATTATTTATGATATTAATCTCAAATTTTATATAATCTTTACTTTGATATATCATTACATTTAAGACGTCTATATCAATATACTGCTGTTTTTGTAAAATACTGGCACAAGTTTTCCATGTATGTATCTTAATAATCTTTCACGAGTGATCTGCATAACAACAGGTAGTCCTGACATTCCATATGATACACGTAAGGTCAGTATTTTCTCTATGGCAATTAAAGCATTATAAGCTATATTTCCTTATTCTCCATTACAATAAAGTTGTACAAAAGAAAAACGTGGATGACACCTTTTGAAAATAAATTAATCGTGTTTAATCCATTTGTGATTGGTATCCTGTTTCAATAAATTTCACTAAGACAAAATAATGAAAAGTACAAAAGATGTTTTATGTATAAATCTTTATTTTATTTATATTTTTTTAGCTTACAACTCATATAAAAAAATGACACTCTTTATGTTTAATATTGTTATCAACTTATAAAGGAAAGTGTGCTTGTATCGCTACCGTGATGACAGTACAATGATCAACATAAGGTTACATATTACATATCAAAGCAAATTAGATACTTAAACAAACCTAGATAAGAAAGATAAGCGACATACAAGTATGTGATTTTCCCAAACCAAGAATTCACAAGACAATAGAAATACACAGAGGACTTGAATCACCACATAAATTCGTTTTGTGATGGGATCCAGTTAATTGTTCCTATGAAAAATTAGGACAGAAATATCTTAAAGTCAAATGCGAGGTTTCATCTCTAATGACCAGGAAAGCTAAATAGAAATTGGTGCGCATTCTTCTTGCCCTACCAATCAAAACTTATTTAATTTCAAACAAAATTGCGAGTGATATATATTTAGAGAGAGGATATTTAATAGTTTTTCCAGTTATAACAAATATATCTCACAGGTGTCTAATATAGCGCACGTGAAAGATACAAAAAAATATTTGACTCACGAGTGATATATATTTGTTATTACTGGAGAAATTATTGAATATTCTTTTCACTATCTATTATATTTTCACAAGCAAAATTACCAAATTACAGGCATATTTAGAACAGGTATAAAATGGGTGCGGTTTCATGTTTTGTCAGTTTGGTACGATGATTAGTGTTCTCTATAATAATAATATACAACATTTATATAGCGCACTATCTATTTTGACAAAATACTCTAATGCGCGTCACAATTACATAATAATCTGACTACAAAATTTATAGAACATGTATAACACAGTAATCAACATATGTAACACAGTAACCAAATCAAGTAAGTAGTGGTGAAAGTATGTATATACAGGACGTCTGCGTGAGAGTCTAAAATGCAGACGTAAACAGGTGGGTTTTAATATCCCTCTTGAATTTGGCCAGGGATTTTGACTTTCTAGTAGCAGATGGTAAGCTGTTCTACAAAGTGGCCGCTACCTTTCCAAAGCACCGGTTACCATAAGTCACAGTCCGAGAGTTTGGAACGCACAACAAGGATTCTGTCTCCGATCGTAGTGATCGTGACGGCAGATAAACGGTGACAAGTTCCTGCAAATATTCAGGAGATGTTCCATTTATTGCCTTGTATGTATACATCAAAATCTTGTACTGTGACTGGAGACCGTTAGTGTGTTGACACTTGTGGGAAAAGACGATCAGTTCTGTCTTTTCCTGATTGAGCTTGAGCCTATTTGAGTTCATCCAAGCACTGATGTCATTTAGACAGGCTTCAAGACTTGCTACTATTATGTCCCAGTTGTCTTGAGGTTTGATAACCATGTAGATTTTTGTGTCGTCGGCATAACAATGGTCCTGAAGGTTATGACGACGACAAATCTCTCCGACGATTGGTTTCGAATAAAGACTGTATTTTTTAGGTCCCAGAACGGACCCATGAGGAACTCCGAAGTTTAAGGTTTTGCTGTCTGAAACAGTTGATCCAATGGCAACGCACTGTCGTCGTTCATTCAAGTAAGACTGGGTCCAGCGTAATGCATCACCAGTCACCCCATAAGAGTACTCCAGACGCTTGAACAGTGTGCCATGGTCAATGACATCAAATGCAGCAGACAGATCAAGCATGATAAGAACCGCTCTACACTTGTTATCCAGAGCGGCAGCAATATCATTGTAGACACGAAGTAGGGCCGTCTCAGTGGAATGTCCTGTGCGATAGGCTGATTGCAAGTTGTCATGAAGACTGTTAGCATTGAGATGAGCCTCAAGTCGCTGGGACACAATCTTCTCCAAGATCTTAGATAAGAAAGGGAGATTTGACACCGGACGGTAGTTCTTTAATTCTTCCTTGTTCAGTCCAGGCGTCTTCAGCAGTGGTCTTACATTAGCCTTCTTGAAACACAATGGAACCCTAGACTCTGCTAATGATTTATTCATGATTAAGGTGATCAAGGGGAGCAGTGCATCAAGACATTGCTTCAGTAAAACTGTGGGAAGCGGGTCCAGCGCACAGGATTTCGATTGAGAGTTTGTAATGATCTTGCACAATTCTTCTTCAGTTGTTGGAGTGAACTGCGTCAAAGGTTCACCAGAGAATTGGATATCGGCATCCATGGCAGAGATGCCAGTGTCGGAAGTTGAGTTCACAACATCAATCTTTTGCCTGATTGTATTGATTTTATCCTGGAAAAAATCACTGAACTTGTTGGACAAGATTTTTTCAGAAGAACAGCTTGGTAGGGCGATTTCACCATTATGTCCCATAAGGTTTTTGGCGAGTCTAAATTGCTGTCTTGTATCCGATCCACATTCTGTGATTTTTCCTGAATAATAATCCTTCTTACGTTGAATGAGTAGTGAACTGACTGCCCGACAGTGTTCTCTGTATATCTGGCGATGGATGGTTAGTTTGGTCTTTCGCCAACGTTTCTTCGCCTTCCTCCGCAATTGTTTTGCATCACGAAGTTGTTCATTGTACCAAGACGCGTTAGGTCTGACAGTAATTACCTTTGTCTGAAGAGGTGCATGTTTCTCGATCAGAGCCTCGATACCAGAGTTATATGCTTCAACAAGACAGTCAACTCCACCCTCAGTAGTCTGAGGGACTGAAGATGACTGAATGTCTTTGATGAAATCAGGTACAGAAATTTCGCGGAATTTCCGGAAGCTGACCTCTTTTCTGGCACGTTTTGGTTTACCACAATTTAGTGTGGCATAGACAGCAAGATGATCACCAGATAGGTTTCCCTTAGTGTCGCTCAGACATGGATCTGCCACTAGAATTGCTCCGTGGATTAGAGAAGTATTTCCCCTTGTGATAATCACATCTAGTGTATGACCATGTGAATAGGTAGCTTCTGTCACGTTGTATCATCCCCCGGGAGTCAAAGATTCCGGCGAACTGTCGGGAATCAACATTAGTGTTATCATCCAAGTGGAAATTCAGGTCGCCAGCGATAATCAGCTCCTGTGGCGCTACAACCTGTTGATCGAGATATGAAGACCATTCATCAAAGAAGACTTTGTTACGGAGACCGTTCCGTTTAGAAGGGGGGAGGCCTGTATATGACGCACAGTCTGAATTGTGTATCACAAGTGGTGACGGAACACGTCATGTGCTCAAAGTGTGTATAGGAATCCTCGTTGTTGGAATTGAGATATTAATATTATTACTCCTGTTATCCCGTCTTAGAAAATACGTGAACAAACAGCTAGAAATGCTGAAAACAACCTCAGCCACTAGCAGTACACTTCACAACGCTTTTAGTTACTATCATTGACTGACTAGAAACAAATTACGGCTCTCCTTTCGTTCAGTTCAGAGTAACGTGTAATTGTGGTTAGAATCGAGCATTTAGACGTCGCAGAGTTGTTACAGGAAAATAAATAGGCTTGAACAAAACTACAAACCTTTAATCCTAAAAAAACATGTAATATCATGTTCTAAAATACATTTGTCAAAATTTTAATTGTAACTGTTGTCGGCGTTTTGTGTTTCGGGACTTGCTAGTAACATTTTTATTTCATTTTAAAGTTTTGATCAGCCAATTAATGGTATGTCTTTTAAGGAAAGCTATCAGACCATACCATACCATAGTATAGATTTTAACAATGATCCTGTGAATTAGAATCCACTCATTGAGAGTTTGAAACGATAAGACGATGATACGAAAAATAAAAATGAATACTACACATTCAGAGCCTACCGGTGAAAGGAAACGTTACTAAATAATAGTCATATATTTTTATATATATATTTATAGCCATGTTACTTTTAAAATGAAACTCAAAATGGTAGACCACTTTTGTCATCCCTTTTGAGGTCAAATACTAAACTAGAAAATGGAAAAGACACTATTACAGAAATCGGGAAACCTGGGCACTTTCCGCAAGCGAGAAAATATTTTCTCGTTTGCGGAAAGTGCCGAGGGTTCCCGATTGACTATTACAGTTGACTGTTATAACTGAAGTTTCAAACATGGAAAAAGCTACAAGATATCATCTCGGTAAATTTTAACTCGTTCAAAACCCCAAAGATCAAATATAATCAGATACAAACAATACATTACTGAAATATCTTTTCGAATACAACACTAGAAAGTTAAGTATTTTATAATACCTACTCATTAGAGAGTTCCTTGGTCATAATCTTAAGGGGAACGTAGTTGCTTTTTTGGCAAAAATAGCTAAAATAACACATGCATATGTATATATCAGTCTATCACATAAGGATAAATTAATTTTCGTCATATCTACACTAGTTTCGATACAAAAGTTGTGGACAATTATATATAACCTCTCCTCCGATTGTAAACCAAGTTCTGCTTACCCTGAAAATGTTGTGCATTTTATCATGTTGGCCAAAGTGAAACAACGAAATTTGGCCTTTTACCTCTGCTACTGATTTTACGTACTTAGTATGATTTAATTTACGAAATTGAACATGTTATGGAAGCGCATTAACAAATGTTTACGTCACACTGAACAATAAACAACTGAACATTTGCATGTTTGTACCATTATATTGATTTCATTCTGTTTTTGCTATATCCGTTAGATTCTAAATGCGATCTTGTGAGTGTTATCTCCTGTAAAATGATCACACAGTCATCACTCGGTTAAAAGCGTTGTGCCGAAACGACAGGAAAATTAAAGTATTACAGTCATTAAGTACTCAAAACATTCAACTCTGATCAATTTTGTCTCATGGCCACCCAGTTCATCACCAGGAAAGCTGACCGAAGTAAAATTAATTTCGTGAATTGAAATAAACGTATGAATCATTACAGAGATATATATTTACATAGAAAAATGGCATAACTTACCTCAGGTGCGGGATTTGATATGGCATTAGACTGCATTATACATACCTTTGTTATTACAGCGTAGTCAACAAGAACTGAACGTATATGTTATCATGTCAAGTTGAAATGTCTACATGCAAGATTCGATAAACCGACTAGGGGGTCGGGTGAAGGACGAACATATATACATACATAGAACAAGTTTTATACAGTATTAACATTGAAACAGAAGACAACAGCAATAACAGCAACAAATATATTGATATTTAATTATCAATAAAACAATCAAATGGCAAAGAAATGTCATTTGACTGCAAGTAAATTATCGTTTTCATTGTTATATTTTTTGTTTTTGGAGAAGATTATTACAGAAATAGAAAGAGATATCCTCAAAACATTATGAATAGCCAGTTTTATTTACCATGCGAATGTTTACTCACGGTTGCAATCTGTTCCTTTGAGATAATACCCACTAGTACAAGTTTTACACACCCCTCTCTGGCAGGACAGTTTTCTCATTTCAACACAGTTTGAAGACGGGACGTTCCAGTAACAGTCTGTAAAATGGTTAAAATATTAGACAACATAAACAAAAAATATATTCGTCTTTCTTCACATATTTGGAATTCGATTTTATGTTATCCGTGTTTAGATAAGGCATACATTTTTAAAGTTGTGCGTGTTTAAATACTGCTATAACGGTGCTACCAATATGCCTTAATCTTCGCGGTCACTGGCGATGTAAAAAAAATCAATAGGTAGTGATTGAAGAAAGTAATCGGTTTTCGTCTTGTACTCACTTCAGTGATTGGAACACTTTTTGTTAGGTTTTTTTTTCAGATTTTATTTTGAAAATAAAAATACTTTAAATCTAAAAAATTAAACCACGGGCTTATATATACATGGAATCCGTATCTAAACAAAAGCAAAAAATAAAGCGAAATTCATTTCCGCTAAAAATGCAACCGCCCCTTTTCCGTATCTTTGTGCGTGATCGTCCACAAAGTAAGCTTTGATAATCTGTAAACATTCAAAGCTAGCAATTAATATAATTGTTTATAAAGTTTCATTGTGTCATATACTACAAAAAATGAAATTAAAATCAACGTTTAAATGGAGGAAAAGTAGAAGCAGAAAAAGTTCGTTAGTAAATGTACAATAAACTTACTTGTTGAAGAAAGCGTCCAAGATGATCGGCTATCGCTTGCTGGATCATCTGTCTGTATCCAACAGTTACATGGGAAGTGATATTCGCGAGTTCCGTCGAACATAACAATCTAATAACAATAATATATATATATAACTTACACTAAAAATTTAACAAAGTGAAAAATACCTATATACAGTATAGTGAATGTGCTAAAGTTTTGGGTCAAATATTCCTACAGTCGACATTAGGTGCCTACTGAGAATTTGATCAGCTAAATTTATTCTCTAATGAAGGTTGAACTAATCGAAGGCAACAACGGTACATTGTGATAAGTTTTTCTGCAACCATGCATGATTCATGACGCCAGTTGCCATTTTGAAGAGGATACAAGCTATGTGATGTTAAAGATATGATTTGATTACTAGTAAGTGCTGGGTTCATTAGTAAAAGGACATGTCTAAACTGTTTTTTCAATGGCCAGTTTGAGATGTATTTTAACATTTTTGTGTGTAACATAACGCATGTAGTTTAAAAGTAAGGTATATCTGATTTAACCGTAAAGGATATCAAACCACAAGTCGGGGGAAAATCAGTTAATTCCCATGTTTTGTAAACGTTATGCTTTTAACTTACAATGAACACTTGTCCTTCAAATTATAACACAGACTTAACAGATGGACAAACAACAGCACATCGCCTATTTATCCTATTTTTTCTTTGAATTTTAGAGAAAATCGATCAAAAGTGGAAAATCTAAAGATATCAGAATGAAAATTGCATCAAGAAATGGACAATATTACAATTACAAGTATTACAAATTACAATATGCTCAATTTCAATTTGTGTTCAATTTTAGGATAAAGTGATCCTACCTTGGTAAGATACAGTCCATCGTCGTCGTATTGGTATATCCGGATACTGATAATTTTGCCCAAATCACCATCAATTCCAATATGTCTATATTCGCCCTTCGCAAAGTTGCCACCAAGATGAATATTGTGCATGTCATTTTTCGTCCCCTTTACATCGAGGTAAAAGTGACCATCAGAATCAGCGTTATTACGGCCGCTCACGAATATTCTGATACTCCAGTGAATGCCTGTCATAGAAAATGATAGATGAACTGAGAATTGTTATTTAATTTAAATTGACAAAATTAATCGAGAATGTGATCTAAAAACAAATAATCCGTATATGTTTTCGACGTAACAATGTTACTATAGGAATTTTTTAAGGAAACATGTAAACATTAACTTTTATCACGGTTACATATATTTTAACTACAAAGATGTGTGACGCGTAAGGCCTTAATTTGACCTAAATTTAAAAGTTACACTTGCATGAATAATTATTTTAACAATAAAAACTAGTACAGCATTAGTGTTACGTTTCAATACACATTAATTGTCAGATGTAATGGCATGTAACGGCAGCGTCATTAAATCAACATGTCGTTACTATTCCAGAAATAAACACGGAAAATTACACAGTGCGGTATTTTTCCATTGCAATACGTATTCTACCGTTTGGTCTGCCAAAGCCTGGCAGTAACAAATAATTCACGTCCTACTTAAAAGGAAATATATAATTATCTCACGGATGTCTATCTGTTTAAAAGTGTACTTCAACTCGAAAACCATGTGTGAAAGTAATTAATATGCCAGGAATTTGGCAACCACTCCACTATGAACCAACATCGGATAGTTGTTCTTATGGTTATAATAGAATATTCAATCAATGAAAATATTGTCTCTGGAAATTCTTTCTTACTTCAGTTATGGAAAACATATATCTGTTGATAACAAAGTCTAAACAAAGTTGGTAATACCCTTTCTTACAAAGGTAGGTTATATCGTTCCTTACAAAGGTAAGTACACACCCATTCTTACACGAATCAGTACATACCATTCTTACACAGATAAGTACATAAGTACGTACCCTTTCTTACAAAGGTAGGTGATACCCTTTCTTACACAGGTAAGTACACACCATTCTCACATAGACAAGGATATAGCCGTTTTTCACAATGGTAGGTACATACCCATTCTTGACAATCATTTATGATTAGCTATTGTCCAGCCTTTCCGAAACACCCCCTGTGTGTTTTCAAAAGACAATGCCCTGTGATATATAGTAAGGAAAACTAGTATGTTGAAACAGTACTCAACAGCAGAAATTCACTATTATCCCCACGAAGAGCTCGTCTTAAAAATATCATGCAAGTAAATGTGTCGGAAACGATAAGAACAATCGGCCTTTCGAGCTCTTGAGTGAAAATAAAATCAAGCTGAACCTTGCCCGAATTGCAAATGTACTCTGGAACAGCATGCTATTGTGTTGTATACAAACTATGAACAACTATTTACATAAATGTTGAGAAAGCTAAGTCCGGTTTTACACGGAAAACAGTGATAAAAGACACGCGGCATCAAAAACAAAGATGTTCTCTGTTTGTTTTCGGTGTATTGAAGGACTATTTAACCTAGATTTGTTTTATACACAAACGATGTACATATGAGATAAATATAAAAGACAATTGTTTGCATGTTCTCATTATTCTCCTCAGCAGTATTTACATAGTATTGAATAGACAAAGTTTTCTGAAAATAAAAGATGTGGCTACAATGCAATAGTAGGTTCAATATGGAATGAAATCACGATAATTCTAAACGTACATACCAAATTCTGCGCACGCTTAATAAAACGTACTTGGAACATTAATAATGATAACAGCCCACAACTTGTCAGCCCAAGCTTAACCAACTTTAAAGTAGATCCGTGTCGTTATCTTGACATACATTGGAACGACTAGGAAGTTCTTTGGGTCATTTTTTCTGCCGTCGATATGTTTCTTACTGCTTTATTTGGTCTGTATTTGACCTCGATATATACCGCGTATGTAAGATAGAGACTGAAATAATGACTTTCCATATAACAACATTTATTTACAAAGCTCTTCGTTTTCCAACAGTCAAAAATACACATTCACAAGCATATAAATATATGCTCATAGGTATACACAAATTACTATACACAGGCACACATACCCTCCTTACACGCAAAATTCTTCCCTCAAACATATACAAACAATGTACACACGAAAAAAGACTATATTTTTGCGCACATGTTATTGTCATCTTTATCTATAACATAATACAAAGGCTATGAGACTATTTCCATGATACTTACATTTCACTAGTTGTGCTCCACATATGAATATCAGTATTAATTTAACGATGATCATCTTTTTACTTTATCTTCAGCGAGTATACCTCTGTGAAACTATAAGAAACAACAAAGAGAAAAAAGAAAATGATGGTTCTTCAATTTTGAAGATATAATACCTGTTCCAGTATGAATTTCTCGGAACAAAATTAAGATTAAACGGGGTAAACACGGCACTCATTTCGTCTCAACAGAACCTGTCAGTGATTCTGAGGACCATAATTTAAAGGTAAATAAGCGAAAATGTAAAATATGATCGAAAGAAATGTTACGGTCTTAATGTGAGGTGTACTTGACCAATTTTATATTTTCAAAATATTGGAATATTTAAAAACAATTAAACGAGTATATGTTATTATTTATAGATACATCATTCAAATGAAGCGAAATACATGTTACAATATAAATTTAAGAGTTAAGATTTAAGTTTAAGATTTAGCAAGAATCTGCATAAGGAATTAGAGAAAGGCCATTCCGGTTGTTTTATAAAAAATTGAATAACAAAATCAAGGATGCTGCTTGTTGGTCATATATCACTGGTGTACAGTAGGTCTATTAGAAAAGGAACAATCTATATACAACAGTGTATGATACACCTGAATGCAAATAAAAACAAATGCATATACTCACCTTTCTCTCAAGCTTCATGTATAGATAGTTGAACCTTTCTGTCGTTGATAGTTGTGTTTGATTTGCTTAAAATAATACTGATGATAGTCAGTTATTTCCTTCCTGTACTGATTTACATCTACAGGAAGGCAATCTCTTTAATATAAAGGACTATAAACATTTTCTTCACAACACAACTATGTTTCGTTATCTTCCAAAGCAGAACAGAAACTTTCACTAAGCGTGTTCACTTTTTTTAAAGGAATGTCCGATCGATAGTTAAGGCCTTACTTACATGTTTGTTATATTAGCACAAATCCACAGTAATTAAGCCCCCCTCCCTCCCCCCACCTAAGTATGACCTTAAGTATGATTACCCATAGGGTACTGCCTTCCATCATGTATGTAGTGTATATTGGATTAAATTTATATGTTTGTTTTTTAAAATCATATCTACAAGTATTCTGTCCTTTTATAAATCCATATATATTACCACGGATACGCATTTTGAAGAGTAAGCTATTTTCCACATAATATATAATACTTTTTAACAAAGTCAATAGAACTAGATACATGGTATAACTACTTCTTATGTTTCCTCTTCCGTTTGCTGAGCTGGGTAATATTCTTAATTTGGACTGAAATGTGATTGTTTGTGCTGCGGAGGAGATAATGATGTGTCATCTTCTATTACATATACAATATTGAAGGAGCGGAGAGACTGTCACTAGCTCCCGTCCACAGAACCTGTATTTCCAGTTCTGATTTCTGTAATTCTCGGTTCGCTATACATTTTCCAGTTTCACGATTCTGCCCTTCTTCCACATACAAGTTTTTATTCGTAAAATATGAAAAGTAATTGTTTTAAAGGCATACGTTACTTAGTGTCAAGATAGCGTGGTTGGTTTAATATCATAGCATACCAATTTAAGGAACTCCCACCCCTAACTCACACCTTCCTCCGCGCCGAAGAAATGTTCCTGGAATGGCGGTGATAAATTTCGGGCCATGCTTTCTTGGAGTTTTCCTATTTCTGAAATTTCGTCAGATATTACGAAAGAAGAAATTGCACAATTGATCACACTTTCTTTTCATTGAGTGGCTTTTTAGATGTTTTCAGCTGTTTCGTTCTATCAATTCCTGCCAAAATCAAGTAATTAATGCATTAATGCAAAGTGTTGAGATTATAAATATTAATTCTCTCCATTTAGAGGCAAAGTTTAACAATCCATGATAACTTAACTGATAATCAATTGTACGACATATTCAAACAAATTTGAAATGAGATCCAACAAGGCGTTAAAGGGTAGTAACTCGGACATCTTACACACATTTACACACATACATGTACGTGCACTAGTGTGTTAATTACAGCACATATATTCACCATCAAATTTCAGCAGATTTAAAACGTCCATGGGCATTATCACACAGGTCACAGCTCCGATTGATACATTAGATAAAACTACTAGAGTATACACAGTATGTACTTAGAACGTAAAGTACATGTTATAGACATCCCGTCTTTTGAAGTAATGTATAAACAATGCGCATCCGCAAGATTATCGATGTGGTTATGATTACTATTACTATTAAGAGAAGTAAACGATGTAACCAAAAAATAATGATATACTGTTTCATCATCAACATAAACTTAAACAATTTCAAGAATACATCCAATGCAAATCACTGATAAAATGTCTTGTTAACATATATCTAAGCTCAGTTTGGAGATTTTCCAGCAGACTAATGACCTACCTTTTGGAATAAACTATATTCCTCTCTTGGCCGAGTATTTTAGATCGCGCAACATTCGACGAATTGGTTTAAAGGGTTGGTATTGCCAGTGTTAAAGATTCAATATATGTGTTATATCTTGTTCAACATACGCTAACTTTTGATTCTTAATTATTTCATTTATTCTTTTTATTATCATTATAGTTTATATATGTTCCTATTCTATAGTTTCAGACTAAATCTTTTCGGAAGCAATCAAATCCTTATGCTAGGCACAATAACCCATTAAGAGAGAGCTACTTCTTCATGCAAAAGAGGTATCTTCAAAGGGTCTACATCACGGTATAGAATTCACGTTAAAGTAGATGTGTTTATTGTGAAACATTTGGGCACTAAATACAAGTGCCCGTTATGAGACTGAAAAGGAAACTAGACTTCCGATCAGGAAACAAGACTATGCTGGTAAAACAGATAACACATTTATCAGCAGTGACTCATCAATCGCTTTAAAATAAGTGTTTATCTAACAGAAATTTAAGCGATTTGCTATTGTAGTAGACCGAGGCACAGATGAAATAATGTACGTGTTTTAACAAGTAACCAAATAGAAGTCCATACCCGATCGTAGAATACAATTCAGGTCTCCATAATGAGACTTAAGTGGGATATCTACAACATCCATCCATTCACTGACATGAACAGGCATTAATAATTTATCATAAGTTACTATTTTGAACGTCCTCACGCACGTTTCCAAATTAAACCTATTCTTAATAGATATCTGTATACCTAATTTGGTGATGAATGGCCCCTGTGATAAAAAGAGACAGATACTTTAAGCAACACCGAATATTTAAGCTACATCAAATATTTTAAGCAACATGAAATATTTTCAGCTACATCGAATGATTTAAACTACATCAAACACTTTTTAAAACATTCAATATCTCAAGCTACCTCAAATATTTCAAGCTACAACAATACTTTAAGCTTTTCAGGAAATGTTCAGACAAATGGCATGTCCATTTCAAGTTTCACAATGCGAATATAGGACTCTGTTGGTAGACACCTACCCTTCAATATTTTAATGATTGTTTATTGGTGACATTTCACTCCGTTCGTCTGAGGAATTACTCCGCATACTTTCGACAATTTTGGGACATTTTCCTAAACATTGCTTAGTGGAATTTTTGCTTTTCTAATAGATTACCCCAAATATCAAATCCTATTTTACAGACAGCTTTCTACGTGATTGTAACATTTTGTGTTCTAAAAACGGAACAGAAATTCTAATTAAATATTGAATAGTTCTTACCTAAATGCAACATCGCAACACCAAATTGTTTGAAATCACCAAAAATCAGAAGTATCCTGTTATCTCACTTACAAATGCAAGAGCATTGATTGTTTTATTAAAATACACTATTTTCGTGCAAGAAGCTGTCAACTGACGAACAAACTCATAACCATAACTCTTTATTAAGTTGAGATATGGATTATTTAATTTTGCTTTTATTGACAAAACACCTTCAATTAAGAAAAGCGTGTACCGAACACGATACATAACAAATGGAAACAATACGTTGTAGCATCCTGATCAAATGGAATGCATTTAAAGCATCCGTAACAACTGGTGCGTTACAAGTTACTCAGCATACACTACTCTTTACAGTCATGTATAGCGCACAGACGTGTAACATCTGTCCGAACGATGTGGATCAACAGGAGAAAGTTGTGTGTTGTCTCTTTACTAATCCTCGTCGCGTATATGATTATAAATGGTAATCTCTACCGTTCTGCATATCAAAAGGCGCTGGAAAATCATCATAATTTCGTGACGGCCACTAGAGTTCAACCATCAACCATAATAATAGATAATGACCAGACAACATCACTCACAAGTGCCACCAATATATTTGTGTATGATAAGGAGTTACCTTTTGAAAACTTTTCCTACCCGTTGGACGTAGATATAGTGAGATTGATACAGGACTACAAACGTACTGGAGAGGTCAGTCATCGTGCCATCAATAACTTTACACAGCGCTTCCTACATAATTCATCAAACAAGTGTAGAAGCGACGTAGGCGGTAGCAAACCCCAAACAAATGATGTATTTCTTCTCTTCGTGGTGAAATCGAAGAGTGATCACTGGAGTGCGAGAAAGGCGATTCGGGAAACCTGGGGTAATGAAAGTTACTTGACAAAGTTTACGATTAAAACGGTATTCATATTAGGTACCCCTGTGAGCCAATCTCTGATTCCCATTTGGAAGGAAATCAAACAATTCGACGATATTATCTTGATGGATTTCCAGGATACGTATTTCAACAATACATTAAAAACATCCACTGCGTTTAACTGGGTACCTGAATTTTGTTTCAACGCACGCTTTGTTATGCTGGTTGACGATGATATTTATGTATCATTGAAAACACTGGTCTTGTTCCTCGACCAGTTACCGGTGAGTAAACGCGTTCAGTTATATATGGGACGAACCTACAGTGGTTTTAAACCACACCGTAATGTTACCAGTAAGTGGCACGTCCCGGTGTCTGAGTATCAGTGGGACACATACCCACCTTTTGTAGCAGCCGGAACAGTAATAATGACTATGGACTTTGTGTCGGACGTACGGACAGCCATGCGGTATACTAAACCGTTTAGGTTGGATGATATCTACTTGGCTATACTAGCATACAAACTGGGCGTGGCACCTGTGACCAATGTAAATGTTTACGGATATAGGGTGTCAGATAGGAATATAAAGTTCTCTAATCTTCTGACATCACATGGATATACACCAGAACGTCTCAGAAGAGCGTGGGAGATACATTTACAACCACTTTGACTTGTGAAACATATAAAAACGATAAGCAATGAAGCACGATTCACCAAATATGGACATGTAATCAATTATGTAGATTTATAATTTGTATTATCTGTCTTTGCAGAAAGCTTAAATTTTCAAATAAAAGGTATTATTCACCTGCGTGTCTTTTGTGAAATCTTTTAATTTAATAAGACTATTTGAGGAATCATTTTTTAACAGATTCTTAATACAATTTCCCGGAAAGATTTTGTTCGCGTAACTAAGAAGATAAATCGTCTCTGGATTATTTTTTGTAAGTTCTCAAAATTCGAATCACTGATATTACTTACACAACAGTGAATATATTGTGTGTTTATGCAATATGTATCTTTGTCGAAAGGGTGTTGTTTTTGTCTGTACTTAACGGTTTTATAGCATTGTTAGAACTGTCACGGTTATTGTGTTGTGATGTTACGGTTATATCTTCCTGTACATATATACAGAATTTGAATGATTTCTTAACCAATCAGCGTATTTTCACGCAAAATCAAATAAATTATTTAAAATGATTAAATAAAAACAAAAACATTTCTGCTTTTCGTTTTCTTCCATTACAGATTTTTTTCTCTCAAATAGCGCTTTATTGCAAATTCATTAATTATTTGCATTGTTTCATTCTCTAAATGGACATATCCACCATGTCATCTAACCCTGGATGTCAAATGATCGGAGGAAATATAATACAGATGTTAAGCTAAGGGGAAGTTACTCAGTGCCTTTGGATACGCTATGAATCATATGAAAATCCAATTTAAGATACAAAATACATGTTATTGATTATGATGTGAACTCGAAAAAAAGAAAGTATTGAAAGGAAGAGTGAGCTTAACGTTTTACGATGATACCGTGAATATTATACATTGACATAACAAAACAATTCTTTGATACAAAAATACCGATATGTCAACAGAGTCTTCTTTTCCCCCATGCATTTGATGTCGGGCAAGCATTGAAATACTTGAAATTAGAGTCTTCACAAAATTGTAACAATCTCTGAGAGAAAAAAACGCTAGTCAACACACGCTGTTGTGTCTACCACCCATTACTGTTTTGATCGGAGCCTCACTTTAAACCGCCGTTTTGATATGATTTCTTACTATGTATAATTATGTAACAAGCCAAAACTTTATTTGCAAGCCATGTTTTAAGTCTTACTATGTAAAATGCTCTCTCGTTGCATGCTACATGCTTGACAGAGCGAAATACTGTTATGAATTAGTGTTGGGTCGCTCGTACGTTGTTTAAATTTTTTGACGTTGGTTATAAAATGGTTATGCAGACTTTAAAATGTTACAGAATGTTCACAATTACAAAAATAATATTTCAATGTTATAGGTTTTTTATCACTTATGAAACAAATATCTAACCATTTAGTCCCTTTAAATTCAAACTCATAATGGATGAAACGTAAGCCAAAAATGAACAAATGGGACTTATACGGAGACCACCGAAAAGGTTCAGGAAAAATACGACTAGGTGTCCCGGAAGGATAAGGATGTTCTGCTCCACTGAAGACACCCGCAATATAAATCTTGGTCAATTCATTTAAGTGAAAATATTATTCCGTATATCATGTTTATAATCCTACAATTTCTATTCATTTCTATTTAAAGATACTATTTGAATATCCCCGACATTTTTTAAATTATCGACTGTTTAAAAAAAATTACCGAGTTATGAGGACACTGCCATTATAATGATAATTGTGTTACCCTACCTCGAATGTCACAAAAAACCATCGAATTTTTTATCTTCAGATTTCTGACATCTTTGACGGATACCTAAAGGACGAAACAGCGCATGATGCAATTCGAAATGTCATATCGTATATATTTATTCACTATTTGATCTGTAAGGAAAGACGGTGTCGAGATGTGTTTCATTTATATAACATAACGTGGTACCTATAGATGTCTAATGGCCCGAAATAACAAAGTATCATTTACAGAAAGTGAGTCAAAATATATTGTTCGGATGTATACAGACTGACCAGAGGTCATCAAGCCGTAAATAGGTACAAGTATTTTCTCTTACATCACACCAAGCACCAAAAATACCACGAGGTCATGGACTAGTCTGGAGGTCAGGGTTTCCGACGTTAATAGAACAGCCGATCTTCATTGTGAAATGTCATTCTTACACTTTGCCAGGTCAGATTATGGAAACATGTAGCGCATGTTGTAGCTTATTCATGGCATTTTCTCGCGCAGCGATATATCCTGAGTGCATTTCGAAATTAAAGTTTATTAGATAATATTGTCAGACCAATAAGATAGATAATTTTGACCTTTAGTAGGTAATAGTATAGGGGACTCTTGTAACTCCCAGAGGGTCAAACAGGAACATTATATGATAATTTGCTGTTGTTCGTGCTTATTTTTAGATATCTGGTTCTCTTTGGCAAGGATTTGTGACGGCAGTAAGATTCAAAGTAAAGCGAAATTTCATTAATCTCTCGTTGCCACGCTATTGATCCTGGCATCATTTTCATGGTTGGTTGAGGTAGCTGAGAATAATTAATAATAGATATATATCCTGGTTCCACACGCTAAAAAAAAACTGCAGGTGTAAATTACTAATGCACAGGTTGAACGCTTTGTCGAATGAACCAACGTGGCCGAAGCGTCATTTTCGGGATAGTATATTAATACACCCGGAAGCACATTTGGAAGGTTACACAATCGACCTGTTTCCGCTGTAAGCGTTTCACGATCTCGCCACACTATTCCCCACGTTCATGTATAAAAAATGTAGCACAGCTGATTCAATGGCAATCTCGTACAAATCAACCATTATTTCTAATACCTTGAACTCTTCATACCGTCCATTCGTCCGATGAAGTTAACGGTGCAGTAATCAGCAAGCCACATATAAATGTTCACGTGTTGTGATATTAAAATATTTATTTAGTCCTGGTTGATTTCAGTCTAATAATACATTGCAAAACCTACTGATAACAAATTGTCCGGAGTTTATTGTGAACTCCCATCATCATGAGTCCTCCCCAGACCCAATGTTATAAATGTCAGAAAAGGAGGCATCGTTTTACCACTAAAACAGAAAAAGGGTAATTAATATCAAACATTAGTGTTTGTTTCCGATGAAATTATAGTACTGCTTCTCTGTCTGTTTCAATAATTAATTACCTTGCCTGTATTGCATTCTATTAGGCATATATAATTAAGAGCCAATGTTCTACCTGTGGATCTGCAGATCACCTGAGGTCAGCCAATCCAAAATATAGTATACTTTTGGGAGAACCAAGTTCGTGATAGATGCTTAGAACAGGAGCGAAAGGTAATAGGTCTGTAACATACTATACATGAAAAAAATGTTGAAATATGTTGTACAGTTCATTACAAAATTGGTATTCAAAATTTCAATCATATAAGTTATAATCCTATTCTGTCTTATTTCCAACAGTAGGTGATTACCTTGCTTACTTGTTAACATATTTCAAGAACAACATATCTCTGTATTAAACTGTTTTTATCTAATTACCTAGAAGGACACGCCGAAACAGTTATAACTCTTTATTTGTATGAAAAGTTGCTTTTCACTTTTGTGTCTTTTGTACATTCTTTCAGACTAATTTCTTTGGAATATGGCTGACAAAACATCGAATAAAATTCGCAGACCAAGATCGTTGAATATCATGCGACACGCGATCTTATCAGGTAATTCTGTAAGATGTTTGAAATGATTCAGATGTTTTGTGATGTATCTGATTATTTGCAGACAATATATAACAATGTATCTGATTGTATCTGATGATTGACCTCCTGTTACACACTTATGGTGTGATTGGAGTGATTAATAAAACTTGTAAACTTGTGTTTTATTCAAGTTTTATATTCCATATTGCACTTTGGAAATCAAAACTACTTGTCGTTGCTTTTTCACAGTTCTGATATTGTGTTTTTATTATCTATTTTCTTCTTTTCATTATGAAACACATCAGGCAAATATGTAGGAAATTGGGTCATTTGAATTCTCTTTTTCAAACTCCTTCCTTAAACTTCCTTAAAAATACAAAACGCCTGGCTTCTTTATATAATAGAAATATATCGTAATTGAACATCGGTTCCAAAATATTAACTCTATCATTAACAGGCAGGTTTATAAACAAGACAAACGGGGAATATTGTCAATATGAAAAAGTGAAGATCAATATTGAATATCAAATCCAATTTAACATAACTGTGACACAGTCTGATAACATAAAACCAGCCTAGCTTGCGATGTACATGAAAATGTCCTCACTTTAACGAAATTCTGTTAACACTCAGTGTGGTAACACCAGACCAGCCTAACGATGTACATGAAAATGACCTCACTTTAACGAAATTCTGTTAACACTCAGTGTGGTAACACCAGACCAGCCTAGCGATGTACATGAAAATGACCTCGCTCTAACGAAATTCTGTTAACACTCAGTGTGGTAACACCAGACCAGCCTAACGATGTACATGAAAATGATCTCACTTTAACGAAATTCTGTTAACACTCAGTGTGGTAACACCAGACCAGCCTAACGAGGTACATGAAAATGACCTCACTTTAACAAAATTCTGTTTCCCTTTAACTCCCAACTACGCATTTTTACGCATTGTGACGTCTGTGATGGAAAACCAGTCATATCTCCCTTATTGATGGAGGTATTGATCTACTGATTATACTTCACAAATTTGGAGAAAATGCTGAACAGCTTTTGTTTTTTTTTATTTGGTAATTATTTCTTAAGCTTTTTGCGAGTTGAAAATACAAGGCATGTTTTCCCGAGCATCTTGGATTTATGATATCGTGTGTACGGTGTACGTAAATGTATATTGGTGGGTCCGGCTTGTATTCCACACATATATTCATAAAGAACGAGATATTTCACTCGAATGTCAATACATGGATACCTAACATCCAATACCTTATGTATGGACATTGTGCGTCTGTATTGATAAAGAATCGGCTGTAATTCTCTTTTTTAAACATGTCTTCATTTACGACCGTTGCCGAAGAAGTTTCCGTAAGATGGAAACATTTATGATATGATGTATGTCCTATTCAGACTTTACAGCGATCTCTCGAATGATTATACACCTACATTTTCTGGTGATATGACTTCAGACAAAGTATGCATCACTTGCGATATTGCACTATACAGGTAAATACACCTACTCTATATGCACTATGTGCATTTTTGCATGACGGCTTTCTGAAGTTTGTGTAACATGGATTATTGGGGCCAACAGCGAGCGCTGTATGATATTCTATGTTGTAATTATTAACCAACAAGCTTCAGCTGTTTGTGTAACATCGATTATTGGTGCCAACAGCGAGCGCTGTATGATATTCTATGTTGTAATTATTAACCAACAAGCTTCAGCTGTTTGTGTAACATCGATTATTGGGGCCAACAGCGAGCGCTGTATGATATTCTATGTTGTAATTCTTAACCAACAAGCTTCAGCTGTCGATCTTTCATTTTTTCATTAAATAACCAACAAGTTAACAACATTAAATAGACTAAGATATACCAGTTATCATAAAGACATACTATTTCTGTATCTATTGATTATACTTCTCACTGCCCCTGACATTAATTACTTTTTAGCCTTAATAGCCTTCATATATGAAGTTACTTTTTAGTCTATTTCAATTTATCACTTTCATCTCATTCAATCTATTTTATTCCACTCTTTTCACCCTTTCTTTGTCCCTCCCTCTCCTTTTTGACTCTCATTTCTTCCAGTAAAACAGTGCAATGCTCATAACACTTATATGCATGACTAGAAAGAAAACCGTATTATAAGACGTCTTGTACTGAATTAAACTTAAGTGTATTTTACTTCATTTGATTGTATACATTCATATTTTTATTAGATTGAATACACTGGTAAATATGTGTGATAATAATTGTGTATACCTAGGTGTACAAGTACTTGTATGTAGGTAAGGGGAGGTAATCTAGGCATGTGTATATTTATATATATGCATTTATATATGATGTATGTGTTTATATAAGGATATGGATGACTGGGGTATGAATATATGATGTGTATGTGTAAATATGGATAAGTTCTCAACATTATTCTTGTACAAGTGCGTTAAATGTACAATAATGATTCTACATGTATTGGTACACGTACATATGTAAGTAAAGTTTCGTTCAGTTTTTAAAGTTATTGTGTTTATAACGTAACACATGAGTATAACAATTTCGTGCTTAATATTGGTACATGTAGGTGTGATGTGTGCTAGGATTATCCTGAGTATACAAGTGTGTATATTTGATGTGGTTATATAATTACACCCATCTGTGGTGCCATTATCTATACCGAAAGCAGTAGTGTGTTAGTAAAATTTAGCAATACATGGTTAATATGCACCTAGATTATTACAAAGTCCAAATATTTCATTGCTAGATTTATATATACATTTAAGGTGATAACTGTGGGTATGTGTAACTTGTGTAAGGATAAGTACAGGAGTGTGAATATTTGGTTGCTGTGAGAAAGTTACTAGTAGTGTGTTGTTTTTGGTGTGGAAGGAAACATGCTCATTGTACTGAATAAGAAACAAGTTAAAAAAAAAAGATCAGTAATAGCAACACTCCAATACATAAAGTTGACTTTATTTATTTAACATGTTTAACGTCCGCTATTACAGCCTTTTGGGTTTTCAACATTTCAGGAGACGTGATGAATTTGGCAATCAGGTTATTATACATATAAAACAATGTCTGTACTCAACTTACACAAGGTAATAAATATAAATTCATAAATATTGGTGTTTTGTGCTTGTTCATTATAAAGTCCAAACTTGTAGTAAAGAGGAGACGCTTACGAATAATTTATGAACGAACGGAAGAAATTGGGAAATATTTCAGTTAGAAAATAACAGAATAACGCATCCTAATCGTCTAAAAAGTTATATGATTTGCATACAATATGGTAAGGGGGCCCTTCGGCAGTGTAATTCAGTGTGGTAGCACTGTAAAGTCAGTTTAAGTTCCGTACTATCACAAGGAGGCTTACACAATTAAGCCTCCAACTACTTGCACTTAGCTCACTTACATAATGAAGATGTGTTTTAGATGACCATAACAATCCATAGGACCTTAAACAATATAAAACCATCAATCTTAACTTAAATGACGTTTTTGTTTCTGAGTATGATGAACCCTCCGATGAACATGAATTATCAATATTATTTATTCATAACTTGACCAACCGTCGTTGTGTATTTTTAGAGGCATTATTTCCCCCTTAATTCTATACCTACATCATGAGTATGCATGGACCTCAGACAAATATATTTATGACTGATTGATTTATCGAGTAAGATCAACCAATATTTGCCTATATGTAAAGTTGTTCTCATCATATTCGCACGCTTTCGTCTTGTCCTCTCTAAATATTTATATGTGCACGTAAAGGGCACTACTGAGCCCACTGGGAACATTACGTATTCCTCATACAATTTTTTCAGGAGGTCAGTGTAGAAGATATAATCTTTTATGGGTGAACTATGTATGCCTATATTTTCAGGAAATTGCCATGCCGGTTAAGGGTGTTGGTGATCATTCCCGAAAAATTCCTTCAGAAGGCAATCAACCCACAACAGCAACCTCGGAAACGTCAGATGGGGGTTTCATCCAATACCAGTTTGTTAAAAATATAGTGGACCATGTTCTCCAAACATTCTCAAGCATGGTTGCCACAGCAATAGCACATACTGTGAAATCATTTGGTGTGACTAACTCCAGAGCTACTACTAGTAGTGACATTGGTCACAGACATTGGTTTCTCCTTCCCCTGACCTTGGTAGTGATGTAGACACATCAATCACTAACCTCCTTTGGCTATCTGGTAAAAAAATGCTTCATCCGACCATGAACAGATTAAAACACCAAATAGTCATATGTTGAAAGCTGCTACAGCGGGTTAAGGTAACAATCTTCAAGACAATGATCAACTTTTAAATAACAACTTGCCTCTAGGGTTTAAAGGAAAGGTCAAACCCATAGTAAAATATTAATTAATGGATATGTTTCTGGTTTTTCCGATCGACGAAAATGATTCAAAATTCAATATCACCATGAAAGGTAACAGGGAATTAGGGCTGACTTTCTCACACCAAAACAAAACAATTGCTTCACATTCATCAATGGAATCAGGCTTTTGACATTTTCATTCCCATTCATACCATGAAGTATCCACAGGCCTTTTAAGATATGGCCACACCATTCGTCTTATAAATGACACATCAGGTTTTCAGGCAGGTTTTTATTACGATGAAAATTTTAGAAAACTTCGGCGCATACAACCTATTCATTGGGAAACTGGCGTTTGGCATCTATAAGATTCTTCTTTTTTGTTGTCTCTCCAACTGAATGTCAAAATTTCAAATAATACATATGGTGGTAAACAAATGCAAAAGAGCATCTCTGCTGATCGTACAGCTCAGAAGGTAAATGTCAACAACCATTTATTTAAAATACAATCATAAATGTCATTTATATGGCAAAACATGCTGCTAAGAACTGCCTCTCAGTCATCGCAAAGCCTGCCAACGCCAATGCAGCCTCATACTTTAACACACAATTGGAAGGTTGAAGATCAAGACATCATATTAACGTTAGTACATGGGTTCTCGGCAGGTTTCCATTTGGGTGTAACTGGTGATCCTCCACTGTCTGAACCATCTAACCATCACTCTGCCTTGTGCAATCCTGTTGCAGTTAAGGGAAAACTCGGTATAGAGACTGCACTTAACAAAGTTGCTGGCTCCTTATATCATCCTCCTATCCCTATCCCATTTAGGCCTTGTTCCCCAAAATGATACTGGAACATTTCGACTAATTCACCACAACCTTTCATATCCTAAGAGAAAGTCATTTAATGACCTTATCCCTAAAGAGATATTAGCTGTTCAGTATAAATCAGAAGAAAATGTTATAACTTTTGTTTAAACAAAAATTGGCACTCATTGTTTAATGGCTAAAGTTAACAGTGAAGATTATTTCCGTTTGGTTCCCATCCATCCCAATAATTTGAAATATTCAGGCTTAAAATGGGATCATCAATATCATTGTGACATATGTCTACCTATGGGCTGTTCATCATCATGTTTGAAATTTTTAGCTGCGCGATTCAATGGATAATGACCTAGTGTTTCCAGGCTGGCATGTCCCGACTTTTAGATGATTTTTTTTCTTGATCAATGCAAAACTTGTTCACAAAACTTTTTTCAAAGTGGCTGCTAATATCGGCATTCCAATAAAGGCAGAAAAAACATATTTTCATCCAAAGAGATAATCAATTGTGGTATACAGTTGAACACTGATACAATGACAGTCTCCTCGCCTAAGGAAAAATTGAAAAAGCGAAATTATTACTTCATAACTTCAAAATCAATCGCAAAATCAAGTCAAAAGATCTTCAATGCATTACTGGGTCTGTTTTTCCTGTGTTGTCGTAATCCGCGGCAGGGCATTTTTGAGGTTATTCATTGATCTCATTGTAGGAATGAAAGAGCAACAGCATCATATTTGCCTAAATAAAGAAACACGTGCAGGCATGGCTATACTTGCTGTCAGAGCACAATGGCAAATCTTGTTCTTGCCGGATGCAGCAGGTATACATGGTGTCTGTGCGGCGGTTCTTGGGCATCAATGGTTAGTAGTAAACAGAGCAATTGCAACCTTTTCATATAAATTTTAAAGAACTTTTACCTATAGGTATCGCAATGTAGATTTGGGTAAAAAAAACTGTCCAACCATTGAATATTGTTCATGTGCGACAACAGCCCAGTTGTCGACATACTTAATAAGACAACTTCAAAATATACATAGATAATGAAATAAGTCAGACGATTAATGTTGTCAACTCCAAAATACAATATGAATTTTAGGGTAAACACATTCCCAATTTCATAAACATTGTTTCTAATAAACTGTCACGTCTTCAATTTCAGGAAGCCTTCCAAACTGGCTCCTTGCCTAATCCAACAGTCAATAGCAATCCCATATCAACAGATGGCAGCTTTTACCGGCTACCTGGAATCCATCTACTGTAAACTCTTATTGAAGAGTATTGCAACATTTTTTTCAAAACTTTTCGTTGAAAGAAATATCCTGCTAGCGTCATTTTCCCAGTACTTAAACCAATCCTCCCTGAATACATTGTACATCTGTTCACTCAAAAGTTGAGTGCTGCCATCAATTATTCATTCATATCAGGAACTAGTTTTGTTTATTAATGAGAAAATATGAATGACACTACTTCCTCATTTTTCAATTAAAATGTTGAAGGGTTTTCAGAATATTAGCGACATGATGATTGTAGATTGTCAATCACATTGAATATATTAGAAACATCTGTGCTATGCCATGTAATAAGATGTTTTCGTAAAGAAGTTCGTATGTGTCGGGCAATGTTTTTATTGACCTTTCATGCTTTCCTTTAGATTGGTAAGTTTACTGTCGACCAAAACAATCAACCAGACAAAATATTTGCTTTCAAAGATATCTTCACAATTATACATGGACTTCGACAGTTAAATTACAAATCATAAACATGGGGATTTCCGATCATTTCTTCAGGAAATTCCCACTGGTCCATCTGAATGTGTTTGCCCAGTTTTCACTCTTCTACAATATCTAAATCTTTTCGAATACAACAGTGGCCCCCTTCTTTTCTTTATTTTTTCATTCATCACCTATATCCCACTCTTATTTCTGAAAGATGCTTCAATCCGTTTGGACCTTCATTCATCTAGATACGAATATTTTATAAAGGACATAGTTTTCAGATAGGAGCGGCTACCTCTGCTGCAGCAAAAGGGGTGGCCTTTGTAAAGTAACTCGTTCGTGAAATACAAGTACTTGTTGCTATCTATTATATATCCAACTGATAGCGAGGTGTACAATTGTCTGTTGCTAGGTTATGCTTACATTGCTAATCTAACAATGTACATGTAAGGTCAGAATTTATCTGCCCACAAAACTGGTTATTGTAGCCGTTATTTACTGTGTATATTATACAGGTGAGGTTAGAATTTGTCTGCTCACTAAAACGATAACTAGTTTAACTGTAACCTCAATGACTGATGCGTATGTACATAAAGTAAGAATTTGTCTGCTCCCAAAATAAATATAATTCTGTTACTGCGTATACAATACATGTGTGGTCAGAATTTGTTTTTGTTTACAAAATAATTATTGCACTTCTATTACTGTGTATATTTTAAATGTGAGGTAAGATTTTCTCTGTTCACAAACTAGTTATTGTAGCTGTTACTAAGTGTAATATACATGTGAGGTCAGAAATTGTCTGTCCATGAACTGATTATTGTAACCATTACTAAGCATAATATACACGTGTGATCAGGAATTGTCTGCCCACAAAACTGGTTAATGTAACTGTTACTAGGTATAATATACATGTGATGTCAGAAATTGTCTGCCCACAAAACTGGTTAATGTAACTGTTACTAAGTATAATAAACATGTGAGGTCAGGAATTGTCTGCCCACAAACTGGTTAATGTAACTGTTACTAAGTATAATATACATGCGAGGTCAGGAATTATCTGCCCACAAACTGGTTATTGTAACTATCACTTAGTATCATATACGGGTGAGGTTAGGAATTGTCTGCCCACAAACTGATTATTGTAACTCTTACAAGGTATAATATACATGTGAGGTCAGAATTTGTCTGCCCACAAACTGAATTTTATAAATGTTATTTACTGTGTATATCATATATGTGAGGTCAGAATTTTTCTGCTCATTGACAGACTATTGTAATCGTTATTAACTTTTTTGAAACATGTGTGGTCAGTTTTTGTGCTCACAATGAAACTATTATAAATAATCACTAATTACTTTGGATTAAAAACATTTGTTTTTATTACTATGTATCAAGTGAGGTTAGGATTTGCCTTCTCGCCATTTTGTTATTTTACTTTAGTTCGACATTTTGAAATTTTTCTGTAGATGCTTGCAGTTAATACTTCTGTCAATTAATATCTGTATATGTAAAGCAATTTCTTCTTCTTGGTCAACTAACATGTTGAGAGCATTTAGATGGGGTGATAAAGAACGTCCAGTGGCAGATTATGCAAACATGAAACGAAGGACCATACTTATGGCAAAACGACATTGACGTGTTTCCCACCATCATTCAATGTAAAGTGTTGTGTTCGAACTGAATGACCATTGCGTTTAAGTCGAAGGGTATAGTCTCCCTTAAATCCTGAGGTATATACGTAATTTCCGGTTACGTGAATAGTCTCGTTTGTTCGCCAGGTGTCGTGGTAGAGTTGGAGGTAGCGCCTCCCTGCTTCGTTAGGCTGGAACATATAAAAATATCAGGACGTAAAATCAAATCCAATCTTTACTACCGATGAAGGGAAGGTGTGAACGACACACTTACTATAGTATTGAACAAAGTATTGATACTATTGTATTGAAGTATTCAAATAATCGAGTCAAGTATACAACGACCTCTGTGATTGGTCGGGGGCGGAGTTTAGACAACCTGAATAGTTGATCTGACACCCAATTTGTTCCGGTAGGCGGAGTTAATGTACACTATCAGTTACATAACAATTACTAAGTAATCGCTTGAAAAATGTCCGACGACGGCAACAGTACGCAAAATTTTCTTCGACGAAATTATGTCCGATACGAACGATATGGGGACTCCTGTTTTTGTACAAGGCGATGTGGTTGTGATGGATAATTGTGGATTCCATCACCATAGACAGGGAATGCGCATTTTAAGAAATATGCTGAAAGAATATGGCGTGTCCCTGGTTTTTCAGCCGCCTTATTCCCCGGAATACAACGTAACTGAATATGTATTCAATGTCATGAGACAGAGGCTTCGGGCAAATTCCCGACTTGTGTCAGAATTTCTGGAACTTGCAGTAGTAAATGCTCTAGATATTCCGCCCAACCAACTTCAAAGTTTTTTCACATGTTGCGGATATGTATAATTTTCGATGGAAAGATAAAAAATAAAATAAAAAATATATGGGACCACAGAATTCCTTTATTTTTTAATGCAGTATGAATTATCGGCATATATCAGGAGGTCCCAGGTAATTCGTAATTCTTTGCTACATATAATAGAGCTTGGGCTTAAACTGAAATATTTTGAGCCAACCACTCTTCCAATTAACCTCTCGCGACAGTCGAGTGTTTGTAAAATGCCGATGTCTGCATTGTGTTTTTTCACCTGGCTCCACCCACAATCGATCTAGATTTGACTCTGCCAATCAGAGAGCTTGTTGCATAAATTTAAGGAATTCGATTGGTGAAGTACTTCAGTACAATACTATCAATACTTTGTTCAGTACTACAGTACTTGAAACGTTCACACCTTCCCTTCATCGGTAGTAACTAATGTATTGCTAACTGAATAGCAAATTTTTTACACAACTCAGTTGACTATTCATTGATTCTTTAAAAATATACTGAATTCTGATTTGGTGGACAGGGCATCTGAAAGACTTTTTCCGAACGAGGAAGTTTCCGTTCTCTAGACTGTTTACGTCTTCTCTATTCAAATTCGTGGATGTTTAACTTTTTGACACATATATCTGGTTGATATAGTTTGGTAGTTTGGTGTGTGGAGGAAATTATGCTTTTGAAGACACCCCATATATTTTCCCCATTAAGTAATATAACAGAAAACACTAAATTTCGCAGTTAATTCAGTACGATGTCAATGCCTGTATGGTTGATAACGGAGAAGTAATTAAATAAGACATTGACTGACTCGTTTACATAACATTGTCCCTCTTCGTTTGGAATCTTATGACTTCCATACACGTCTCATATTAAGGAGAAAACAATCCTGAATGTTCATGTTATGTAGTCTGTTTCAGTACCAAGAGTGAAATTTCTTGAACGTGGTGGATTTTATGTAACTTAACAATGACTACAAGAATAACACCAACTACTTCCACTTTACTGGATGTTGTTCTAACAAATAATACTAACATTATCCAAAACACTTCTGTTTATCCTCCAATTTGTAGTGACCACTCAGTCATATCTTTTGATGTTCTTTATTCAACATTTAAGTGTAAATCTTATATCAGTGAAATATATATTTTTCAAGAAGCTGATGTTGAGAGTATGAATACTGAATTGGCATCAATTGATTGGAATACAGTATCTAGTACTTTATCTGTGGAAGAGCTGAACTATTATCTTACTGATTGTATAAAGGATTTGATTTGTCGTTTTGTTCAGGTTAAAAAGATTACTATCCGTCCCAATGATAAACCCTGGATGAATAGAGAGATTAAATTGAAAATGAGACAGCGTAACCGTATTCATAAAAAAAGCTTGATCTAGTTCATCTCAACATCACTGGGAAACTTATAGATTAAAAAGAAATGAAGTAATTGACTTAATTAGAAAAGCAAAGAAAACTTATTATGAAAATCTAGAGAAAAGTTTAAGCGATAAAACCCTTCCCCCAAGTAAGTGGTGGAAGATTGCCAATTCAGTATTCAAAACTAATAATAAATCAGTTTCTCTACCACCTTTAAATGATAATGGTTCATATATTAGTCCTCCTTTTGCAAAAGCTGAATGTTTGAATACCTATTTTACTTCTATCTCTACCTCCTCTGTAGATCTTGACCCTCTACCTCCAGTTTTATCTTACACTCATCTCGTCCTTGACAATATTGTTATTTCTGAACAAGATGCCCTTAGCGATAAGAAACCACCAGGTCCAGATAATCTTTCTCTTAAAATAATTAAAATGCTTGCTCCTTCTATTTATCTTCCTCTTACTATACTATGTAACAAAACTCTTGAGACTGGTACTATCAACTCTCTTTGGAAATCTGCTAATGTTAGTGCTATCTACAAAGGAAAAGGTACTGAAAATAATGTTTCTAACTATAGACCTATCTCTGTAACCTCATGTTTTAGTAAAATTATAGAAAAAATTATTTTTAAGTATCTGTTTAATCATCTTTATGAATCAGAAATTATATCAAAACACCAATCTGGTTTTATGCCTAATGACTCAACTGTTAATCAACTGCTTTCCATATATCACACAATAATAAGTAACTTAGATAATAACAAAGAATTAAGATTTATTTTTTGTGATATAAGTAAGGCATTTGATAGGGTCTGGCATAAGGGTCTGTTACATAAACTTGAATCATATGGAATAAAAGGAAATGTCCTGAACTGGTTTAAAAATTATCTTTCAACAAAGGGTGGTAATTGATGGTTTTGCTTCTACTTTTAAATATGTCTATGCAGGGGTTCCTCAGGGATCAGTCCTAGGGCCTTTTCTTTTTCTTCTATACATAAATGATATAACTAATTGTGTAACAAGCTGTATAAAATTATTTGCTGATGATACATCACTTTTTAGAATAATTAATACTAACCCCATAGAAGAAGCTGAAGTACTGAGTAATGATCTTAATCATACCAATAACTGGTCTAAACAATGGGATATAAACTTTAATCCAGCTAAAACAGAATCCGTAATATTTTCTAGAAAATCAGAACCAGATCATCCAGACATCTTTTTTAACAATGAGCTTGTCTTAACATCAACTTCTCATAAACATCTTGGTCTCTTCTTTAGTAGTGATGGCAAGTGGAATAAACATATTGATTACATATACAAGAAGGCAAACCAAAAAATGAATATTTTAAGACTCTTAAAAAATAAAATTGACAGAAAATCTCTTTCCATACTTTATATATCCCATATTAGACCAATTCTTGAATATGCTGATACCGTGTGGGACAACTGTCCAGAATATGCCAAGAACCTATTAGAATCAATTAATCTTGAGGCAGCAAGGATTATAACTGGGTTACGCAGAGGTACATCCAGTGAAAAACTGTATTCAGAACTGGGCTGGGTTTCTTTAGGTGACAGAAGGAAAAAACATAAAATGACTTTAATGTACAAGATTTTAAACAAAGAATCACCAGATTATTTATATGATATCATACAACCATATTTAAACAATCCTAATGAATCAAGATACCAACTTAGAAATAATAGAATTTTTTATGAACCATATTGTCGCACTGTTAGTTATTGCAATAGTTTTTTTCCCAGATATGATCTGTGAATTCAATAAAATCGGTGACTCCTTGATTGACATTCACTCCATTGACCAGTTTAAGAAATTACTTGATAGAAATCTATATGTAAATAATAATGCTAATGTTAGTGTTGTTTTTAAAGAATATGGACAAAGAAAATACAATATTATCCTCTGTCAGCTAAGGAACTCAGCTAGCTCTCTCAACTTTGATTTACATAATAATCACTTGATAGAATACCCCTCATGTGCTTGTGGTGCACCACTTGAAACTGTACCACATTATTTCTTTGAATGTCCAAGATATGTAACTTACCGTCAAGATTTGTATCATTCTCTATATCAACATGATCATCCTCATTATGAATTAGATTTTATTCTTAACGGCTGCCAAGATTGTGATATTAATGTTAATAAATCAATATTAGCCTCTGTAATTAGCTATATTATTGGCACAAAAAGATTTTGCAAATTATAAAAGTTTTTTAAAATTATGAATATGAATTTGTATACATGGTAAGATATTGAAGAATTCTGATATTCTAGTTATCATTTATTCCTAAAATAGGGATATAACTCTCTAATGTTAAAGCAGAAAATCCTCTATATTTTGGAAAAAATAATTCTATTCTACAGTAATGCACGTTCAGGTATACTTGCTTCTCCATTAGATAGGATGAGGGTCAACTTTATTACTATGGACACTCATGGCCCAATATTCCTGTCAGTATGGAGGAGCAAGTGTACCGTAAGTGTATTAATTCAGTTAAAATATTTCTAAATTTTACAGATCAGATTATTTTGTATTTTGAATTATATACCAAATTAAGTAAGAGTTATCTCCCTTCTAAGGTTTCTCTGTGTATTTATCTGTATGTGTGTGTGAGGGTGTGTATGGGAGAGAAAGGGTGTGTATGTGCGTGTGAGGGTGTGTGTATATATGTATGTCTATATGTGTGTTTGTATGTATGTATCCACTGTAAGTTACTGTATGCTATACATGTACATGTAAGTATGCAGGTTTGTGAGTGTGAAAGAGAGGGAGTATGTATGTGTGTTTGAATCTGATCAGTGTAACTGTAATTGACCACCTGTGTTGTCCCAGGAGAAGACTTATATAGGCACTAGCCTGCTGTCTAATCCTATTAATACTTTGTATTAATAAAATGTTTTGAAATGAAAATGACTTAGTCGACACATTTTCCGATGGCAATACATCTTTTCAAACAGAACGGGAACTCATTTTGTATGTACAATTGTACAAAAGACAAAAACGTGAATAGCACCTTTTAAAACAAATGAATTTTAAGTTAGATACAGTAGAGCCAAACAATGAATTTGACAGTGATGTCCTTCTAGAACTCGTCAGTGCTGCAAAGGGTCTAAATCTTTATCTGATGATGATTATTAAACATTAAAGCAAAGTTTATATTACCGTCACGTCATGTCCACTAGCCAAAGCCGAGTCGTGTATCCAGATACGAGTATCCCAGTATCCCCACAAAAGAACGCCCTCCACAGCCGGATGGCTCATAAACAACGTCAGCATGTCCTCAAGAGCATTTGCCTTTAACACCTCATTGGGTTCGTTTACTGTGAACTCCGTGATCCAGATGGGAAGACCAGCCTCTGCTACCTTGTCTAGACGATACTGTTGTGACGATTAGAATATAACGTTAACAGAATAGAGTTTAAGAACGCAGATTCAGAGGAGAAAGGTTTTTTTTATCTATAAATCAAATATATCGGAAGCGACTGTTTCTATGCTATAGGGTGTATATCAAAATTTGTTATAGTGTCTTTGTAATTTTGGTCTTGAATAAAACCTAAATAAAATTATTGAAATACCGTACAGTATTATCTACGATATATCGTTATCATTACATACCTTTAACACGGAGATATTCAGATGTGCGTTGGTGTGACACTGAATACCAATACCGTAGATGGGGACTCCAGCATTCTTCATCATGAGAGCTTGCTTCTTATACGCCTACGATATAAATGATAAATCTCTTAAGAAAAGTAATCAATTTATAAAGAAAATATCTGCTAAAGCATCCACATATACCGAAGAAGGTGAATGTTTCGGATGAAAAATATTCTGCAAGACAGTCACTATCATTAATATCGATCCATTGTAACCAAGAAAAGCAAATAACAAGGGAAAAATACGACGTGCATTTTAACATCAACATCTTTATTCTTCTTCCCTCATTATTCATGAAATTATTTCAACAGTTTATGTATTTCTTAACATAATGATATCTTACTGTTGTCACTGAACCAGGCGATGCTACCGCATAGTCATTGAGGAATAACTTCACACCTCTCTCAGCTTGATGAATCCAGTAAAACATCTCTTTGGTGATATTCACGTGACCTGTATGTTCTTCAAAATACATTCCGTGAAGATTCTCGTTGTACACGTCCCAGTGTTCGAGGCTATATGGATTACAATAACTACTTTAGACAACTTTCTTAACCTTATCTTTTAACGTTTATGTCAACCATTTCAAAGCTATCACTTAATATTTGTTGATGCAAGAGAACCTATATCCTTTTTGAAACACTTGGACTCTTTTTTCGTTTTCAGTGGTCTTTTTTTAAATCGTTTATTTTATCACATCCCAACCCCCATCCCGCCCCCTCTCGAGCTTGAATTAAAATTCTGTTTAAAAGAAGCTGATATTTTCTTGTTCGATATGTATTGTCAATATGTACACAGCATATACATCAAATGATACCTTGAAAAATAGTTCAGAGAAAGGTAACTGTTTATAACTTACGTTCCCCTCGTTCGTGATATGACATCATTGATATGTGTGTGCATAGCTTGTAAAATTTCACTTGAGTTCAATGATTTTAGCCATCTCGGATGTGTATGTCCAGTACCCCAGAACATGTTGTGTCCACGCACCTTCTTTCTGTGATTATAAAATAAGAAGTCTATTTTTATAAAAGAGTCATGTTTTCAGGAAAGATGTACCTTAAAACTCGGCGGTTACCATCATACTTGATAAGACTTGACAGCTCTGTCATCTTGGTAGATATAATTTACCGGAACACCTCTTCTTATTCTCCTTGTACTTTTTCAGGAGTCTACATGTAAACATTTCTTACGGTTATATATTGCCATAGTTTTATGGAATTTAAGTTTGAATTATGGTTATGTTGCCATGTTGGTATTTTCTTGATGTTTTTCGAAAGAAAATAAAGAATTTTCGTTTGAAGATGGGTAGGTCTGGGTTGCAAAATTCCTCAATATTTCTAAACCCTTACTTTGTCACTCTTGGTGTATATCCTATTCATAATGATTAAGCAACAATTAAGAAAACAGAAAAAACATTAATTCACCAAAATATCAAAATGGAAGGTTGGTCCCAGAATTCTTATTGAACAAATGTTATCAAAAGTGGAAACTGTATTCCTGTTTGGAATCAAATCAGTTAAACTCATGATAAACTGGAATCACGGACAATTTAACACAGAATCTGTTTACAGTGTTATGACGATTGCATATATTTTTCTTCCTTTCGCGTGTTATTCAAGAAAAATTCAGGAAAATCATCAGCAAAGAATGGAGGGTCCAAACCTACGATTATTTACAACATAAAATGTAAATGTCGTCAATTTAATAATCAGTACTCACCCCTTAGCTCTAAGGGCGTTCACAGCAGTCACTGCTTTATCTAGAGTAGGATGTCCCTGTGAAACACGATCATATTTTATATTTGATTATTCATTACAGCGTCTGTTCCTGGAAAGAGATACAGTTTCCTTAATTTATACTCATCACACGATTTTTATCATTAATCTATTTTCGTTATGATTAACAGTTTAACAAGCTTTTCATATTCCATTTATCTTCAATTACTGCATTGAAAGCCGCAACATTGCTAAATTATCTTTTCAAATATTGTTTCAAATAAGTAGACTTAGGAAGTGCTAAACTATTTAAATAAGTATTCAGGAAGCAGTGACGTTCCCTTTGAAGGCTTATATTATTTCTAATTATTTTACCTACTTGAACTGGTTCTGTTTGTGGCCATTTCAAAGCATTTCCCAGCACTCCCCACTCAAAGTTGTCATAGAAGAATTGTTGGTACGGATGATGTATTGAATCCACTATCATGGCAGCGTCCACAACCGAACCGAATGCAAATTTACTCCCGGTCTGCTCAATCTGATGTAATGACAAAATATATATAACTACGGGTAATGCTTATTGATTAACATATATTTCTATGTGTACTTATTTCGATAAGCTACAGAAAGGGCGACAAACACGTCTGCCCTATTATCTGAGTCGGCAGGAAGATGAAATGCTCAGTGTAACACAAGGATCTTGTTTCGATTTGCCAAGAACCTACATAATATTGAGGACTAGAATTGCAAAAAGTATTACTACTTTAGTCGATATATGGTTTCACGCTTATTTAAACATACGTTGGTTACCTCCAGTAGAAATGTTTAAAATGTTTTATCGGAATCATCAAATAATGTAATTACATATTCAACTTTCTATAAAGCAAGAGTAACCAAGCCTTTTCATTAACGAAGTACAATGAGACTTGCGGCCATGTCGCCCATTTGTCAAAATATATTGAAGGCTGAAGCTCAATGTCAAAGTAGATTATATATTGATGGAAGAATTTAATACTGAGCGAAAATGATCACTAAAATACACCCTATAACGATTATATAATTTGTACTGACCTGAACTGTATACCCTGATCCATGGAGGTTTTGGAAACTAGAAATCAAATTTAATGGCTCAATTAATTTTATTATGTTGTATACAGGAGTATTATTATTTAGTGCGTAAGAGACCTAGAATGGAACATATTAAGAAGAACATTAATCAAATCACAAAATATTTTGTGACACGTATACAGGTATATATACTGGTTCGGCGAAGAAAAGATGATCAACCTGTTAAATAACATAGACGTCGTGCAAATGTTTTAAACGACTAAACTGTTGAACTTGGTATCATGTTACTATACCAAGACAAATCATGAAGCCAACATTGTTAAAATATTTTATTGACCTTATTTTAACAATGATTATAGAGATCAATAAAAAGAAAAAAAAACATCAAAAAGAGGCACGTGTATCGAGAAATAATCAGAAAACGCTTATAGACATCTTTACTCTGCTTAAATATTAAAGCATTTTCATTGAAATCTCTAGTTCTTAAAATTCGTCATTTCCTTATTTGTTTTCTATGGCTATTCTGACTTGCAGTTCAATCAGCAATAAATGCACGGCAAACAGAGATAAGTATCACTTTGATATTTTCTTAATGGTTCTCATACTAAGTGTTACTTGCACTTTTCGTAGTCCACAAAAACTAACTATTGGAACCCAGCCATGTGACATTATATTGTTACTAGAGGACGTGCCTGGTATTGTCAGTAGAAATGCTGGCGATTTAGATACATAAAGTGGCACAATTCGTCGTTTAAATTTATCACGCCATCAAAAACGAAATATTTTTCGAGGGTTGGAAAAAAATCGAGAAAATAGGTATCTAGACATATATAATATGGGTATCGGTAAGATTCGATGAAAGTCCCTATCAGATGATATAATAAACAAGATTAATAAAGTTGAATACCTTGCAGAACAAATGTTAGGAAGAAAATATTACAAAGACAATGATGACTGTACATTTTTACCAAATAAAGCACGACAAACACAAACAACACAAAACTAGAAGGAATGTTACGTAAACAAGACGTTCTCACAATATACTTGTTATATCGCCATAACTTCCACTAAAGTTAGACAAGACTAACCACTTAAGACCACACATTATTTTGTAAAAAGTTCTTTATTGATATTAGACATTTTTAATTACCAAAATTCTATTAACAATACATTCAGCGTAAGCAAAATCAGAAAATTAAATTTCATCTTTTGATTATACAACAACATACACTGTACCAAATTACATATAGAAAATGGCAGCACTATATTCCTCCTGTTATTTACTGAAGAATGTAACAAAATGTTTATAGCATACTTGACCGTAATTGGGGCTTTACGAAGACTGGCGATTCTGGCATTAGCTTCTGATTTCCAGTTGGCGTCATAAAGTAGTTCTTCAAAACTTGCATCATCGACGACATAGTTCACTCGCATATCGTCGATCACAAAATAAACAGAAATCTGGTGCAAGCCTACAAATGATGGATTTATCAAATGATGCATATTTTTTTCTTTTTTCTTTGTTTCATTTTAAAGTTTTTTGACATAAAATAAAGAAAATGCATGTGAACGCCAAATATATTAATTCATTCATCCATCAATCCATCCATTCCATCATCATCATCATCATCATCATCATCATCATCATCATCATCATCATCATCATCATCATCATATTGATTAAAAACAAATCATAAGATAAAGGGGGAAAACATTAAGCATTTTACCTTCTGAAATTTGAAACTGGTATTACGAGTGCAACAATCAGGGTATGAGACAAGGGATCAGACAAGGCACTCGTGTTGACATATCGTTTTCATCGGAAGTACTGCTCAAATTTCGCTAATATTAATTTTGAACTTTTTGATTTCTGTTAATATCCATTGCTTTTTTTCTACTTATACCCCGAAAGTATTACCTTGTATGTATCCAGTATTTGTAGTATTAATTATAAGAGTATTTGTATTAGATATCTTACTTACTTGGAGGTACAGTGAAGTCGAACCCTACTTCTACCCATCCGTTTTCTCGTCGTGTTTTGGGGTTGCTAGATACATTCACATGCTTATTGTGCCCTTGAGAAAGAAGAAAAAAAAAAACAATGAAATATGTGTATAACCCAATGTAATACGTAACGGATAACAATATTTAAATATCTTGTAAGAAAACGCAGCAAGAAGTATCAAATAAGAAAATTTACTCCCTGTAAATGTACATGATTTAGCGATAATCTGATTTCAGCACTTTCAGCACTGAACGTATCGCACAAAAATATGATTTCTCTAATTGCAGATTCTATATACTGCTAGATAAAGTGATATTGGGGATGCGCGAATTCATCATTGCGCCAATTTAACAAAATGTAAAATGCTCAAAAATTTGATTGTGCCAAATAAAGTTTTTTTTTACAGTACACAGTATATGAAAATGAAATATGATTGATGACACTCACGGATTAACGGATCCCTAAATATATATCTGTTTCAGAGGAATATGATAATATTCATATCGCTATTCGGTTTGTGATTATTTTGTTAAATGTTACAATGTCAATTTCTTCAGATAAATGGCCTGTTACGTTTATCTTCTTTGGTAATGTAAAATAAACGGGATGGTAAGTAACTCACTTGTTTATTTCCAAAACCATCCGGTTTCATATACGTTTGTCTTTTGTCTGGAGAAAATGGCACCACTTCAAACTTTCCAACGATTTCACTATATTCGACTTTACTTTACCAACCAGAAGAAAGTGTTTTAAAGTATTCGCAATTATTTCTTTAAGAAATATTCTGATATTAACCTTACAAAGAATTATCTGTTCCTGTTGATAAAATGGACACAGATTTCCCGCTATTGTACGCTTACCATTCACAGTTTCCTTGATTCGCAGTTGTACGTTATGAAACATATAACCTGGCGCCATGTTAAGAAGTTTTACCCGGGCACTGAATACGTAGGTGTGACCGGGTGAAACAGTCACAGTTTGTCCCAATCCGATCCCTGCATTTGCTCTGAAATAAAAAAAAAGTGAAGCAAAAATTATGCAATCGCGAAAAATAAATGATGTTTACAATATTATTTTAATCATCTTTCTGTCGTTGGTGTCGACAAAGTTAAAACAAGTTCAGTTCTTTTGAATATGCATTTTGGAATTGTCAGGTTCAATAGTATATAAAACAATTCTAAAGAAGTTTGCTTTCGATATGTACATTGTTTGTAAGCATATAATATCATAAATATATCTAATGGATTCAATCAATAAAAAATATTAACAGCATATATATCAAAGGAAAATTTTTATGGAGACTCATGAAAAGCACAAGGAGAATAAGACTAGATGTTCCGGAAGAATGCGCGTCTTCTGCTTTATCGACGACACCCACCATGTTAACGTTGGTCATTTCACGTAAGTAAAGTCACGTTCTCAAATGAGAACAAGGCATACAACAACAGAACCAACAGGCAAACTAACGTGCATTAAACACGTCCACCTTCATAGATTTTTTTCTCATTGTAATCACTATGATGACCGTAAAATCTCCCCATTATTTTATCGACCTGGATCTTCTGATATCCTGTGTTACGAGTTTGTTCAACAGTTGACGACTTCTCGCAGGAAAATCTTGATAATGAGAACAGGTCCTTAAATATAGAATAGACTGCGACATGTAAACGCCACAGGTTGATGATTCAGGGATGTTGCTTTCTACAATAGAGAAATCATCGCCTGTGTCATATAGCATGGCGGAAATCTGTTTACGTTGTTACTTTGCAGGAAAAGATCGAGAAAAGTGGATGATGTAGAAGAGTCTGTCGTGTATTTAATTTTCCGTTTTCGATATGTCTGAAAGTGAAATAGAAGGACTTTGTCACCTGTTTTGATAAGTTCTCCGATAAAGTCAGCATCACATGTAAACGAAAACTCGTATGAGAACGAAAATAATTCAGCAAACAAAGGGGTACAGTTGGTTCTAACTCAAATCAGTGGGAAAACATCAGTAGAACAACAAGAAGATTCCTCATCAGACATTGACAAGTTGTATTGTCTTATTCACATGCATTGTTTCAGAATCTTAGACTAAAATACATGTCCACCAAATATTAGATTTTGCTGGTGCATCTTTATACAAAATTAGGATAAGCTGTATGAAGAAAGTGTTTCTTTTAGATATATAATTCAAGAAAACATTAAAGTAAAATGGAAAATTTATAATTTGTTTCCCCGATGAGAAGGAATTAATCAAGGTGCTGCTGTTTGATCCCATCTTTCCAATAGGAAATTGTGCATATTGATCGTCTGTCCCATTCTTCTGCATCTGTATTTGAAAACGAATAGACAACCCTGGGTTTGTATTTCATTGATCGGCTCAACTGCTGTGTGCGACACTGTTTTAATAGATAATAGCCGTACCACAGATGTGACATCTAGCAAATATTTTATTATATCTAAGTAGTAAAATGAGAATGTGTATGTCACGATGGCCGAGTGGTTAAGGCGTTGGACTCGAAATCCAATGGGATTTTCCCGCGCAGGTTCGAATCCTGTTCGTGACGTTCATTTTATAGATGGCTATAAACTGCATATTTTTTCTACATCTAAATTTAATAGATAAAATGTAAAATAATGTGCAAATCCAAGATAAATCAGCATCACATAGCCTTAGTAACCTGTTTTAATGTAAGCATTTCAGTAATGTGCTGTTCATAAGATATGATATGATAATGTAGAGGCGCATTTACTATCCATAACTGGTGGCGCATTTACTGTCCCTTAACTGGTTTAGATAATGACTAAGATGTGTGATCTGTATTATAGAGGCTGTTTTAACTGAGACACATTCATTATAATTACATATTGTATAACTGGTATAATGTTAAATCCATACATTATATTTACATCTGTTTTGTGTGTACTGAAGGACTAACGGCTGGAACCAAATAAAAGTTTCATTTGAATGTTAGCAGCAAATTGCATCTTGAGCACTTAAATCAGTCAGTGAATTGCTAATTTGATGTTAGACTGCCCGAATGCCGTATTGATTCGTGAGAAGTAGACTTTACCGTGCATGTAGGTATTTTTATTTGATCTCCGCTGAATGCCTTTTTAACGAATATCAAACGGAGCGGTTCATATTCCCCGAAAAGCTTTGACATGTCATTCAATTTATGATGTTCAAATACAGAATATTATATACGTAAAAGCTGACAAATGGAATTCTGTTGAATAGAGAGAGGGTAGGGAAGGAGAGCGATGGAAACTTTTAATCTGATATGTCTACCGTTCATTTTTCGGAATATTCCACACAATCAAGGTAAAAATAGAATATGGAGAAGTCTGAGTAGAATGTAACTGACTATGGAAGCTAAGATATTTGGAAATATTCAAATGTTCCGATAAAAAGCACCTACTTAGGACTGAATATCAAACTTCATCAAAATGTGTTTTCCATGAATATAAACTATAGGTTTAAAACTGTATATGATTTAATATTATAGTACGTAGAGTGTAAATTTGTATGGTTGAGCAACCAGGCGCGTCATTATTATGCACGAAATTTGTATATTCAACACCAACAAGAACATTCCATACGCTTCCATCTTTATAAACAAAAACAACAACAAAATACCACCATGTCGACATAATCATAATCCAACCTCAAATTTAATACAACTAGGCATACATATGTACAAAAGAAACATTTACATGGAGACTCCTGAAGAAAATAAAGGAAAATAAGACCAGGTGTTACGGAACTGCATTTGTACCTTGAGTTAGTTCCATGGACATCAAGCATGTGTAAATTATCTTAACATCAGTGTTGAAATTCTCATTCAGAACGTGAATGGATTCATTTAATTAGCTGACATCTGTTGAATTCTAACATGTATTAAACAATCACAATCAAGTTTTACACTCAATGACTTGCTGTCGAGTCGTACTCCATTGATGTTTAGATGGACTTTTGATTACACGACGAAGTAGAACGGGAATATGCAGAATTAGACACGCTCTTGAATCACCTCAATTCAACTGCAGTTACGTTCTAGGCCGATAATACTGCTATTTAGAGAATACATGGCTGTCAAAACCGACTGGGTTACAAAAGATTAGAATACCTTAATGTTCTGTTCGGAGTCTGGAAGTAAGATAATGCAAAGTGGAGGGAAACAAAGAGGGGGGTAAAACATCTTTAGGAAAAAGGATGCTCACGATCATTGGTAGTGCTGGAATGCTGATACAAATATTTAATATGTTCATGGTTCAATGCAGGACGCTGAATGTTACATCAACAATACATATCCTTATACTATCAGTACAGTAGATAAAGTCGACCGATTCTGTAACAGCCTGCGAATTCCAATGCGTCAATGCCAGAGTGAAAGTGTTGTTATCGAAACATCATACTTAAAATATTTTACTATCTTGTGTTATAAGAACTTCTATTGACATAACCAATCTGAAATTTAATGTTCTGGAAGAAAAAGCTTTTAAGCTCATGCTCGACGAGACCATTGTAAATATTGGTCAATCCAAGAGAGTAATGTCACGTTCCCAAATGAGAACAATGTTTACAACAATGGAACGAGCACCATATACGTCATAATTTATATAGCAATGCTGCAATTTCAGCCTCCAATCTAATCCTCATCCCAATTATATCCATCGACGCATATATTTTTCAAATTGTCAAGTAAATGCATTTCCTAAATCAAGTATCAATTTTTTGCAGACTGTACTTCCGTAGCTTCGTCATCAAGCGGTATCTCTGTTGGCAATTTAGTGTCATTACTATATTTCTATATTTTTAAAATGAACAGGCTTTATAACAAACATTCATGAATGGCATGAATACTTGCTACATTTATTTATTTATTTGTTTTGAATATAAAAAAAACATGACATAATAAAGGACCTTCTTCACATACAAGTTAGAGCAATTTTAGTGACACCAAATTTTAGATAATCTCGTTATTATCTTACTGCAATTTGATTGTTTATTTATACATGGCTGACACACAGATAAACCAAATATACAAACAGAAGTTTTAGAATTAGGTAATGTTAACAAATAAATAGATGAAGCAATGGTATGAGGTATTTGTGATGTTTTCATTGTTGCCAATGATACTAATGTTTTTTGGTTGACAATCTTTATCTAATATATATCTTAAACTGTACTGGAATATTTCTTTTTCTTTTTTGATACCAAAAGCAGTTGTCCCATCCTCTCATGAGTTTCGATATACCGACCCACTATAAATTTCTGATTACCGGTCTGTTTAAGAATGGCTATGATATAAACTGGTAAAAAAGGAGTGCTATAAATTTCTCTTAGAAACATCACTATTTCAGGTTTACAGGTGTACAATTTTTGTTTTTACTTAACATCGATAATTTTGTCAAAGTTACACAAAGGAAAATCAAGTGTCAACAAATGCACAGCTGGTCTTATCGACACACAAGCTGCTACATCTAGTAAGATTATACTATTTATTAAAAGATTAATTGAACTGTCATGTCACGATGGCCGAGTGGTTAAGGCGTTGGACTTGAAATCCAATGGGATCTTCCCGCGCAGGTTCGAACCCTGCTCGTGACGTTTTTCGTTTTTAAAATAGCAAATAAAAACGCGATTACGAAAATTACTCTTATAATTCCTTAACAAGCGTTACTGCAGCATGTCATGATAAGGATGGAAAACATTTTTGTCTGCCTTGTGATAAAGCCATTTTCTTTGATATGTTAGCGTTAAAAACTGCATCGAGGAACACAAAAAGAAAATACAACCATGGTTACAACAGTGACCCTTGAAAAAAGCAGAAAAAAACGTGTTACGGAAGGTGAGGCGTCTTTCTGCTCCCCGCTTCGACTTAGAATTTCAATTGTGCCACCATTACCAGTTACACAATTAACAGTCTGGACCACCTGGTACCACCCGTTACTGCTCAGTGCTACTCTAAACTGTGACTGGTACCGCCCGGTATTGTCCAGTACTACCTGAAACTGTGACTGGTACCGCCAGTAACTGTTCAGTACTACCCGAAACTGTGACTGGTGCCGCCCGGTACTGTCCAGTACTACCCGAAAGTGTGACCGGTACCGCCCGGTACTGTTCAGTGCTACTCGAAACTGTGACTGGTTCCGCCCGGTACTGTCCAGTACTACCCGAAACTGTGACTGGTACCGCCCGGTACTGTCCAGTATTACTCGTAACTGTGACCGTTACCGCCCGGTACTGTTCAATGCTACTCGGAACTGTGACTGGTACCGCCCGGTACTGTCCAGTACTACCCGAAATAGTGACTGGTCCCGCCCGGTACTGTCAAGTACTACCCGACACTGTGACTGGTACCGCCCGGTACTATCCAGTACTACCCAACACTGTGACTGGTACCGCCCGGTACTATCCAGTACTACCCGACACTGTGACTGGTACCGCCCAGTACTATCCAGTACTACCCGAAACTGTGACTGGTCTCGTCCGGTACTGTCCAGTACTACCCGAAAGTGTGACTGGTACCGCCCGGTTCTGTCCAGTACTAACCGAAATAGTGACTGGTTCCGCCCAGTACTATCCAGTACTACCCGAATCTGTGACTGGTTTCGCCAGGTACTGTCCAATACTACCCGAAACTGTGACTGATAATGGTGGCGCAATTGAAATCGAAGCAGAGAGAAAGAAAGAAAAACACACACTGGAATGGATTAAAAATAGCAGCCATTAAGGTTTAAAATGTTAGTTGGGTTAGTTGCTTTAAAGTCAACCCAAGATTTCTAGGTACGTTTCATAACCAATTAATTGTTTGATTCACCACACTTCCGTTCTGTATCTAAAACGAGCATAGAGAGTAACAATGTAAATATCAGAAACAGCATAATATATGTGAAAATAATTTTAGATATTGTCGTTTTCGGTCTACCCGATAGGAGGTTCTGACACAGGTTCGAACCCCTGTTGGTGGCCATGAAAGGCTAAATTTAGCACGTAAATCGTAACAAAAGTTTTATTTAACAATACTATCTATCTGTTATTCTGATACAATCAGTTGACAATGAAATGTGTCACAAGATATCAATATCGAAACGCATCATCACTAGCACTATCTATCAACGTTATCTAAACTGTGTGTATAGAGAAAGTTTATGTTTAAAGCGATTAAATTCATCAGGTCAGTCAATACCTTTTACGTTTTTTTACTTAGTCATCACTTTCTATTTCTCTACATCTCTAATCTGAAATCAGATACATTGTAGATACAAAGTGTATATATATATATAGATTTTGCATCTACAATGCATTTGGTTTCAGACTTCAGTTTTTTACACTACCGCTCTCGATTTTACTTGATAATTTTTATATTTTATGTGATATTTTTATATTGATAAAGGAGCAGAGTGCCTCGAAAATTTGAAAATTCACTTGTCCGTATTGTCGGTACTACTTCATTGATCATGTATATACATATATAACAAAGGTTAATAAACGATATTACTCTTTACCTGTATTCTAGAGTAGAATAAGAACAAAACAAAAAAAATTTTTTTTCAATTACCTGTTTGTGACCTTGCCACTCCGATTTCCATGGAAACTATCAGTACTGCTCGACAGAGTACATCCGTTGCATACCCAATTTCCAGAAAAGGATGTACTTTCAAAATCTGGATTTTTCAGCAGCTCTGCAGCTCCGTTAGAAAGCGGAAACAAAGCGCAGATCGCCAGCAAAATAAATATCATGGTGAGCTTGTAGTCTCTACAGAACCACCAAAATATAAATCATGATACTGTATGGTCAGCGTATGGTTTCCAGACAGGTCAGCTCGTGTAACGCTGATAGGAACGGTGTGACTTTTGCTTATCTGTCCCTTACGCGGCATAAGTGGAATGGCTGATCGAAACATGAAACATCAGTGTATTTCAGTTCCTTAATTCTATGTAAAGTGTTATAGACATGGGTTTAAATATGTCTATCATCCGTATCTCGCCATCCTAGAAACCACTGAATGCTACTTAAGAATAATGCTATACTCAAAAAAAAAAAAAAAAAAAATGCACAACTAAATTATGCAATCAATAGCCTATATTTCAGAAATTTTGTATAAAATTTTATATCAATGTGAAGGAACAAGTCTGCTCTACAACACTGTAGAAGAAAAGTCTGTGTGACGCCACTAGTGTCATCAGTAGTTACTCAAAGTGGGATACCCGTGAAAAACAAAATGACACTTCAGTACCTGGTTTGGGCACCTCTTGCACGAATCCCTGCACGGATTCTCTTATGTATTGAGTTCATGAGAACATTAATTTGCCTTAAGGGTTTTTTTTCCATTCTTGTGTTAAAGCTGCGATCAACTGAGCGCGGTTAGTGTTTTTTTTTTTTTTTTTTTGTGATGTTTCTTAATACACCTGTCTAGCTCATCCCACAGATGCTCAATGGGAGACATGTTGGGGCTATAGGGGAGGCCATATCAGAAGCTGAACATTGTTTGCCGTGAGAAAATCACAACAGACTCTGGCAACATGAGGTCGAGCATTGTCTTGCTGGAAAATTAGGTTATGACGTCTGAGAAGTGGAAGGACTTGTGGTTGGAGGATCTGGTCTCTGTATCGAACGGCACAGAGGTTTGGATCTAGGACCACTAAACGGGATTTTACTCCATGGGAGATGCCTCCCCAAACCATTACAGATCCCCCAACGAATCTATCGCGTTCAACCACGCATGTGTCGGCGAAGCACTCACCACATCTGCGATATACCATTTTTCTTCCATATGGGCAATATAGACAGAATCTAGACTCGCCGATGAACATCACTCACCTTCATCGACGCATCCCAAACCAGTCAGGACGCACTTGCCGCCTCCGTGGTGCCAGAGGTAGCCCGACATAAGGTCGGTGCGCAATGATTCTCTTAGCACGCAGGCGGTTTCCAGCAGTTTGTACACTACTAGGTCTGTCTTGAATCTGTTGCGCAAGCGCGACAATCGAATCGCCCGGTCTTGTCTTTTCACGATGACGACCGCTCCTTGGACGATCGGAAACTGACCCAGTAGTGTGGAAACGTGTATAGAGACAGGTATTTGTACACGAGGCCGTGCGACAGCAGTTGGGCTATGACCGTCCATCTGCATCGCAATATCTCTACCCTCTGAATTTTTGTTAAGCTTGGCATTTCGGTCAATAGCGAAATCAAAATGCTAACGTGGAAAATCAATGTGGCTGAACTTTGAGTATCCGTTGAAATTATTCGTTTGTATCAATCCAGCTTGGCTTGATTTGGACTAAAGAAGCTAATAAAGTCGGACAATAGCATCGTTACGCTCGGCTGATTTTAGGGTAGATTGTGGAAAAAGGAGATCATTCTTGATGAAATGACCAAATATTTCATTATTTCCTTACAGCTAAGGTGTACAGCAGGGGGAACGCTGTGCCTTCTTTTTTGTTGGGTACATTTTGTAATATCGCCTCATTAATTGAGGATATTGTTGTTGCATTGAATTTTAAGAGCGATGTCGTACATATATATATTTTAAGATAAAATAAAAACTTGATTCTATAAACAAACTACAACTCATACAATCTAAATCTTAATTCAACAGTTAGACCAATGTTCACATTCCTTCATTGAAAAGCATAATATATACAACCATTTACCTTCTCTACGTTAATCTGGGTTTCTCTTACACACACATGAATATTCCAGTTCATAAAACAATATGGCGTCATTTCAAAAAGCCATTCCGAAAACCATTTATAAAACATTCGTTGCTGGTTATTCCTCAAATGCTTCTGTAGAATTAATATATTTGAAGCTTTTCACTTCGGGCGTCGTCTAAGAAGCAGACGACTCTTACTGTTCCGGAACACCTGGTCTTATTCACCTTGTACTTTTTCAGTTGTTGTATTTAAGCTTGGATTATGATTCTGTTGGTATTTTCTTGTTGTTTTTGTACAATTATTTATATATCGAATGATGTATATATGTGTACGTGTGTGTGTGATCAATGAATACAAAACACCAGTTAAATGCATATATATAATATTTCGAATATGGTCAAATAGGCCCCAAATTCGTCAACTCGCCCACAGAACCAACCCACAAGCCCCCCCCCCCTCCCCTCCCCCGCTTTAAAATTAGAATATTTTACTTCCTGAATAGAGTTAATAATCAGCGCAAATTTTAAATAGGAAGAAAAGAAGATTTAGCAACTAAATGTAATGCAATACATTCAGCAAGTATGTAAGATTTGTTTTTATTTATTTAGTTTTTTTTTTAGTTTTTTTCTTTTTTTTTTTTTTTTTTTTTGCTGAGGGTGGAGGTGGGGTGTTCGGATAGGTGATACTGTACTTGTTATTTAGTGTCGCTCCTTACCGAGGCGTTGCTGGTCACCCCAACTCCTGCAGTGGTCAATGGGTACCACCTGTATGTCATGCCACGAATGACTTGGCATGTTGAAATGTCTTCCTATAGGCAGGTCCGGTCCAGGCGATTCTGTTTGATAGAACATCGGCGATTCTAAATCCTGAAATTACAAGGTGTTTTCGTCTCCCCTACATACTGCAAATGACACACGTAATGAAGTATATTAATTGAGCCGACGTGCAGGATAGTGATTGGAGGACGTGGTAGTTCTGACCGTTGACCTCATTTGCAGTATTGTGAGAAGTTTTTGACGGCTTACCGCTCACTACCAGGTCTTTGATGTTTTTTCGATCTGCGATAAGCTAGTATTGGTGGTTCCGGGAAAATGAAGTTTACTAGACGACAGTAGGATTTGCTAGTGTTTCTGGAAGATCGTTGACAATGATGGCATGCTGGGATGAAAGGTCACCACACAAGGTATTCTCCCATTTTTTGTTCGGACTTGGTTTTCAAGTATACTAGCCCTGTCTATTTCTTTAATTCTATTGATTTCACGGTTGATCAGAGCTGCTTTATATCCTCTGTTGAGTAGATGGGACACCAGTTCTAATCAACGACGTCTAAAGACGTCGTCGTCAGAAACAATGCGTCTGATTCTCAACGCTTGGAAGTGTGGAATGCCTCTTGTGGTATGGTGTGGGTAACAACTAGATGGGCGAAGGTACTTGTGAGTGTCTGTGGGTTTAATGTATAAATCCGTGTTTATTTCTCTGTTGGTGAATGTTGAACAAGTGTACAAAAAAGTGTTTTTCTCGCCGGATATGTCAGCATCAAACTTAATGGTCCTGTGGAAAATCGTTTGCAAAGCAAATGCTTCTCGACCGGATGTCTAATTTAATTCAATGTCATAAATGAATCTAAATCAGCTGAGTGCTGCAAGTAGCATAGACTCAAGGTAGCTCATAAATATATTTGCATATGATGGTGCCATTTTGATGCCCATGGCAGTACCACTGACTGTAGATAATGCTCTCTGTTGAATGTAAAGTTGTGAGCACTAACTTTAGAAGTTTTGCCAGGCTATCTGTTGAAGGATGATTCCATTCACTTAATCGTACTGTTGTCATTACTTTATTGATCATACATCTATTCCAGTAATACGCATCCGACGAGCATTTGTTCGTGAGGATCCAGTACCAATATTGGACCATACCGTCGTTATTACTTACTATATTGTACATATGATATCTTATTTTTTAGATTTGCCATCATGCTTGTACTCCGGTGAATAGTACAACTGGTTCAGAACAGAATAAACACATTTGTGCATTCGAATTCATCCGATATTCAGAAATGATTAAGGCTGTGGAATTAATGCAGCAGGTCTTCTTTTATTAAAATTCGTTGTTTTTTTTTCTTATTTTCACAGTTTCCCATCTTGCTTTCCATTATTTTAGCCTCCAGCAAAATAAACTAGATGTATAATGAGTAGAGATGTAACTTTGAACTAATATTTCTTTATTGTTGCTTAATCTTCTATTCAAAGAATTATATATATGCACTTTAGTCTAGATAGGGGTGACAATAGTTCATTATTTATCTTTCTCAATTAAAACTTTTAAAATTTTATTTCTATGTTGAGAAACCCAGCCACCACCTTATTTAGGGAAAAGCTTCGTAGATGTTTCTGTGCAGGAACCCTCTGACACTGATCCGTTACCGGTAACAGCCTGATGCTTCATCACTTCTATCTTCTGAAATTTTGTACTGTTCTTATATTATTATTCTGCTATCTACAGGTTTTAATTATCTTCGAATATCGTCTTTTATACCATTCCTTGTTCATTTTTTTTTTACTTATTTACTTATTTTTATACTTAACATGAAATCTATCAACATTTTTTATTAAAAGATTTGAGTTCGTGATTATTGTTTAAATATAAGCTAATGTAATTTTGTCATAATGCAAGGGATTTCACAGAAGAAATATTTTTATATGCTGATATCATTGTTTTTAGCAAACAGACCATAACTGATAGTGAATATTTTCTTCTTCGTTTTGAACAGAGGTAAGTTCATCTCTGATTATCTGAAAAGAAAACGATGATGAGAAATCTCACTTTCTTTATTTCCCCTGAACGATAATCATCAAATTATCTAAATAAGGTACTTGCCAATTTAGAATGACAACATAAATTCGTGTTGCACATCTTGAGTTTTTTCTTTTCATGATCACCCTCAATTTGTCTCACTGGAATGCTAAACAAATCCTCCCTTATCATGTAGGTAGCGATTAACGTCTGATACGCCCTTGAGAGGACCTCATACAGGGTTAACCTAGGTTTGACTGAAGCTCTGTGTGATCGATAAAACATATCTGTAATAACATAATATTATTAGTTCCACTCTTGTAATGGAAGGTGTTATTTACTTGTGTGACCTGCTTTTCTTCAACGCTTTGAGTCATCTGTTACATTTTGTGTACTCACAGAAAATTGATATCAAACGAATGAAAATGAAACGCTAGGTGGTTTTAAAATATGTGTCTATATACAAGGAGGGAGTTCAATTGTGTTGTAAGCGAAACAAAACGAATGATCTAATAGTTAAACATATATACAAATTATGCAATTATATTTATAGATTTAATTACATTTTTGACCTCTCGTTATGGTACAAATTTGAACACCTATCTTAAATACACATATACTGATTTAAGGAACAAATTCCGAAGTAGTAATCCTTCATCTAAAAATTCAAAATACGTCTTTACACAATTCTCACCATTAAGACTTCGATTTTGTAGTACAACCAAGGCAGGACCCGCTTACCTATAATTACCCCCTGTAGGGCCCCAACCTATCTCTGAGTAGGTAAATATCATACCTGCATCACTGGCCTACTGTCGGAAATAGTAAGGTACAGGTGTGTTATGTGTGTGTGATACGACCACTCACTGAGTCAGACATCATTGTTTTAATGACCTAGACATCAACGGACGTTACATTCATTATAGACCAGACTTAGTGAATCTGATCATTCATATTTATTCACAGACAGTATAGAATTTACACAGTAAACAGAGGTAAGTCATATGATATAATTAAATAATTGATATTTGTATTACTTTTTAAAAAACGTGAAATTTATAAACACGTACGGCCCTGCTAAGACAATTAGTCAACGTATCTGTTCAATCAGGAAGTTTAGATATAGTGATCCTATGTTTTAGACTGATACATAATGACTAAGGAAAATGGCCATAAGCTCAGTTACATAAGTAATCGGTCTGTTTATGAAGGAAGTTATACATGTCGCATACAAAACCAGTTTTATGTGGCCAAAAATAGCTTTCTATGGTTACGTTACATGGATGTATTATGGCCCATTTATTATAAAGGAAACATTGCATTTATCGTCATTATATAAATAGTAACAAGATTCAATAACACTAGGGCAAAATATGAAGTGCAAGGGAGAATAAGACTAGGTGTTCCGGAAGAGTAAGCGTCTTATGCTTCGTCAACGGCATCAGCAATGTAAACATTGGTCAATCTAATTAAGTAATGTTACATTCTCAAACATTGTATACAACATTATCTCACTGGTATAAACTATTGTCTATGTATCTAGATATGATGTATCAATATACTATTCATTTTTATATCATATAAGTCATACGATTCCGGTTAGAATTGCATTATCCTTACAATGTTACGACCCTTAGATATAAATTTAATTGACGGCAACATATTATCATTCCTTGTGCTGAATATTGTAATATTTCTATTGATGCAGGTATAGATGATTTTCAATACATAATTTGAATGATATGGAGATGATAGATGATAAATTACCTGTATTAAAACTGATGTAAACAAAACTACATTAAAGAAAATATTTCTAAACTTTAAGAGTAAAATTACAACGGAATTCAATAAGAAAATATTTATATTAAGTTCGTGCATATGAGACCTAAATCACACATTAACAAAAATAAAAATGACCCACACACTATGTTGGTTCTTCATGGAAATTTGTAGTAATTTATTTACAAGGAAAAACTAAGAGACAATTGCAAATACAAAAACAATATAAACATATTTGAAATATATATATGTAAAATATGTTTCGCTGTCAAACCACTTAACACGTGAATTATTTCTGTTATCGGTAGTGATGTGTACAAATAAAAAAATAAAGCATTTGGTACCTAGAAATAAGTTATTATTTAGTTAATTAGTTCACTTTTAATTTAGTTAATTATCTTAATTATAAAATGAATGATTGACATGGTAATCACTTATTACTGTAAACTTTCCGCAAATATTTCGTTAAAATATAATTACGCTAATTGCAATTTTCTATATTCTGCTTTGAGCGTAATTATTGTAGGTTCGACAATATATCATTGTGCTGATATACCAAACAGTGATTATGTACTAAAAATTGATTGCGCAAAACTGATTACTTTTACAGTATTGTTATACTGACATGAAAGTTGGTAGACCATTTTTTTATATAATACAGGAATAATCGATATAGGAAGTCCACTTAAACGAAACACTTGTTTTACCTTGTTTTTCATGAATAAAAAATATGAACTTTATTTTACAACAATAGCGAAACAAGTTATGTCAACTTATACTAATCACTCTTGTTGGCGAGGGTTGGAGAACCCGGCTAGGTGATAGGCGAGTGCATTACCACTGCGCCATCCTACCACCCTTTTCTGCTAATTGAAAAGTACAATATATGATATACGTGGTCACCAACAATTTCTATTTTCAATTCCTAATCAAACCTTGCATTATAATAAGTACGTCGTGTTCTCAGCGAAAAACTAGAAGTCTACATTCCTCGCGATTAAAAAGTTCTGTAAAGGTACTGTATAGTTGGCTATATATTCGCGAGGAATTTAATTTCGCTATTTTCAAGGTGTAGAAAGATGGATCGAAATCAATTATCTTCAGTGCATAACATTTCTGAAATGATCAGTTCTGTCTGTATATATGGACACCAGTTCATAGATACAAATTATATACGGGATATAAAATCCCAGTGAACTAGTCCAAACCGGAAAACCACGAAAAATTAATCGACTGTACAGTATGGTGATAACAAAATGGTGCGGTATCAATAAATATATTGCCTTGACCCACACATATGAACGACAGCCATAACGATATGATAAACGATAAGAACACAAAGCACTCTTCCTTTGTATTGATGTATATGACCATAAACCCCACCTTATTACCATATATAATCCTAACCACATCGACAAGTTACTGACAAATAAATTATCTCAGTCTAGACGCACTGTCTGCTTATAAAACAAACGTGATTTTTTGTAAAGATTTACAAAAATATAGGAGGAAGTTGTAGGTAGAAACTCCCGTGGAAATGTAAACTGTTTAAGCATAGCAATATATACTGCTAACCTTTTCTCCCATAATTTTATCATATTGGTTTTAAACAAATGTACAGTTATACTGATCAGTCGGAAATGTAATTATGAATTTTGTCTTGTAAACACGTTTTCACAGCCATTATGACAAAAAATAAGAATCTTTGTAGAATGAAATAAAGACGATTTGGTGTCTTCTTTCAGGTATGATGTACGTTTCTATCTGGGTTTTGTTTGCTCTCCTTATCACGTCTGTCCTCGGAGTTAAAGGTATGGTAACGTGTTATCTTTTTAATGTTTATCTGATAGTTCATAACCCACATAGACTTACGTATATATGCTATATATATACATGTATATCCATGTACATTTCAAATCCTGAAGAACAATGACAGGTTGCTGTTGTTGTTTTTGTTGTTGTCTTGTTGTCATATGCTTTAATTTCAGTTTATCAAATGTAATTCAAGCACGAATGCTTTCATTCGGCATTAAATGGACGATACTGAAAAAACGAAATACGATAAAGAGTTGATCATTATTTTTCGTTCACATTATGTAACATATTGATATCCAGGTTTATCCATTAAAAGTTTGTCACTGGTATATAAATGGTTCTGTCCTTGATTATTTTAATCCTACACAAGAGAAACACTGAATTCTTCGGATTAAGTGGCAGGCATACATTTATGAACGTTATGAACGTTGTGTTATATTGTTTGAATGATTTTAGTCATTTAAGCACTGGTGTGAAAATAACCTGTTTAATGCTAAAAATGATAAATGAAAACTAAAACAATATTTAATCATATCATATTGTCTTAATTGGATAATTATTGCGTTTAAATATGCTCAAAAATATCATAGAAAATTAGATCATGATATAGGTTCATATATAATTTTAGAATTATTATGTGGAAATCTATATCTTTGTCTTTATTGAGTTTATATTATCACAATGCTGATTCCAAGCACTAATAAGTAGAGATAGACATGACGCGAACCCCAAACACTAATCGATATGTAATGGTTTGTCAGCTTTGGCTTTCAATTCACCATGGAATGTAAAGTCACACCATACATTTCTGTCAACACTTGCCGGTACCTTTACTTGTATTATTTGGCTTGATATTTTGTAATAATCACAGAATATACTCTAAGCATCCTATTGAATAGTTGATATGATGGTCATCAATGTTACTACAGTCGGAAAATCCAGACCTTACAAAAAAGATGTCAATATGGCCGCCGATGCCATTATTGGGCTGGTAGATTTAACTCTATAAATATAGGCTTGGTAGTTGTGACAGAAAGAAGTACAATCGATATTTTTTACCTTGGTTAAATCTTAGTGTTTAGTTTATGTTGTTCTTTGAAAATATAGAGGGTCGTTATATTTATTTGGGCTATCGGACTCGACTTGCCCCCTATAAGATCTTTATATTTTCATATAATGACAGTTACTAACCAAAATCTCTCACCACGTCATGTTGGATGAAGTTTTATTTCAATAAATAATTTATACCTGTTGCTATTTTGTACATATGACTATCAAATTTACAAATGCTTGATACTTCGTGAAAAATTACACATGAAAAATACATAACATTTTTTTTTACATTTATTTATGACTAGTTGCATATTCAGTGCGATTACAAGTGTTTTCAAATTTACTATCGTCAACTGAGGTACTTCAGCTGAATTCGTAAATTACCAGCTTATATATTCTTTAACCTCTTAATCCCAAACTACTTATTTCTACGCATTGTAACATTGGTTTTGGGAAACCGTCATATCTTCCTTGTTTGTGGAGGTATTGATCTACTGATTATATCTCATAAATTTGGAGAGAAAATGTTGAAAGACTTTTGTTCTTAGTAAATTTTGATTTGGTAAATATTTCTTACGCTTTTTGCGAGTTGAAAAAAGCAATTTTTTCTCCAACATCTTGAAATGATGACGTCGTGTGCACAGTGGACGTAAATGTCTATTCGCGGGTCCAGTTTGTATTTCATATATATGTTCGTAAAGAACGATATATTTCACTCGAATGTCAATACATTTACACTAAATATCCAAAATCTTATGCGTGTCCATCGTTCGTCTGTATTGATATAGAAGCAGTTGAAATTAACGTTTTGTAAACATGGCTCCATTTACTATCATTGCCGAAGTCAGAAAACCCTTTAGACGTTTCCATGAGATGACACATTTACAATATAATGTATGTCCTATTCAAACTACACAGCGAGCCCTCGAATGACTATACACCTGCATTCTTCCTGTGATATGACGTCAAAAAAGCATGAAGCACTTGCGATATTGCAATACACATCAGCTGTCGATTTTTTTCATTTTAGAAACAAAACTCCATTTTTGTAAAGATCAGTGATTACAACACTCCGATATATTAAGTATATATCCATTTATTTAACAGGTTTAACGTCTGCTATTACGGCCTTTGGGTTTCCAACATTTCAAGAGATAGAATTGACAATTAGGTTATTATGCATATAAATCAATGTCTATACTCAACTTACACAAGTTAATAAATAATAACTCATTAATATAGGTGCTCTTTGTTTCATCATGAAGTAGAACCTTGCAGTAAAGAGGAGACGCTTACGAATAAATTTGTGAATGGAAGAAATTGAAAATCTATAAAAAAAAATAACAGAATAATGCATCCTATCTATGTCAATATAATTAACAAAATACAAACGCACAAAGTCCCCCTGCAGTACACTTTAGCTGTAAGGAAATAATGGAATATTTGGCCGGGTATTACATCAAGAATCTTCCCTAAAATCAGCCAAGCGTGACGCTGTCATTGTCTGACTTTGTGAGCTTCTTCAGTCCAAATCACGCGACGTCAAAGATTTTTTCAAACGAATAATTTCAGCTGATACTCATATTATTTGTGATTTCGCCATTTACCGAGATTCCAGGCTTAACGCGAATTCAGAGGAGTAGAGCAATTGCGATGTTGATGAATGGTCATAGCAAAATAGCGGCAGTTTGGCGTTGCCCCGTGTACATTTAACCGTCTATATATACTTTTCCATGCTACTGGGTTAGTTTCCGATCGTCCGCGTGAAACGATCGCACGACAAGACAGGGTGATTCGATTGTCGCATTTGCGCAACAGAGTAAAGACTGCTGTAGAGACTGCGTCGCATACCTTAGGTACTCATGGCACTATATGTTATCACATTTGAACCACTAACACCTGAGATAACTGATCAATACCTTTGGACGTCCAAAAAAGTGTAAGAGTACGAATTTTCATGTCAGATGTCAACAAAATCAAAACTCAAAAATTAAACGAGACCTAAATATGAACAAAGGAAATATCTAGCGAATGGAAAATCTATCGGCAGTGTATCCAGCTTCTTTTATACAAAACTGTCAATCGATGATTGTTAAGGGTAGCATAAACGTCAATACGTAAACACATTTTCAGTGTAGTTACTTTTGGCGATTGTATACACTCTTCGAAAAAAGGGGGAAATGATAAAATATTTTTTATCATATCGGCTTCCTCTAACTTGTATTGATAGGCATAATGATGGTACAATACGGTCAGTTGCTTTAGTGCATTTACAAGTCACGATTGTGACTTATCGTTCAATATGTACCATAACGTAGTTTCAAGAACGAGATGCAGTGCAAAATTTGGAATCATATGAAACATATAGCAATTATGAATTTTAAATCACTACACATAAGTCTATATATCTTGTTTTTAAAAGAGGCATTAATGACTGTCATGTTTAACGTAACAATTCCAATTTAGTTACTGGTATTCTGGAATCAGATACTGCATAAAAGTTTCATCAATTCTGTCTAATACTGATTACAAGTACAGTATATGCCAAGTTGATACTCGATATCCAACAGAATTGTTAGTTCAAAACTTAGTTACATAACTACAATATTTACAGTGTTTTTGGATTGTAGAATAATTATAACAATTATCATTATGTTTTTTTACTTGTAGGGAACGAGTTTCGCAGAGTTTGCTACCACACAAACTGGTCAAACCATCTTGGAAATTTCAATGTAGATAACATTGACCCACATTTGTGCACACATATCATTTATGCATTTGCAACAATAGATCTTCATGCGAAGAAACTTATTAGAACAGATCCAGCTGATGACAACGGATTACTGGGTGAAAACAAAGCAGGAAATTATTTTGACTTCACTGGGTTAAAATCACAAAATCCAAACTTGAAAACACTATTGTCAGTTGGTGGAGAAACGTTATCAGGCCTGTTTCCAAAAATTGTCGCACCCCACTCTGTGAGGATTTTCGCACAAAACTGCAAAATATTCCTTCGCGATAGAAATTTCGATGGCCTTGATATCGACTGGGAATTCCCACAAAGTGCTTCAAGGGATGATTTTACAACGTTACTAAAGGTAAACTTATGGCATACTAATTTCAGATGATATCTATTATAGGAATTTCGAACTTGAAGGCAACAGCAAAACATTTTTTTTAAGATTCAGCCGGTGGTTGTTTGGATGTTTTGTTACAGCTTTTTCGTTTTCGTCACTCTTCCAATCACTAGGGACTGTCTCACGTCGGTGTTTTATCAACAGGCATATCAACTGCTGACCTAAACCTGCTGTTATAGTATGACCAACACATTGTTCCACAAAGTTGTAGATAAATGTTTCGATTTCGTATTATGAAATTTCTATTTCTTGAAAGCTACTACCCTGCATCAAAAATTTACCCTGCTTACATGTTACAAAGATATGTTGGATTGGTTGATACATGAAGATATCAGTGATTGATAAAAACGGGAATTTGAGTAAAACATGTTGACGAAGAATAAGGGGGTAGAAAAGCAATAAAGTAACTTAAAATTCACGAATATACTATTGATATAGTGGTAATGCTTGAATTTGACCTACATTTGCTAGGGTTATAGTTCAGACCTCGTGGGTCTGTATCACTTATTTATGTCTTACCTCTATGGAAGTATTCTTGTTCATATTTTTCTTCCGTTTCATCGACATTTTCAGTTGTAATTACAATGCAGTTCTCTTATTTCTTGTACATATTTCACCTCTTCAATGAAAACAATCACCTAGGAATGGTGGACAATTGCTATCTGACCTTTCCCTAGAACTTGATGCGTTCATTTATAGAAATCAGTACCATGCATAAAGCAATACAATTAAACTTTTTCATACTTATTTTTCCCAATATTTTTAGCAAAAAAAATCCGATAATTTTTAAACAATATATGGCAACTTTCTTCAGATAATGAGGGAGACATTCGATGAAGAATCGGTGGAAAATGGACAGTCGCGTCTGTTGCTGACTATAGCTACAGCTGCTGGAAAGGATAATATTGATACATCATACGACATGCCAGAAATATCAAAGTAAGGAATTCAAGTTAATGACCTATCAGCTGTATATAAATGTCTCAATTCTTTTTTTCCTGTTCATGATAATCGATAACATTTTAACATGTACAGAATTGTAGAACTCCGCTTAATTCACCATGACGTCAAAATATTGTTTTTACATATTTAGTTACCATTTACAATATTACGGGAGAGACAAAGGTATTAAATGGTGTATATGTGTAGTTTGTTGACTGGTATGTGGGTGCATATTCCACATAGGACGACAAATACTGTGTAAAAGCTGTAGTACCAATAACGACGAAAAAACTAAACACGATAGTATGTGAAATAGTATAACTACATTAGAATGTTAGTTTGTGATGTAAGACGTAATTGCATGCAAGTAGGTTCTAAAAAAAGGTCGACATAGCTCAAATTTTGATACAATTTGTATTCATGTAACGTTCAACGAGATAAATATGAATTTTGTAAAGTGATATCTTCAATGAATAGTAATGGATTTTGTTTTAGATATGTGGACTTTTTCAATGTCATGACCTATGACTATGCTGGTACGTGGAGCAGACTAGCAGGGTTTGGGTCGCCTCTCTATTCACGACTGTCAAACTCTCAATTCAATCCTAAAAACTCACAGGTATGTCTCTAACGTGAAGTAAATTTAATGAAATATTTTAATTAATATAAAAATATCAATTATAACGTCACATGACAAGTTTTATTTTATTTATTTATTTTATTTTACGATCTGCATGTTGAATCTTTCAGGACAAATGCTAAAATTAGTTAAAAAAAACGGGTGCTGCAATTTCCAATTTACAGCAAGGATAGTGAAAATGGCGGAAAATGTATGAACAGACAAGTCTGTTGCAGGAAATGATCAAACTAGTCCTGATGTTATTAAATTTGATTTTGTATCAGCAGTATACTACAGATCACACGGCATCCAATGTCTGTTTTCAGAACTGGACAATTCATCACTACATAGAAAAAGGAGCTCCTAAAGAAAAGCTTGTGATGGGTATCCGTGGAGCTGGTGCTTCATTCACACTAAAGAACTCCTCCGTCCACGATATAGGAGCACCTCTAATCGTGGGAGGGGGAGACGAGGGTTCAGTAAGAGAACTGAAAGGTCATCTAGCTTACTTCGAGGTAAAACTTGATTTCATCAACAACAATCATTTATAAACATGCTATAGAAAAGAAATATGATTTAGGGTTCCCAACGGATCAAGTATTTGATCTTTTTTGGTTGTTTATCTTTTATTTTCAATTCCATTTGAGGTTATTGCCACCATTATTGTCAGAAACGTATATAACATATCATCAACTGCAATTCTCTTAACTTTGTTCGATATGCGATACGGCAGTCAAAATTTCAGTTAGAATTTGTGAGACAAACGAAACTAGTTAAGAATACACGTCATGCAATTGCAAGCTTCCTAAAATATATTGAGTCAAACAGTTGGATTACTATTTCATAGATAACTTTGAAGTTACAAGCAGTCTGAGATTCTTAATTTAATTTCTTTACAGATCTGTTTAGATATGATCGACAATGGTGCCACAACGGTATGGGATGATGAACAAAAGAGCAGTTATGCCTTTCTGGACAATCAATGGGTGGGATATGATGACCCTAGAAGTATTGTAGAAAAGGTAAGACCACGATGCACTGAACTGCTAGGGTATTTTCTTGCCATTTAAATTTTTTTCTGTAATTATTTCAATTTCAACGTTTCTTTTTCGCGGTTTTATTTTACCCTCGGAAAACAGAACCCTTGAAGTAACTGGGTTTTTTGTTTGCGTCGGGTGTGGAGGGTGAGATAATCGTTCCGAAAACAACAACAACAACAAAAATACTGACATATCAATATAGTCTCAATTCAAACACAAATTCGATCACACTGGAGCAACATATGAACAAAAGAAAGTTTATTTAGAGACTCATTAAAAAAAGTACTGAATTGACTTATGAGAATTACCACATCAAATAAAAATGTTGTCAATGAATATGTTCTTTTAAATTGTTTACGCCATCTGCACATTCGTCAAATCTGAAATTTTACAACTTCAGGTGAATTATGCTGGTGAACTTGGATTAGGTGGAGTAATGTTTTGGGCTTTCGATTACGATGATTTTATGGGTAACTACTGTGACAACGGTTCTTACCCATTGTTGACAGCGATGAGGGACACGGCAATGAAATACACTTCAGAAGCCTCCTCGCCTTCTTCCGTCGACACCACTGAAGTACCCACAATCCGTGTCACCACTCAACGACCATCCATCAATGACGGAACTTTTAAACTTTTTAAAGTCACCGGTCAGGGAATAGTACATGGCGCTTCCAGTCTAATTATTGCTTCTTTACTATCCTTTTGTTTGATTTTTTGTTTGTTTCATTAATGCTTTAAAATGATTTAAAACTTTAAATTGCCTTTACAGAAGACTTCATTTCAGACCCCAAGGTTTTTATTTTTTGCTTTTTTGTTTTTAACACGCGCAGTTTTTTTTTTATTGGAAACACACATTATAACTGTTGAAAGACTCTTCTTGATGTGTTGTAAAGTTTGAATTTTGAAGTGAATGTGTTGATTTTTTATTGTTATTGTCTCTGGGGTATCTTTAACTCTCGTGTGTGCTGTTTTTTTTTTTTTTTTTCAATCTCAGATACCATAGGTATAACAATCTCTAAAAACTGATATTAAAAGTAAATATTTATCTACTCCCTTCATTATATTATCTCTTTATCAGGAAGCATCAATGCTTAATTTTAAAACTATATGGTATATTTACATATGTTACAACAATGTCTTGGCGTGTACGGATGAAGCAGTTGTACGGCGATATTAAATTAATTTTTTCAATACTGTCTCTAAAATTGAAAGGTGATATCTTCTTTGTTTTGTACAATGTTGATTAACTCATTGCTTTCTAATGTAAACAATGTTTTATCTAATGTAATATGCTAGTGTGTGTGTAGGACGTATTAAACTCGTGCTTAATCGGAAGCAGAGCAAAGTTCCAAAGTAATATCATAGACATTTGCATTTCGAGATGCTGTGTAACCAATAGTTGTACTTTTCTTCAAAATATGAAGCTCATATGACTTTCAGTTTTTTTTCCATGTTGACTACGGTTTTTGACGACATAGTTGACGTTGTGATTCAGGTTTTACGTCAACATTATCTACGGTTTCCGTTGTCAGCGTAATTCTTTCTAAAAATACTTTCTGTCATCTAAATTTTTTTTTTCAAAATTCATCACTACAATATAAGCTAGATTTTAGAAAATCTGAGCATCCAAATTTAATACATTCTTAATTTTTGATAATTTGATATTATTTTTTCTGTTTTGTCTAATTTCACTTTATCACAAATCTACTTTACCATTTTCAATATAGATTTTTTTTGACAATCATTATTTTAATATATTTTTTCTTTCGCAGTTTGTAATAAACTTTTTATGCATTCACAAGACATTTTGAAGTTGAACATGTTATAGTCTTGTTTTGTACCTTTGTAACATATCATGACGGTTGTTGGAAAAAATTGTTTAATCTCCTGTTTCTTTGCTTTATTTTTGTTATTGCCTTAATTTTCTTCTTTCGTAGCATGTTGATACCAAGTTTTGATATTGTACATATTCAATAACGGTTTTATACTTAATATGCACTGATCTGGAAAATTATATACAAATCATAAAGTTTCACAACCCTTGGTCTTAATGATATTTTCTGCAAATAAATGAAAATATATTTCATCTGTAAAAGTTTTGTTCCGACATTCAACTGTCATTGAAGTCTGTTTCACGTCAAGCAGTTTAAAACAGTATTGCAATTAAAATAATATTGCCAAAGTATTTAAAAAAGGTGCCATGTAGAAAAACAAGGGAGGTAAATCTTCAAAATGGTTTAATAAATATATGTTTTCTGCAATAGTCATGTGCGGGAAACCTTTTAGAAAACCTAGTACATTTTTCGTGTGATATATGATTTATTACAATTTTAAATATTTCTTTTAAATATTATTTATTATGTTCAATCACCCCTTGATATTATATTTTGTGTTGTTGGAATATGATCAAAAATGATGTCAGTTATAATACATGTAGTTGTTCTGATAATTTTTTCATAGGAAGAGTGATCTGTTTGTTGAAAATTTTGAAGGCAGACTCCTGATATTAAAATCAAATAACTGTGATAATTAATCAGAGTTCCCAGGTTGATTTACAAATCTTATAATGGAAATCATTGCTTATTCACAATAACTGCTAAACTATAAGATATATTCTATTTTTAGCACAACCTTCGGTGCAAAAAAGCATACATATGTACATTCGCAGCTATACACACATACTTATAGTTCTTTAAAATTCCTCCAATATTGAAAAAAATGATCAATTTGTGCTCTTCCCTCATGATATTTACACATTTGTTGTAAATTTTTTTTTACCAACTAGTCCTTTTAACATAGGTCCCTCGCATCACTAAGAATCCTATGAAGAAGTTTAATTTGCTATTTACAACATGTTGATACATATCTATTACTAACTATATAAAGTTGTAAAATCCCTCAAGTCTTGTTATCAAATACGTTTGTTAAAATCGGCTATTACATGCCTTCACATTGCAACATAATATCTTATTTTCTATTGTTAGTCTATCATGTAACAATTCATAAGTTTCACAGATATGATAAATGTTGTTATTTTTTGTGGTTGAATTTTTTCAAAATGTTTAAAGCAAAATTACGGTAGTTTCACAGAAATTAAGAAAAGGACTAAAGCTTATGAGAGTTTCAATATCAGTTTTCATTTCTTTTTTTTTTTGTAGATTTTATTTCAATTATAGTATGCTCTGGAATTTTGTAATATATAGATACTTTTCTTTGAATTGTTTCAACATGTGATGATAATGAAGTATGTGCATTAATTTATATTATGATATTGAGCAATAAATATGACTTGTACTTACACTGTTTGAAGTCTTTTAAAAGTTTACACATTGCTGTTATCCGATACTTGTTGGTTTAAGGGGGAAATGTGTCAGGGCACACAGTATAATTACCATATAGCAAGAATAAGCAAAATCATCTTACATTAAAAGATGTTTCAGCTCTGCAGTGATAAATTAAATCTTATGCAGAAGTAGACATGTTTTTCTGAAGGTCCTAATTTTTGTTAATAAATTCATACTTCTGGCTTTATCATTTAAACAGTTTAAATTGTCGCTTTCCACAATTCAAACAAAAAATTACATTTAGTTAAATTTCTTTTAACATGATAAAATGCAGAAAATTTGTTAAACAATACTTGATTGCTGACAAGCTCAAATGGTCCTTTACTGTTTTTTTTTAAATACCACATTCGAACAACATACCAAGATTATCACAGTACATTTTGTGATGCTTACTAATCGTTTTTTCATAAATACACTGATATGAATCATTTGTTTGATCAACTTATTGTGAAAATATATCAAAGTGTATAAACAAGAAAACAGTTGAAGCAAGCAAGTTATATCCCAGCAATTTCATGACATAGCACACATTACTGATATGCCCTGTACAAAGTTATGTTTGGCTAATAAATTGTTGTAACTATGATTGCTTTAGACAACAGTAGATAGTCTCAACACAAACCTGTGACAAATTCTGGCAATTATACAATTAATTAACAAATTCCAGCAATTATACAATTAATTAACGCCATCTCTCTTTATTAACGGATAACTGTCTAATAAAAGTCAATTAGCTGAGGTCACCATATAATAAAATTAAAATTGTAAAAATCATAAATTTTCACAAGGACTTTATTTTCATTGATTTTGTGAGTGTGCTTAATCAATGAATTTATATGTCCATGAATTGTTAAAATTAGCAAAAGTCGATTTTTTGAGTTACACAAAAAAACTCAAGTGTCCCAAAAAAAATGTCTTTTTTGGAAAAAAACATGAAAATTGAGCACTGTGAAAATATATATGATTGTAAAGTAACTGAACTCTGCTGTTCTATAAAAGTTGTATATTTGGCATGGAATCTTTTAGTCGTATCAATCAAAAATTAAAAATAACAGCAAAAAATGTTTTGAATAATTCATTAAACTTAAAATGTTCAATACTTATGTTCCTGGATCACTACACACTTTACTGTCCAATTGTGAACTTTGACCTTGTCTACAACATGAGCCAATATTATCACTACAGTGACTGTTTTCTCTCACAGCCACATTACTGCTTAGTTCTGAACACACACCAGTAGCAGGAGTTATCTGTTCTTGCTTAGACAAACAACCTGAAGTTATCTGCCCCTCTTTTGTAACAGAATCAATATTTGTCTTTTCTTGATTTTCCCTTGACACATTTTCTGTAACCATGGAGACAGTTTGTTTTGTGGGTCGGGGTTTCTGTCTGATAGGGCGATGCAGTTCGTTGTTGACAGTCCATGGTCCTAGACTGTCATTTGCATAGAAGTCCATGGGATAAGTTGTCTGCCATTTTATGGAATCCAAAGCAACTGACAACTACATGACCAAATATGGAAATAAAAACAATAGGTACAGATGTATAAAAATCACATAACACAAAAATTTCACTTCTCAAATTTGTTGTCAAGGACGCCTTCACAATAATATTGAAGAATGAAGAATAAAATTTAATACATATAGGCTTTTCAATTTGTACACAACTCACTGACCAATCAACACAGCGACATTTAACCAAAATGGGGGACAAAAAGTTAAATCAGATTTAAAAATAACCTTACCTCATAAGGTGTAAGTAGAGGCTCTTTAAAGGCTAGTCCCCAATCAATGGACAATCTAGGACATGCCACCTGTACCCAACTACAACAAACATAAGTATATATATCCTGATATCAACACATCCAACAGAATTCTGATCATCTGAATACCAGTCTAAGGAATTAAAAAGCCAACTATATAATTCTAAGCATTATCAAAATGAAATGTCCTTTAAGCACTCTTAAAGAAAAAATTTAACAAAATTTAAATTGTAAGTGAAACAGAATTTAATATTTCAGAAGATACTATTGACAAAACTTATCTATATTAATGCATTTGTGTTTCACTATTTATGAGGTTTCAGGAATCTGAGGTACTAAATCCTCTACAATAAAATTTTGTGCTAATAGTGAAAATGACAGATATATTGATTGCTCTAGTGTATCCATACCTCCTGACATAATTTCAAAACTTCTCTAGTCATCTAATATTTATTGTCTATAAACTTCTAAGCTGTGTTATTAACTTCGGATCAAATTCTCCTCTACATTTTTCTTGTTAGGGTCACTTTTGGAATGCCAAGACATATAAAATATCATTTCATTCGTTAGGGGTATGAATTAGACTGAAATTAATATCTCCTACATGTTTGTGAGATGAGTGCCGACAGGGGGCGTTGTTGTAATTGGTATTACACATGTAAGTTTTTTGTAAAGTCATTCAGAGCGACCACATGGACATGTATATATCTTAATTTATATATCTCATGGAAATGAATTTTTTTCATGATTGTCATATAAGGGCTGTGTCTAGAGACTAATAGAGGATAATGTCTGTGGTATAATACTTTTGCCGTATTAATGTGATAGTGTATGTAATATTATGTGATTGTGTTAAATAAACTTCATGGCATGGTCAGTAATTTGCAATTTAAATGATAAGTTCTTATTACCATAAGGCATAAACATGTTATAGGGAAACATCCATTACAGAGCTAGTCGAGTGAAATAACTCTTTCATGAAAAGACTTTATGGTTTTTCAATCATGTGTCTCACTTAGTACCCACTATGCTCAGAATTTACAGCCCCCCTCCCCATTCTCTCACAACCAGTCCAAATGAGACAAATATTTTACTTCAAGAATCGTTAACAAGTGAAAAAATGATAATTTCAAATTCATGACGTCTTTCACAAAATACATAGAAAAAATCTAATTTGATTTCATTTCACATAAGATTTAATAAATCAAGTCTATTTTCTTTTTTTGTATTTTGTAAACTTCACAAAAAGTTTTATAAAATTTTGTATGAACCATAAACAAATCTAAGGGAGATTCTATAACATATCTCAAAAGGTTACATTTTGATAGGTTTTACAGTAAATATTTGAACAGCAAAATCAAACAGAGGCAGTGATTTTAAATCCAAGTGGTAAATATTAGTGTTCGTATCATGATATCACATTAGATTTCCAACTGAGGTTACTAAACTAGTGGTATGTACATAAAAATATTTCATCTGTGACTACACTGGATATTAGGCAGATTATATGATAAATAGCTATACAGTGGATGTTCAGTATATTGTTGTTTAAATTGTTCATAATATGCAAGAAGAAATAAAAACTCACGCATCAACTCCTTTAAAAAGCTGCAGCTTCTGTGGAAATATTTCTGACAGTAATACTAAAACATTCTCCTTCCCCTTATCCTTCAGCTTCTGTAGAATTGACTGTAAAAAAGATACCTAACTGTAAAATCATGTATTTTTGTGGGGATTCATTTTTGTGGGGATTCATTTTTGTGGGGATTCATTTTTGAGTTCTCAAAACTTGAAGATACTTGACTTCAGGGATAAATATAGTTCACTTATCTAGACTAATTTAAAAAATTTGTTTACATCTGAATTCCTGGATTAAAAATACCAACACAATTAATGAAAATAAAACCCCCATAAAAAGGAATACGTTTACCGTAATAATCAAACAAAAATGAATCAAACACATTCTCATTAAATATCTATTGATCAAGAAAAAGAGAATACAAATTTTGGTTTCATCATATTGATACATAATTCACCTAAGTGTCATTAAGGTGAGATTAAGAATATTTCACACAGATTTTTTCTGAGCATTCTGACTTCTTTAACAAGTAACAATTGGGGCTGGAAAACATTTTAAAAAAATGAAATAAAGTCATCTTTTGAACTAGCACTTTCTATTACTTTCCGACCTACTCATTCAGTTCCAAAATTTTCCCCCTGTATCTTATTTTGAAACACTGAATAAATATTTTCAGATCCAAACTTTCACAAAACCTGATCACAAAAAGGAATATTTCTGTTTTGTTGATAAAAAAAGTAATGAAGAATTTACCTGTAAAATTTTTGGTGATCCCTGACGACCCAGTGTGCCTAGTATGACACCAAATTTTCCACCCTGAGCTGCACGAGATATCACCTGCTTTCTCACTGCATGCATTTTCTCTGTTTCATAGTACTCTCGGGAGAATATCTTACTGTAGGGATCATACCTATCGACAGAAAAAACTATGACATGAACATCACAAACAAAACGTTAGAAAAACATTGAACACTTACTTTGATGAAAAGCTGAAAACTTCTTCTTGTCCAATTTTAAAAAAACACTATGTAACTGTTGATATTTGTAATTTTGCAGGTGATTTATCCCATGTCTCCCATACTTTACACAATTTGCTTGGTTTTAATTCAATCTTGGAATACATCATGGCAAAAATTACAGATTCATATTAATTTTAATGGTATCAGGTAAGAAAGAGAGCCAGACATTTGCCAGGCAGATACTGTGTCTATTGAACATCATAAAAACAATAAACTCCAAACCAAACCAGTAAATTTCCACTTGAATGGGTCCATGCTATTCCTTGGTCCCTGATTAAAGGGCTCATAGTATGTAAGATTCTGTAACAGTGGGCTCATAGAATGTAAGATACTGTAACAGTGGGCTCATGGTATGTAAGATTCTGTAACAGTGGGCTCATGGTATGTAAGATTCTGTAACAGTGGGCTCATAGAATGTAAGATTCTGTGAAAGTGGGCTCATAGAATGTAAGATTCTGTAACAGTGGGCTCAGAGTATGTAAGATTCTGTAACAGTGGGCTCATAGAATGTAAGATTCTGTAACAGTGGGCTCATAGTATGTAAGATTCTGTAACAGTGGGCTCATAGAATGTAAGATTCTGTAACAGTGGGCTCAGAGTATGTAAGATTCTGTAACAGTGGGCTCATAGAATGTAAGATTCTGTAACAGTGGGCTCATAGAATGTAAGATTCTGTAACAGACGGCTCATAGTATGTAAGATTCTGTAACAGCGGGCTCATAGAACGTTAGATTCTGTAACAGTGGGCTCATAGTATGTAAGATTCTGTAACAGCAGGCTCATAGAACGTAAGATTCTGTAACAGCGGGCTCATAGAACGTAAGATTCTGTAACAGTGGGCTCATAGTATGTAAGATTCTGTAACAGTTGACAGCAATTCAATTTTCTAATACATGTGTAAACGAGATGGCACCAACCAATTTCTGTTTTGGCAATGAAATTATGTGCGATGAAAAAAGTGTGTTGATATCAGAACCCTTGGACTTTGAAAGTGGTTCCCAGTGACATTGTAGAGAATTCTGTTGCTAGCTCACTAACATCCTTTTAATATAGTACATATATGAGAGACATTTCTATGTGTATGAGAGATAATATTCAGACATTTTGTTTGAATACAGATACATCATTACAAAAATAAAATTCAGGAATCCCTACCTGTAGGCTGGAACACTAGGATTACTGATCATGACACTTTCAAGATGGAACCTTCCATCTCCTAGGTAACTGTAAATAGGAGATACAAAACAAAGGATATTACAGATTAAACAAAAGTTTAAGATGTCTGAGCAAGAAAGACTAAATTTTCAAAAGTTTTGGTTTCATTGATTAAAAGGAGAAAAAAATGTCCTTTATAATCTTTGAATCATATAATATAATTTTATTTTCTTAAAGTCTGTTTTCCAAGTAGATGGAGGACTGTATGGTAGTTATGTAAGTATATATATAGATTACTGCAACTACGCTTACATGAGAGCAGTGACATCTGGTGGTAGTTTGGGAGAGGTACATCCCAGAATTTCCCCGGGAGACAAAGGTTTGGACTGTGGAATCGTGACTTGGAAGTCAGTTTTTAACTCGTTACCTGCAGACTAAATGATAAATGAAGAGAAATATAATCAGTCACTCATATCAACTGACATGCTGTGATTATGCCATCAGAATTTTATTCACCATGCAACAAGAACAGCAGAATTATAAGTCAAGTAAAACATGGACACAACACTTGAATAAATTTGAAAGATATTATGAATATACATAAATAATGGTTTAATTGCTCTGACAAAAGGACCATAAGAATATGTGATAGCAATGGATGGTTCATACATTTCTGACAAGAATACAAGAGAATGAGAGAAACATTGAATGTAAAGCAATTAACGACATGTTAAAAATTCTATGGTAACGACATGCTAAAAATTCTATGGTATCTATGGGGATTTTCTCCTCTTGTTAACATAAGAAACAAAAGTAATACAAAGCTAACTCATTTTTTATGAACCCGATGTGGGACACGTTTCTTGATATAGATCTGACAACAGACAGAAGAGAATATATAATATTATACCTGTAAAGCTGCCACAAACTGAATGGTGCTGACAAAGGCCAGATGGGAACCAGGTGAAAAGTTGTGATGTATTGTTTCCAGGAAGTGAGCTGTGTCAATCTTGATGTCGACAAACACGTATAGCATCTGTATTCCTTCAGTCTTGTCTATCGGAACTATTTATTGAAACAGACAAATGATGAATTATTTATAGTAACAGACAAATGATGAACTATTTATAGTAACAGACAAATGACAGTCCATTTTTCTTTCGTCCTTTTTGTGTCTGAGATATGTACTGTAAAAATTGTTTAAATTTCACGTGGGATTTATGGGTTATGGTTGTCTTTGAAGGCTAAAACTTGTGGAGGTAAGAGTACTGTAAAGTACTGGCTAGAAAAAGTGAGAATTTCCCCTTCAGCCAAGCTGCAGAGTGTCTGGCTAGAGAGCTCTAGTGGTGACAAAACATATTTTTCAGTACTCCTTTTTTGTTTAACATGTAATGACACCTTCAGGCGATGTGATTGGCTGAAGGTCCCATTGTTACAATTGTGATGTCATAACTTCATTGCGTCAAATGCATTGTGATGTCACCAAATTAAAAAATATTGAGTGAGAAAATCCCCAAATTACATTTGGTTATAAACTTATGTATTTCACAACAATTGCGAAACAAGCTATCAGGTTATATAAATCACTCTTGTTGGCCCGGATGGAAGTGTGGGAGGGATCTTACTATTGGAGGAAGCTAAAGTACCTATAGAAAGCCCAGGTGATCAGACGGGTGACCCCATACCTTTTCATGTCCATACCAGGAATCGAACCCCAGACAGCTAGGTAAAAGTGAGTGTGTTTCTACTGCACCACTTGAAATTACATTAATTTTTATCTTTGTTTTATTAAATGCCATTTTTACAAAAACTTACAAAAGTATCTAGGTTTTGCAATGAACAGAATCTTCCATCTCATCTTACCAGAAGCTTGTTTAAGTGATAAATTTTTCAGCTCATATCATTAATCATATATACAATAGAAAGTCATGTAAAATCAGCTATTTAATGTATATTTCTTATCCTTCTTACTGAGACAATGCAACCAGAGGAAAAAGAAATTTGAAAACTAGTTTCTTTGATATCTAAATCAAATGTACTTGTATACATATAAACTTTGTTTTCTTAAAATTGACATAAATTTGTTGACAATTTTAAAAAAGTATTCAAATGGTTACCTAGACAACTGTGTCCATAGTGAATCATAAGATCTGCTCCCAAGGCCCTAGCAGTGAAATCATCAACACAGCATGCTCCATAAGTCACATCACCCATAATAAGGGTGTCTGCCTCTGTAAACCTGTACAACATATTTACATTGTTTTATTTCTTCACAATTACACATTATTAGACACTCAGTCTAAATGTCACTACAAATGTCAGATTATGAGTACAGTGTGATGTAGTACATGTATATGAGCTGGTGGAGCTTTGAGCTGTGAGAAGTGGGTACCATATGCAACTGCATGGGATAAGACACTGCAATTGTATATGCATTTAAATATTTAAAAGAAATTCATTTAAAAATTAGCAAAGTTTAAATGAATTTGTTACATAAAGGGGGATAATTTGCCTAAAAGGCTCAAAATGCAAAATTGTTTGAGTATACACAAAATAAGTAAATCTACTTACTCCTCAATGATGTCAGCAATTGTACAAGCAAACAGTAACAATCCCTCAGGGAACTGGAGAGCCACTGTAGATATAGAGAGAAGTACAGAAGAACCATAGATACTGGATAGGTGATTTCAGTGATAAAACTTTGACATATTCTAATCATTGAAATGCATAAATAAATGCACTAGAATATCATATTCGTTTATCTAGGCTGTTACAACATGAAGCTAGTTTTGATATGTAACATCATTGTGACCACTGACCTTTACTCTGTATTATGTATCAAAATGTGACAAACTAAACAATACTGTTTATAACTCTGCTGTTGTTTTTATATAATACATACATAAACATTTCAAACCCATAAACATATGTTAGAGAATACATGATCAGTTTCTTAACATATCAGCTGTATTTTGGCGAGTATTTTATTATAAATAATGTTTACAAACTATATAATCACCTCTCTTGGCTTTTGTTGTCCTTATTCTCCACACTGTTTTGAATATCTCAAAATTGTAGTTATTCGGCAGCTACAACATCCAATAATGTTATATTGAGAAAACATAATAAAATATGTAAATAAAATTTTACATAGTAACAAATAAATAACACACGGAAATGTTTTAACAAAAATATAAATTCTTTATTAATTAAAATTCAATCTATTGAGATTACAGATAGAAAACTAATAAAACTATAACAACAATAAATGATCTCAATCAAGTACCTGCTTGACAGCTTCTTGTAGCTTGACATTATTCAGGATTTCATCTGGTATTTGATGTGCAGCACGTCTTGAAACATTTCCTGAAATCATGACAAAAATATTAGAAATTAATGTATTTACTTGATAGTTCTAATTTTTTTGTTAATGAATGTAGCAGTTAAACAATGATTAATTTGAGTACACTGTGACTAAATCAGATGATCTAACTACTTCAGGACATTATACAAGGCTTACTTGCTGATATACCTATACGATAGTTAAATTCCAATTCAACCATCTGTATCTTCCAATCACAATGTTTAATGACAATACAAGAATCAGAAACAAAAAAGGAAATTAAAACATGTAAACAGAATCATAATACAAACTCAAATTTAGTTAAACTTGGGCAAAATATGAACAAAAGGAAGATTTACATATAGACTCCTGAAAAAGTGCAAGGGGAATAAGACCTGGGTTTCCAGATGAGTAAGCATCCTTTGCTTCATCAACAAAACCTGTCATGTAAATCTTGGGTCAGTCCAAGTAAGTTATGTCACATTCTCAAATGAATACAAGGTATACAACAACAGAACCTATAGGCAAACAAATGAGCATCAAACACATTGTTTCATAATGCATAAAGAAATAGAATATTTTTCAAGGAGATCACTATGACGACCATAAAACTTTCCCATAATTTTCATCAACCTGCATCTTCTGAAACCCTGTATTATGAGTTTGTCCATCAGTTGATGACTTCTTTCCAGAAATTGTGATAATGGGAACAAGCCCCTGAATACTGAATCAACTGCAACATTTAAACTTAACTTGGGGATGCAGAAATATTGCTATCCAGAGAAGAAAAATTTACTATGATGAAACTGAAATCATCATGCTTATCATACTGCTTGATGAAAAATTTGAAGGCATTTCTTAAGTTTTGAGCGGGATATAGTGGAAAAAAACTTATATTCTTATTATTCTTGGTTAAAAGCTCTTTGGAGTTCTTTAAAATCCGTGTAAATTGATTCCATTTTTCATATATTCAGTATGATTATACAATTTTTTAATCAATTTTTATAGTCTAGACATGTCATCAAAGACTTTATTCACACATTTTCTGGTACCATAGAAACAGATAACCCTCATAACAAATTTCAGTTTTCTAGGTCAATGCTCTGAAACAATTCAAGATAACTGCTCAACTCTTTAAACGCTTATTAAGCTTGTAGTATCTTTTGCTATGGGAAAGTTAACCATTTAACTACATTTTCTGTTACCATGGAAACAGGCCATTTATAAAGTTAATTTTTTTCAGACCAGTTCTCTTAAACCGATTTAGGCAATTACCCATTACTCAAAACTTTGTACAGCATCAAGTTATTGCTCTAGCAGAAGTTCTCTATTTCAATACTTTTGTATTTTATATGGAAGAATTAAAGATAACCCATTAAACCTGTTGTAATATTAACATGTATATATGATTGTGTGTCTTTCTTTTAAACAGCAGGGCGTTGGGATTATGTCACGCTTTGGGTTTTCTTGTCGTCTTTTCTTTTGTTCTTCTTTGTCTTCATGTTATATGATTGTTATATGACTTATTTACATATGGAAACTGAACTATTTAAACTTATATTTCTAGAAGTAGACGATGATGATGATGATGATGATGATGATGATGATGATACATAGGTACATGTATATATGCCGATGTTTTGTTAAAATCTTACGAAATATAAAACAAATTAATGAAAAAACGCTTCTGTGCAAACATGGACCAGGCAGTTCAAAATGTGCATCTTGTTGACCAAGTCTTGAAATCGAGTCCTCAAGTACCTGTGTACACTAGTACTGTCACTACTTTACTAGTACATGCGGTGATTGTGTAAAACTACGGTGTACACATCTATTCAGTTGAGATGTATATCAAAACATCCCATAAGTATATAGAATCCAACTTAAATATCAAAGAACATAAATCAAAACAAACCTTTGATAATCTTCCTGTTTACATTAGCTTTTACAACTGTCGTTTTCGTTTCAGTGGGCGCAGCCATCTTGGCCACACGGGAGATAACTAACATTTTGGAGCTCTTTTGACCGGAAAATAACAAAAAAAAGTGTAGACGAAAACATGAAATTTTGAGATGGAAGACAGCGATGAAGAAGTAGAAGTGTTGGTAAGTTGGTAGTCGTCAGCATAAATGTGAATAATCTTGAATCAGAAATGTGGTTTTACCACAGCAATTATTGTTAATGTAAAAATGTGGGCGTGTCCTTGGACATCGGTACAAAATGTATATCGTCTCTAAAATCATGACACAACTTACAACGAACAGTCAACAGGCCAATCAGTGAAAGTTATTTCAACAACGTGTACATAATTGTCTCTCACAGGACGTGTCGTCTTAATTTGCTTAACTGATAATTGCCTTTGAGATATTCTTTCGTTGCAAATGTAAACAAAAAAGAGATGAATTATCTTTAAACAGTACATCCATTTAATTCAAAATTTTAAGAATGGTGAAAAAAATCCGTCAAAAAATAACATTCTGTAAAGGACTATCATGCATTACTGGATTTACTACTCTGTATTAATCTGGAGGATTTTAACATGAAAGAGGCAAAGACCAAAGAGTGATTAGTCCTTGCTTGTCAGAAGAATTCTGTCTGTCTATCCACGATTTTATTTTTGTTTTGGTCATGGTTGATATAGAAAATATCTATATATGTACCTAACCAAGTTAGGAACAAAATTATGGATAGATAGTCTGAACCCTTCATAGTAAGAGTTTAATAACTTTTAGCATTTTGTATTGAAACATGATAAAATTTGTTGAGAATAATCAAATTAATCATTTGCATAATTAAAAGTAGTAGAAATAGCAACTGATGTTATTCTTTTAAGTGATACATATATGGATAAAGAGCTATTCTTGTATACAGTATTGTAGGAAAACCGGTTGCTAGGCTATCTTTGGTTTTATCTGTATCAGGTGTTATACTATTATCATTTTGGGTCCCTTTAATGGTACCATCTTTTATTTGTAATCAACAGTACAGTAGGGCAATATGTTCAGTGTTTGCTTCGTGTCACATAGTTGCTGTCATCAGTGCTGTCTGGGTTTACAGGGGCATTTTACTTTCATAACAACTAGATCCTGGTGAGTTGCCAGAAGACATTCTAACCTCACTGTGCATATGTCATAGATTTGGCTAATTTGAATGGATATGCAGTGCAGGAATGCAGTTTGCATATTAGACCAGGGGACTAGGGTGTAAAAAGGGCTGCACAGTGATAAATGGGGACTTGCTTGGCCGAATACCGGGCCAACAATTAGGAGAGGAAACCCTCTCCACTCCCAGGCTCCGATAGTGGTTGCCACCAGGTACTGATCGTTATGAGCAGTACCAGTTATGTCCTGACGTCAGTACACCAACATTAGGGTAGGTTACAGGGTGAGATCTGTTGTCACAGACAGTGAAGGTAGTGGTCATTCAACAAAATCTGGTATACTTAATAAACTTTCATAACTAAAATGTTGATTTGTTTGTGATTTATATACCCTTCCATATCTTACGGACTTGCAGAGTAAACCGAGACTGACAGTCGCAGTTAGGAGAGTTCAAAGGACTTATCCGATGGTCAGATTGACAGTGGTTTTGTGAAACTTAACTAAACTTTTTACTCTCGGCTTTTTGCAGAGAAAAGAACTGGAATGGCTGCTGAGAGACCAGGTGCATCAAGTTCTGGAAGAAGTTCACGAGACACTTGTAGTGAGAATGATATTGTTGTTTTTTAGAGATCATAAACATATAAATTTTTATGTTGTGTACTCACTATTGTATTAGTTATGTGGATGAGGATCACGTGGAATGTAAATGACCAGCTGATGGCTTTATGTATATTTAAAAGCAGAAAAAATTACATATAAAAAGTTCACTGATAATGAAGTCTTGGAAACAAAGCACTTACCAGCAATTGATTTATGCCAAAATTCTAAGATTTAAGCAAATATGTTTAATTCTTTTTTTTGTCCAGGAATGCTGTCGAAGATTTTTGATTAAAGCAAGTCCAGGTAAGATTTATATCTTTGAAGAAAAAAACAAGAAAAAAGTCCTTTACTGAAAAAAACCCACAAAAAGAAAACACTTCATTTATTTTTTCTGATAAAATGAGATTTCAGGGTATGCATACATTTACAAGTATTATTTAAGGCTGTACCTGAACATTTGATCACATATGTTTGTATATAACAGTATATATAGTAATTATCGATTTTATGTTACAGAGTTTTGATATGTGACACTTTACTTGATGGTACTAAGATAATTACTGTTATGAACATTAAACATCACATTAATACATGAATCTATAAAGTCAATTTATGGTCATGAAATTGAATCACAAAAACATAAACTATATTTATATATATTTCAATTTTTGAAACTAGCGATATATATATATGTAACTTCCATTGTGTTGAATGATAAGTTACACCATTCGTTATTTACTTTTATTAGTACAGTCATATATAGTAATCATGTACAGCAGGATCATTTCTGTTATTTCCATCAGTGCATTATTACAATTCAGTTTTATATGAATTAATGCAGATTTTTCATTTGAGAATGAGGAGGAGGTAACTCTCAATCGACACGATGATGGTATAAGTTTTTATTTAATTTCTAGCATATTGCCTGTCCTGTTGTGCCTGTACTTTGCTAGCCTGGCATTTATTGGTAGTTTGTTTTTATTTCACATTGTTAAATCCCTACCCTTCATATTTCCATTCACATCTTCCCTAGATTCCCAATCAATGGGTAATGGAAAAATAGGAAATCAATTGAGAGATGCCATGATTAACACAAAAAGGGCAAATTTCAGCAAAATATATTCCCTTGACCTTTCTACCTCAGTTGCATCAGTTACCTGACTCCACCTGACTATGTTCACACTTTACACATGATAAATGTATACAGTATTTATGCTCCCCATGCAAGTTGATTCCTCTTTCATATTCACAATTCATTTGTCGTGTACTTTGCTATATTCCAGAATCTCAATATCAAAGTAGAATGTACTGTTATATCTCCAAACTTCCAAATTACCAAACCCGGTCTAGTTAGTTAGTTGAACACTGATATCCGAGATCAATATATTAGTCCTTTTCTCAGTTTATGAGAAACACAAACTGCACCCTTCCCATTGTGTTAGCAGAGAAACACACCAGTCTGTACCATCATGGTTGTGTCCTTAGCCAAAACACCTTAACCAAATTGCTGTAATCACATGCGACGGACCTCTTGTAGGTTTTTCAATGAGGTATCCACCAGCTACTAAAAGGAGACCATGCCTCTAAATGACCCTGTTTTTTTCACAATAAATAGATCAAGCAAAACAACCAAACAAACACAAAACTTCAATATTTCTATTAAGAATAAAAAAGGTTGTTAGATTTGCTCTGTTCTCTTTTTTATTCAGTTTACTAAGAAATCAAAATTTTACATGTTTTCCAAGAGGGTCAGACACTGGTTACTTATTTTAAAAAGGAAATACTTTGAATTAAAACAAGGATATTTCTGTTATCTATCAACACCTCTAATAAAAAAAAAGTACACGCTCACATTTAGTTGTACAAATATTCTTATCCTTGATACTATTCAGGTTGCATGCCACTTAAGGGTATGAGTACATATGCTCCCAAAACCTTTTTACATATTGTACCTTGTGAAATTATTTGTTTATTGTATTAGCATAATAAATTATAGATATAGACTGACATTCAGGATCTGTTCCTCTTATAAAGCATTTTGTACATAAAATATCTGTTCTGAGGAAAATAAATTAAAAAGTTCTAGTAAAATAAAAAACATGTTACAAATAGATTTATCTTGTATTTTAAAAAGAACAAGAAAATTTCTTTATCCTGATTCTACACAAAGTTATTGCCGAAAAAGTTTAAATTTAAATTCATTGCCAATATTTGATTTAGGATCAAGCTATGTAACTTAAATATGAGTTTTTTCAGTGTAATTCTTGAAAACATTTTTTTCATTTTCATTGAGTGAGACTTTAGAAATTGACAAATAAATAAGATTACCAATCCCTGTACAGTTTATTGGGTTTTTTATATTGTATGCTTTATGTGGGTTTATCTGTCATTGGTGTGTGTATTGGTGGCATTATTTTCATGTTGTTTCATCAATGGTTTATGTGCACATATTTATTTGTTAGAAATGTTTCTGTTGTAAAACAATCTGATATGTTTTGTATAAATGAGAACAATCCTACAGAATGACTTTCTCCTGATAATTCCTTTCTTGAGATTTTGTTTTTCTTCATGGTTTCAAAAGTAGACCATTGAAAGTATGTTTTTAACCAACAACCATCACTCTATTCAAGGAAAGGCATAGACTATATACTAAGGAACACACAGACTATATACCAGGCAACACAGACTATATACCAGGAAACACAGACTATATACCAGGAAACACCGACTGTATACCAGAAAACACAGACTATATACCAGAAAACACAGACTATATTCCTAGGAAACACAGACTGTATACCAGGAAACAGAGACTGTATACCAGAAAACACAGACTATATACCAGGAAACAGAGACTATATACCAGAAAACACAGACGATATACTAAGGAACACACAGACTATATACCAGGAAACACGGACTATATACCAGGAAACACCAACTGTATATCAGTAGATACAGAGTGTATACCACAAAGCACAGATTATATACCAGAAAACACAGACTATATACCAGGAAACACAGACTATATACTAAGGAAAACACAGACTATATACCAGAAAACATAGAATATATACCTGAAAACACAAACTATGTACCAGGGAAAGACAGACTATATACCTTGAATTAGACACACTATAAACAAAATATAGATTGACTTTATACCAGGTAACACACAGACTGTATACCAAGGAACAAACAGACTGTATATGAAGGAACAAACAGACTATTTATGAAGGAATAGACAAGGAAAGACAGACTAAACATCTAAGAACAAATACACTATATACCTTGGAACAGGCACACTATATACAAAGGAACAAACAGACTGTATACCTGGGAACAAACAGACTGTACACCAGAAAGGACACTCCTTATACAAAGAAACAGATACACTACATACCTGGAAACAGAAAGGCTATATGTTGGGGAACACATAGACTATATATCGGGTAACACACTATATACCAGGGAACACACAGACTATATACCAGGGAAAGACAAATTATATACTAGGAAACAGACAGTCTATATATACACAGACAATCTATAACAGAACAGACAATCTATATACCAGAACACAGACAGTATACCAGGAAACAGACAGGCTATATATCTTAGGAGCCAATGCGTTTGTGATATTGATACTTTAATTGACACTTTTTAGAACTGTAGATCATGTATAGATTTGCACTTGAATCTCAAACCCAGTGTTCTGTTTCATTATTGTAAATAATTTATGAAAGATATACAGACAATGAGATTGGAATTTTTGATCCTATACCCATGATTTAAACACAGAGGTGGGAAAATTTACAAGTCCCTGTGGTGAAAGACATTTAATTCACTGTAATTTTATCTGATTGTCTTAGAACTTCATGGAACATGCATTAAACTTGCATGGTACATTTGTCAGTTTTTCATTTCCTTTTGAGGCTAAATAAAACACAGTTATAGTTTCAGCCTTTTGTCACAGTCCCTGGAAGTACATGTTACTACCACCAATCCTAGCTTTCTAATTCATTAAAACTTTTAAGTGAAATACTCACGACCTCTTGCGACAGTCGTGAGCTATAAATATGACGCCATCTTTCAGAACAGTGTTATGGATTTATATGGTCATAATGAGAAGGCAAATATTACACTAAAACCTTAACAAAAGTGACAGGTTAGGTGTTTCCAGCACCACTGGATTGAGATTTGTGTCGTCACAAACTAGCCCTCCTCAGACTGTTAAGTACAATCAACTATATCAACTTTATATTGTTTTGATTTCATACATCTGAAATGAATATATGACATTAAATTTCTAATCATGTAAAAGCTAAGCCACTGAGTCATTCATGATACCTAGATTTACTCGTTCAACCTTAAGAAAAAAAATCATGGTAGTATTATTGCCATCTGTTGATTAACACAGGAATTTGCATACATATGTTTTATTGAATAAGTGGACAAAGTACTATATACATATGATGTGTGATTGCAAGAACCCTGAAATGTGTCCAAGCTGTTGTAACAATTACATTTATTTATTGATTGACCTGTATCAAGTTTTTATTATACAAATGTGTTCGTGAAGATTGTGAAGATATCTGATTGACTTATTAACCTGTTGATTGATGTCTGGTGTACTTATTGACCTGGTGTACATATTGACCTGTTGATTGATGTCTGGTGGACTTATTGACCTGTTGATTTTTGTCTGGTGGACTTATTGACCTGTTGAGAGAGTGTTGTCTAGTGTACTTATTAACCTGTTGAGAGAGTGTTGTTTAGTGTACTTTTTGACCTGTTGAGAGATTGTTGTCTGGTGTACTTATTGACATGTTGAGAGATTGTTGTATTGTGTACTTATTGACCTTTTGAGAGATTGTTGTGTTGTGTACTTATTGACCTTTTGAGAGATTGTTGTTTGGTGTACTTATTGACCTTTTGAGAGATTGTTGTTTGGTGTACTTATTAACCTGTTGAGAGATTGTTGTTTGGTGTACTTATTGACCTTTTGAGAGATTGTTGTTTGGTGTACTTATTAACCTGTTGAGAGATTGTTGTCTGGTGTACTTATTAACCTGTTGAGAGAGTGTTGTTTAGTGTACTTTTTGACCTGTTGAGAGATTGTTGTTTGGTGTACTTATTGACATGTTGAGAGATTGTTGTATTGTGTACTTATTGACCTTTTGAGAGATTGTTGTTTGGTGTACTTATTAACCTGTTGAGAGATTGTTGTTTGGTGTACTTATTGACATGTTGAGAGATTGTTGTCTTGTGTACTTATTGACCTGTTGAGAGATTGTTGTCTGGTGTACTTATTGACCTGTTGAGAGATTGTTGTTTTGTGTACTTATTGATCTGTTGTGAGGTTGTTGTCTGGTTTACTTATTGACCTGTTGATTGATGTCTGTTGTACTTATTGATCTGTTGAGAGATTGTTGTTTGGCGTACTTATTAACCTGTTGAGAGATTGTTGTCTGGTGTACATATTGACCTGTTGATTGATGTCTGTTGTACTTATTGACCTGTTGAGAGATTGTTGTCTGGTGTACTAATTGACCTGTTGAGAGATTGTGGTCTGGTGTACTTTTTGACCTGTTGAGAGATTGTTGTCTGGTGTACTTATTGACCTGTTGAGATATTGTTGTCTGGTGTACTTATTGACCTGTTGAGAGATTGTTGTCTGGTGTACTTATTGACCTGTTGAGAGATTGTTGTCTGGTGGACTTATAGCTGTTGAGAGATTGTTGTTTGGTGTACTTATTGACCTGTTGAGAGAGTGTTGTCTGGTGTACTTATTGACCTGTTGAGAGAGTGTTGACTGGTGTCCATTAATTTAAATTGTGATTATAATAGTATACTTACCGGTATTAATCAGGTGTGAGGTACTGACATACTTAGCTACCAGTTGTGAGGTTTGGCATACTTATAAACCTGTTTGGGGATTGTTGTCTGGTAAACATCAACTTAATTTGATGTTGTATAGTGTGCTTATTAACTTGCTGTTAATGTTAACATGTTGTGATGTCTGTTAATGTTAACATGTTGTTAAGTTGTCAGTTAATGTTAACATGTTGTGATGTTGTCTGTTAATGTTAACATGCTGTAAATTTGTCTGTTAATGTTAACATGTTGTGATGTTGTCTGTTAATGTTAACATGTTGTTAAGTTGTCTGTTAATGTTAACATGTTGTGATGTTGTCTGTTAATGTTAACATGTTGTGAAATTGTTTTGTATGCTGTTTTGAGGTTGTCAAATGTACTTATTAACCTGCTGTTAAGTTGTCTGTTAATGTTAACATGTTGTGAAATTGTTTTGTATGCTTATTCACCTGTTTTGAGGTTGTCAAATGTACTTATTAACCTGCTGTAAAGTTGTCTGTTAATGTTAACCTGCTGTAAAGTTGTCTGTTAACCTGCTGTTGTCTGTTAATGTTAACATGCTGTAAAGTTGTCTGTTAATGTTAACATGTTGTAAAGTTGTCTGTTAATGTTAACATGCTGTGATGTTGTCTGTTAATGTTAACATGTTGTGATGTTGTCTGTTAACCTGCTGTTGTCTGTTAATGTTAACATGTTGTGATGTTGTCTGTTAATGTTAACATGTTGTGATGTTGTCTGTTAATGTTAACATGTTCTGATGTTGTCTGTTAATGTTAACATGCTGTAAAGGTGTCTGTTAACCTGCTGTTGTCTTTTAATGTTAACATGTTGTTAAGTTGTATGTTGACCTGCTGTTGTCTGTTAATGTTAACATGTTGTTAAGTTGTCTGTTAGTGTTAACATGTTGTGATGTTGTCTGGTAATGTTAACATGTTGTTAAGTTGTCTGTTAGTGTTAACATGTTTTGATGTTGTCTGTTAATGTTAACCTGCTGTAAAGTTGTCTTTTAATGTTAACATGTTGTTGTCTGTTAATGTTAACATGTTTTGAAATTGTTTTGTATGCATTTTTACTTGTATTGATGTTGTCAAGTGTTCTTATTAACCTAATATGAAATACTTTTACTTTCTTACAGGAGATAACAGCCTGGTTCATTCCCAAAGGATCCTTATGTCAAGTCCAAAGTAAGTTATAATAGTATTTTACAAGGTTCTTGGTATATAAAGGAGGAAGTGGCTGTAGTTTTAGGTCTTCTGACTGGAAGAGTCAGGATGGTCTTTGGCTATCATGTATCTTCTATCATAATGTGTCATGTGTAAACATTCCATTCCAACAAATTCTCATTAAGCAATATGCCCAATATGCTAATATTGAACCTGTAGCATGCTGAAATGAAGGGCTACCCAGTTTGTTCATATGAATGACTTTGACCTTCTTCAAGGTGGCAAGGGTTAAATGAGTTGAAATCGTTCAACAACTTCTAAATAACCAAAAGGTCCAGAGTGCTGATATTGAATCTGTAGCGTAACTGGATGAAGGGCTACCAAATTTATCCAAATTCTTGATTTTCATAGTCTTTTGAGTCCAAGGTGTTGAGATTTTAAAATTCTTTCATTAACAAGTATTAAGTCCTTGGTCATGGTATTTGTGTAGTAGCATGCTTGATAATAGGATTTCAAGTTTGTAAGTATTGACAAAGTCTTCTGTGTTCTGTGTTTCATGAATATGAAAAATGGTCAAATTTTGTATCTCTCTCTTGCCTGTATAGCCATAGGCTAAGATTATGTAGTATAATATTGTATATGTATTACCATTTTGAATTTTCAATAATTTTGTTTCAGCAGATTAAGTACACAAATGTTTATACTGGACAGCATGTTGATGACATAGGGTATTTCTTCAATCAAATCCATTATAAAATTTGAGAAACTTCAAATGCAATGAGATAAAAACATGTTTGTCTAATTGCCTGAATCAGTATTTGTATTCTTTAAATAGATTGACAATGATATCTTTGGATTTATATATAATTTCATGACTATAATTCATAATATAACTACCAGTTTATTTTGAATAATGTGATTTGATTGTTCAGTGGTTATGTTATTGATAGCTTAACATGGAAATTTATGAGTGAGGAAAATGTACCCTAAATATATATCATAGATATGGCCATGCAAATTTCACCCACTCATATTATAGTTTTTTAACATTTATGTAACAGTATAAAGTTCATGTACATCATTATTGATTACAGATATAGAAATTCAATTTTTGTGTAATTAATATTACATAACATCCGATTTTATATCAGTATATTTATTATAAAAATCAGACCTTGTGAGATCATATTTGGCTCTGAATCGGAAAACTAATGCAGGTTAATTACCTGTGTAATTTAGCACATGTTGATTAAACAGAAACTGACAATGTATTTTCAGTTAAAACTTTCATGTCAGACATTGATTGTGGGTTAGAAATGATAATTGGTCAATATGACTTGAGCTGCTTTGGAGTTTACGGCTAATATGAGTTGATTGTACCAATGCTAAAGTAACTAGTTGTAGATTGAAAACAACACAAGCATTGAAATATCATCTACATAATACTCAAAACAAATCCCATGATTTGTTCTCACAATTAAGTTAAATCACACATGAGGCACTGAGACAAGGGCACAGGGTCAGAAATCAGAACAATTGGCAATCAAGGGAAATCACTCTTATTAATATATTTTAGAAATATACATTAAATATGCCACTATAAATTTGTCTCAAAAATAGCCCCAACATATACAATAGTGAAGTGATGAAATTAATCTCCTGTGGAAATAACCATGTTAATTGCCTATTATTGACTCTTTTAAAGCGATATTCTGCCCAAGTTGCGAAATTTCTGGCTGTTCTCTACCTTTTAAGAACTCATTCTATCGACCTTAAAACTATAGTTAGCGTCAAAATATCTCTCTTGTGGTCAGTTTGGACAGACTAAAATGTTTGGAATACACATAGCTAAATCATTTGAATATAGCACTAGGAAAACCAGAACTGAAAGATCTCTGGGTTATAGATTATTTAGCAGAGTATTAGGTAAATACACAGTCACCTGTGTTTGTTGTTCACTTGAATTTCTGCTTGGATTACAATTTTATGATTTCATTAGGCTTAATTTCTGTTGATTTTATAATTTATTTAAATATTTCATTCTGTTGGGCTTATAACACCACAAACTTGTTATGACTCAATCAGGGTTTCCTGGACGTTTGAAAAATCGATCTAGCTAGGTCAATAAAGAATTTCTGCAAATTAAATATCATATGTTTATTTGGATGGTAAATTTAGGTGAACAACTTCCATAAGACAATAAGTAGATGATTTTGTACAGTTTTCTTTCAAAGCATCTCTTGAAAAACTTTGAAGAATAACCCTTTAATAAGATTGTACAAGACACACAAAGGAGTAGCATCTTTCAATAATTTGAGATAGATACACCAGAACCAAAGAATGAGTTAAAGTTCATCATACAGCTATTTCATCCTTCTAGCATTGCTATAGATGTAAATGTATGGTGATAGTTACAGGTTAAATTTTACTTTTTGCATTTCAGTGGAGGTATCAACCATGTAAAATGTGTTATAACACTGCTAGGGGACAGTATATGTGACGCAGTAAGTATGTAATACCACTTCTCAATGTTGGCTTCAAAAATCCATCTCAAATTCTCATCTTGTTTTAAATGAAATGAACTGATACCTAGAATCTCAATTTAAATATCTCCTGTGTCTCTGTAAAATTGCAATTATTTGCATGTTTTTGAAATTGTGTACTGAAGAACCCACTAGATGTATGAAGAAATATTCATATATGATAATAAAGGTGTATGATACTGGAGATCTTCTGGCACCAGATAGATTATTTCTTGACAAATTCCTGTATAAGTTCATCAGAAAGACTTAATCAACTGTCTATGAGAAATTTTTAAAGTTTTTAAGCAACAGAAAACAATCTATTTGTCTAAATGAAGTTTTAAATGAGATAAATACAACATGGTAGATTTTTCTATGATATTTTGATGAAAAGGCTCTTTTTATAGCTAGTGTTTTCTGAAATAAGTTTTATCATACCACTTACAAGCCATATGCTGTTTGTATATAAGCAGTTTTAAAACAACAGAAGAGCTGTCGAACACTTTCCTGAAGATAGAAGAATCAATTCAAGACATTTATCAACCAAAAAAGGCAGTGACAGACATAAAATGATCAATTGAAAAATATTACTCTCTACAAAAATACAAATATTTTAAGAATTGCCTATGAAATCAAGGAAATACAAAATGTTTTAATCAACAACAGACCGATAACGAATAAATTCTTGTTCATAGGATATAACCTTCAAGCACAAGCATGGAAAAGACCACAGTCAGTTCCGAACAGGGTTTGGACAGGAGAGGGTCTGGAAACTACAACAGGTGAGACTTATTACAGCAGCCATTTTTTTAGTCAGTGACGTTGGAAGCTGGTTCGTCAGGATTGTTTATGTCAGTGCAGAGCATCTTTAATGTTGCTATGGCTATGATAATGATATCTCAGCTACTGTGAATATTCTTGTTTTTCAGATCCAGGATGCCAGTAATTTCCTGTACACTGCGAGACTTCGGGTTGAGGGCCAGGAAAAGGACCACACATATAAAACAGCCAAGGAGGTGATACTGGTAAGCTTCTGTTTTCATATGTTTTATCATCAATCCTGGTTATTTGTGATGATCTAGAAATTAAACAGACATTTTTTAGTAGACTACTTTTTTTGTTCTCATAGGTACAAACAATATCTATATATAATTTATTTTTTACAGGGCAAGAAGCAAATTCTGTCATACTAAAATTTCTTACGACCATCTTTATTTTTGCAGATCCTTGATGAGGTGATGAAGAATTTGTCTCAGGGCCGATCCTGCTTAGCATTTCCCAAACGAAAATCTCTTGATGAGCTTGTAAATAATGTAAATATGGTAAGTGACAAACATTTTAAGGATTACATCAAAAGGGGTTAATCTTTGTTAAAATCCATGACATGTCATAACCAGCATTTGGTTCCTTAAATGTTGAAGGAGAATGTAGATGTTTCAGGCAATATGTCTTGAATAAAAAAACGTAATACTACTTCCGTCTTAACTTAAGTTAAAATCTAATGAGTTTTAAGTTTTTTGTTTTTTTTTTTTTATCTTATCTAGTTATTTATTTATTTATTTTTTCTTATTCGAAATATGACAAGCAGAAGTGCTGGACTTAATTTTTTTTTTATTTTCTTTTTTTTTTCAGCAAATGTTGTACCCTCATGTGCCAAATGATGTAGCGCTTAGTTTCTATGTACATTCCTCTAAATTGGTCCTGGCTTTATATCATCTTCATCTGAATGGTCAGCAGAGAGTGGACATCACCTCCAGGAATCAGGTGAGACATGTTACAGACATTAAGTGTACATCTCTCTGTAAGGTCTTCTAACTCTGTGTAAAGTAGTACATTAGTAAGAATTATAACACAGTTTATCCAGTAAATGAACATTTTTGGCATTTGATCTTTACAGATTTAAATCAGATCCTTTTATAATGGACATAGTAATACAAATTATTCTCTGTAATTGAAATTCAGAATGAATTCTTTCAAATTTAAGTTGCTTCTGCAAACCCCTTTGGATGTGATAGAACATAAAGTGCAGTATTACGATGGACATAGTTTCATTCAAATGTATACTTATATATTTCCTTCACTGTCCAAAAAGATGACTGCAGTTAGTTATGGAAATGAAATATGGTAAACATAATTAATTAAATATTGTTGAGCCTGTTGGAATTATATGCAATTATGCTTGTGAAATAGACTGGAGTTGACATTGCCCAAAATTAGGAAGAAGTATCTAAAAGTACTCCAGCAGGGCAGCAAACTAACGGTCGGAAATGGCATTTTTAGGTCATCTGACCCGAAGGGTCCGATGACCTATAGTCATCATGCTTCGTCCGTCGTCATCCGCCGTGCGCCGTGCGCCGTGTGCCGTCCGTAAACTTTTCATTCAAACGACTTCTTCTCAAATACTAGAAGGTCTAGGGGGCTAATACTTGGCACAGAGGATACTGGCATGGAGCTCTACCAAGTTTGTTCAAATGAATGACCTTGACCCACTTTAAAGGTCACAGGGGTCAAATATGTTAAAATCTTTAAACAACTTCTTCTCATTAACCAAAAGGCTCAGAGTGTAGATATTGGGCCTGTGACATGCTGGGATGAAGGACAACCAAGTTTGTTCAAATGAATGACCTTGACCCACTTTAAAGGTCACAGGGGTCAAATATGTTAAAATCTTTAAACAACTTCTTCTCAATAACCAAAAGGCTCAGATTGCTGATATTGTGCCTGTGGCATGCTGGGATGAAGGGCTATCAAGTTTGTTTAAATGAATGACCTTGAACAACTTTCAAGGTCACAGGGGTCAAATATGTCAAAATCTTTAAATAACTTCTTCTCAAATACTAGAAGGCCTAGGGGGCTAATACTTGGCCCATAGCATGCTGGCATGGAGCCCTACAAAGTTTGTTCAAATGAATGACCTTGGCCCACTTTCAAGGTCACAGGGGTCAAATATGTTAAAATATACAAAGGACTTCATCTCAATAAGCAAAAGTCTATGAGTGCCGATATTGGGTCTGTAGCATGCTGGGAGGAAAGGCTACCAAGTTTATTCAAATGAATGACCTCAACCCACTTTCAAGGTCACAGGGGTCAAATATGTTAAAATCTTTAAACAACTTCTTCTCATTAACCAAAAGGCTCAGAGTGTAGATATTGGGCCTGTGACATGCTGGGATGAAGGACTACCAAGTTTGTTCAAATGAATGACCTTGACCCACTTTAAAGGTCACAGGGGTCAAATATGTTAAAATCTTTAAACAACTTCTTCTCAATAACCAAAAGGCTCAGATTGCTGATATTGTGCCTGTGGCATGCTGGGATGAAGGGCTATCAAGTTTGTTTAAATGAATGACCTTGAACAACTTTCAAGGTCACAGGGGTCAAATATGTCAAAATCTTTAAATAACTTCTTCTCAAATACTAGAAGGCCTAGGGGGCTAATACTTGGCCCATAGCATGCTGGCATGGAGCCCTACAAAGTTTGTTCAAATGAATGACCTTGGCCCACTTTCAAGGTCACAGGGGTCAAATATGTTAAAATATACAAAGGACTTCATCTCAATAAGCAAAAGTCTATGAGTGCCGATATTGGGTCTGTAGCATGCTGGGAGGAAAGGCTACCAAGTTTATTCAAATGAATGACCTCAACCCACTTTCAAGGTCACAGGGGTCAAATATGTTAAAATATACAAACGACTTCTTCTCCAAGCAAAAGTCCATGATTGCTGATATTGGGCCTGTAAGATGCTTGGAGGAGAGGCTACCAAGTTTGTTCAAATGAATGACCTCAACCCACTTTCTAGGTTTGGCTTGCTTTTTGTCAGATGACCGTTAAGGCCCATGGGCCTCTTGTTATTTTTTGAAACACTTCCTGTACTGCAATACATGTCAAGAAATCACAGGTTTCATTTTGATCTTCATAACTTTGGGTACTGTGACAAGAAACCTGCTCATAATAAGCACATTTCTGCTTGTGTTTTGACGGAAATTAGCGTCGACATATCAGAAAGTATGTGGAGTGTGGATTGAGACTTAGATGACAGTTCTTAGACAAAACACATGTCAATTTCCCATGGTCTGTATATATTTGCCAATCACTTAGTTTGTAATACAGAATTGGGGCCTTACTTGTGTCAGCTGGCAAGTGCGAAATGTTACGGCAAGATGCAAAAGAAATCACACTACATCATTGCTAAGTGACATGTATGTGTATAATGTAACGCTATCAATGGCTTCCGATGGTCATTTACAGCCTGCATTCCACAGTGTTTAACATCAATCTGAATAGTGACCATATGGAGTGATTATTATGAAGCCAATGTCTTTATATTTAGTAAAGACAAGCACTCTTGCAACATGTTCAAACCATTTGAAGGGTTTTAACTATCACTAGACAGAAAATTCTTGTTTTCATTGAAAAAATCACATGTTCCAAGGACCCGCCTCTTCAAATTCACTGAAAGTTTACCATATTCTTTGAACTTGAAGGTATGAGGGAAAAGTTCTGACAGGTAGATAGTTCACATAGAAATTGTCCTCTTATTTAATGTATTAAGGTAAAACTAACTCCCACACTTCACAGGTGCATATCCATGTTTGCTAGGTCAAAATAAATACCTTTATTGGGGAAAGACAAATCAAATAAAGTCACATCATCACTTTATGTGGCCTAACCAAGTGAACAATAGGACCAAATATTCTACGGATATTTTATGGTGGTGTGATGTATTTCTTGACAACAACTTCCAATGTATTGAGTTTGGAAAAGTACATTGAGTATTGAAAGTGTGGGAGAAAAAAGCAGTTATTTCTCTGTCTGGGTTGTTATCATTGATGTCAAGTTCATTGTGATAGTTTTTTTTGTCTAACATTACTGACCTCTGTAATGGTATTTTTGTCAGGGAACGTTCTAACATTACTGACCTCTGTAATGGTATTTTTGTCAGGGAACGTTCTAACATTTCTGACCTCTGTAATGGTATTTTTGTCAGGGAACGTTCTAACATTACTGACCTCTGTAATGGTATTTTTGTCAGGGAACGTTCTAACATTACTGACCTCTGTAATGGTATTTTTGTCAGGGAACGTTCTAACATTACTGACCTCTGTAATGGTATTTTTGTCAGGGAACGTTCTAACATTACTGACCTCTGTAATGGTATTTTTGTCAGGGAACGTTCTAACATTACTGACCTCTGTAATGGTATTTTTGTCAGGGAACGTTAACATTAACATTTTTACTGACCTCTGTAATGGTATTTTTGTCAGGGAACGTTCTAACATTACTGACCTCTGTAATGGTATTTTTGTCTGTAATGGTAGGGAACGTTCTAACATTACTGACCTCTGTAATGGTATTTTTGTCAGGGAACGTTCTAACATTACTGACCTCTGTAATGGTATTTTTGTCAGGGAACGTTCTAACATTACTGACCTCTGTAATGGTATTTTTGTCAGGGAACGTTCTAACATTTCGTACCTCTGTAATGGTATTTTTGTCAGGGAACGTTCTAACATTACTGACCTCTGTAATGGTATTTTTGTCAGGGAACGTTCTAACATTACTGACCTCTGTAATGGTATTTTTGTCAGGGAACGTTCTAACATTACTGACCTCTGTAATGGTATTTTTGTCAGGGAACATTCTAACATTTCTGACCTCTGTGATGGTATTTTTGTCAGGGAACGTTCTAACATTACTGACCTCTGTAATGGTATTTTTGTCAGGGAACGTTCTAACATTACTGACCTCTGTAATGGTATTTTTGTCAGGGAACGTTCTAACATTTCTGACCTCTGTAATGGTATTTTTGTCAGGGAACATTACTGACCTTCTAACATTACTGACCTCTGTAATGGTATTTTTGTCAGGGAACGTTCTAACATTTCGTACCTCTGTAATGGTATTTTTGTCAGGGAACGTTCTAACATTACTGACCTCTGTAATGGTATTTTTGTCAGGGAACGTTCTAACATTACTGACCTCTGTAATGGTATTTTTGTCAGGGAACTTTCTAACATTTCTGACTTCTGCAATGGTAAAATGAAATATTTCAGGTTGAATGTACTATACAGTGGCTAAATGAAGCAGTGATGTTGTTTACTCTTGCCCTCCAACAGTGCCAGCAGCTCAAAGATAAGGTAGGCCAGAAAAACCCTTCCATTTTTGTATAAGATTGTAACTAATTAAGATTATCATATGCTAGATTGATATTTCAGTAATCTATCTGTAATCTCCTGATCTGGAAATGTCCTGGCCAATATGATCACTTTGTTAAAAAATATCTTACTGTTATCAGAATTATTTCCATTGTGGCATTGTTCAATTTTAAGGAAATTTCAGTTCATGTCCCTTGTTATGACGATTGTGTTATCTAATTCTGTCTAGTTACAGATTGTGGTACTCCAGCCGTATGAGAAAGTGTTATGACGATTGTGTTATCTAATTTTGTCTAGTTACAGATTGTGGTACTCCAGCCATATGAGAAAGTGTTATGATGATTGTGTTATCTAATTCTGTCTAGTTACAGATTGTATGATTTGATTCTGTCTTGTTACAGATTGTGGTACTCCAGCCGTATGAGAAAGTGTTATGACGGCGATACATGAAGCATTAACAACGTATCAATATCAAAGTTTATGGACAAATGGATGTTATCAACATCTTAAGTTGCTGTAACGTGAAAATTCATTTAGAATCAAAACTTTAAATTTTAGTCATGTGACTCTACAGACAAAGAGTGGTCAAAGATAATGCTGCTTTTATAGATTTATAGCAAGTGGCATCTCAATACTTAATACAGTAGTGTTTGCATAATGGCTGTAAGCCTGTTAATATAAACATCTTTATTTTGCAAAGATCATTTTGTTTAAAACAGAACACTAATGCAGCTTATCTACGAAAAGTTTCCAGTCAAGTTATAATAAGATTTTCACAGAGATTGTTCAAAAAAAATTTTTTTATTCTAAAATTTAATTAAATGAAATTTGATAAAAGAAAATCAAAGAAACGATAGAAATTGTGCAATGACTTGTTACAAGTCAAATCAAGATCTAAGTTTATACTCAGTATGTGCTATTTTTGTGATGTTTTGTAAATGTGTCTGTAGTGAATCTGGATGTAAGTTACCGCTATGATTTTACCACAGGGGATGGCCAGTGGCTGCTGATATTGTTAGGATCAGAATTGAACTGGGGCCATTTATATTTTACCAAAGGGTCCATACAAAAACATTTGCTATTAATTATAGAAGAAAAAATTTACCACCCATGTTTGTAAGACATTGTTATTCTGTCTCAGTTGATATTTTAAATGTTCACATGCATTCCATGTATGGTACAATATTGTAGTCATGGAAACTCAGGATACTTAGGAGCCTTAAAAAGCACACCTGACAGTTGAACAAACTCTACTAGAAAACATCCAGGCCAAAAATTATTGATCTGTGTAAGATTATTTTGGTCTCATTGAAACAAAGTTTTGTTTTCAGTCTTCTTGTTGAGTGATTTTACAAAATGCTTTGTGACTCTTCCTGTAAAAAATATTATCCCAACATGAACTTTTTGTGTTTAGGGAGCCTCACAAGGTGACATCAGATAGTTCATTTAATTTCCTTATTTGTTTTTATCTTTATTGTGATATACTGATGTTCAGCATTGAATTTCAACAGAATGTACTCATTAATTTAACCAGAATGTACTCAGTCTTAAACATATCCTGTTTTCTCATTATTAGTTATCATATTTGCTTCAATATTCAAAATGTTCCTTTGTAAATACTAACACAAACTGTAATGTTAGATTCACATTATATATCAAATATCTATATTCAAAATGTCAGTTGTTGAAAATTAACGTGATGTTAAAATTAGAGTGCATTTCAAATAATAATTTTCATAATTTCAATTTTTATATATTAAAACAAATTAAATTGAATGTTAAATTTACAATGTATTTCAAATGTTGATTTTTATAATCTTAATTGTTGAATATTGAAACAAACTAATATTAAATTAACAATGTATTTCAAATATTGAAAGATAAACACAAATCGTTGTTTATCTCCAATGTTAATCCCAGATGGTAATATTGGAGGAATGAATAGGTTTGCCATCATTTCCTCTATCGGTCTGCAACAGTGTCAGTCTATTTGCCTCCCAGTACATGTCTCTCAAACTCTTCCTTTGCAACTGCCAAATGTTTGATGAAAATACCTTTTGTGATGAGGGGGTATTGTACCCATCAATACAGATGTACAGTCCCCTACAGCTCCATAAGGGATTTTGATTTGATTCGTACCAAATATTAGTTCCGATAAGATTTCACTAATCTATACTAAGATTTATTGGCACATGTAAATGTTTTAATTTGAGTCCAAATGGTTTCAGTAAGCTGCTTTGCTGTATTTAACCTCAAAAAATCAAAATACATATCAGATCTACATCCCATGAGCTGTTTCTTGATGTTAATAATATAATGTTGTGAGTATTGTTATACAGGATACAATCACCTGTTCCTGGAAAATAACTTCTTTTTTTTTTTTTTAAGAAGAAGATATTCAGCAAATTTACAAGGAATGCTGAAGTTTTATATCATATGAATTCAGTATTTTACAAAATAAATGTATGTCATTTGACAGACAACAGCTAAAGTCATATTATCATGCTAACCAAGTCAAAAGCTTTTCAGTGTTGTTTGAACATGTTTTCGTAAAGATTTATGCGCATTTGGAGTTAAAAGGTATTGAACTGTTTTTACTAAAGAGAAAAATTTCATAAAAGCAATTTTTAAACATTTACAGATATTTCAATTTACATCTCATTAAATCTTTTAACAGAGAAAAGCATGCATATGTAGAAAGTACATGTTACATACAGTCAAACCCTGTTATCTCAAACTGAAATAACTTGCAGACCTTTGTTAACTTGAAGTATTGCATCAACCTCAACCCAATTATAAATGACGTTCTAACTCACTTGAATCGAGTACTTTGAAAACTCCAAATCTCACCACGAAACCATTGACTTTGAGACAATTAGCTTTGACAGTTCATAGATTGTCATGTTTCTTTGTGGGAATTTCTGTATGAAGTATTTGAAATTTTTTTTGTGGGATGTCATTGTGAATTTTGAAAGGCTAATAATTATACATAAAGGGTAAATGTTTTTATGTAAGGTACATGTACCAGGTAATGTGAGGTTATATCTTATTGGGGCAATGTTGAACAGCAACAGAGATTACCAATATTTAAACAACAGGATAGTTGATGATGCAAGAAAATGCCTCATTGCTTTTATCATCAAACTGCACCTCTAAACTCAGCATTGTGAGGACATCTCCAACATATAATTCAATACAGTTCATGGAAGAATAAATGAGAAGTTTGTTGAAATGCAGCTTATGCATTTTAATCATGATCAAGTTTTTTGAAGAATTGATTTAGTACTCAAAAAATGTTTTATTTGTATTTCATAACCATGAACATGTTAATAACCTTAATAATGTCTGATATGGCTGATTTTAAAAATACTAAATTTGGAAAAAGAAAATTATTATAAATCTTTCTTTGTTTTGTTTTTAAGAATTATGGATCTAAGCTTGTGACCAAAATTAAGTGCTGAATTCCTTAAACAAAATCTCATTACAATTAACTTTTGGGTAAATGGTTCAACAGACTAAAATGTTGGTATACATGAGCATGGGTGCAAGATTTCCTTGTTGCATGTACAAAAAAAGAATGTATTGAAAAGGATTTAAACAAAAGCACTTGGCTCCAGTTGTAAAGGATATGAAAATAGTTCTTTCCTATCCTGATGAGAATGTTTTTACAAATGAAAACTATAAAGAGTCCATCGTTGTTGTATGACTGTTATGGGATTTTCAAATGAGTGGTATTGAAACACAATTTTGTTTTTCAGGATTCTCCTGTACTAGTGTGATAATACTGTATTTCAACTGTGATAAGGGCTTTCGCTATAGTTGTCAAACATTTCTATAAAACATGGGTCTGTAATATCTAAGCTACAGAGCCTATGTTACAGCTAGTCAACTCCTTTTACAAGAATTGCTTTTGTTTATCAGTGGACGTTAAATGATAGTGCTACAATTGATTCAAACTTTGCTTGCACATAAACTGCTTATTGCTAAACTTTGATATATTGTTTTTCCTTGCTTATTTTCATTCGTTGTCTTACACATAAAATCATTATTGTATGTTTGTCATGATACAATATCTTGTGTATAAATACAGACACAGGAATATAGTGCTCTTGCGTACCTACACATTAATTTCCTGTGTCAATGTTTATCTGTTTACGGTAATAAAATATGTGGGATTGTATTTTGCCTGAAAGTTTTGGATAACTTGTCATTTATATATACTTTAATAATGATGATTGTTCAGCAGACTTGTATATACATTGTAATGTACGTATTGTACCAACATTCAAGTTTGTCGTAGTTATCACATGGTTTTGTTTATATACTTATAAATACATCTAAACTTCACTGTACAACATGTAATTCCACTCCCAACGTCCAAAACATCTTGTATCACCCACCAGACCTGGTTAATTTTCATGTGTCATAATGTACTGTAGAGTTGCTGCACAGAATTGACCACTGCATAAGTTCAATATGGTGCATAGAGTCAGGTCACCGACACCATGTAGATAGACATGTACTGGCTTTAGTAATATCATGTATACTTTCAGGGGCAGCTTGTGTATTTTATATAAATCTTACTCCTTCTTCTTGAAACTTTGACTCCTTGAAAAAAATTCTTAATAAGAAAAGGTTGAGTTTTTTTGGTGTGGTCTGCATTTGATCTCCCTCTCTCTCTTCTCTCTCTCTCTTCTCTCTCCCTTTCTCCCTCTCTCTCTCTCCCCCACTCTTCTCTCCCCCCTCTCTCTCTCTCTCTCTCTCTCCCCTCTCCCTCTCTCCCTCTCTCTCTCTCTGCTAGCTAAAACATTGTTAAGTCTTAAGTCCTTTGACAATTAAAATTTATCAAATGAGTACCTTTCTACTAATTACACAGAATACACTTTAAAGCATCCATTTTGTTCTTGAATTATCCTTGAAAACTAGAATAATGTTTTCTAGTCAAGTGAAATTGTTTGTTTGTGCGGGGGAAAAAAAGAGAAATTAGTTGAGATATACTAGGCAACCTTCTATTTTGCTTCCTGATGTCTTGATAAATATCAAAGATTGTTTATTTTTTATGAAGATAATACAACATAAGTCAGGATTATGTTTGTGTGTTATATTAATCCTTAACTTTATAATTGCTACAAAATGTTTCTATAACAGATGTTGACTTGGAGACATTATTTTATATCTCAGACAGAAAAGAGACGTGTGTTGGTTACAAAAATTGACAAAAGACATCCAATTAGTACTAATTTCAAATAAGATACAGTAGCCCAAATGATGAATTTAATTGCATCATACAGCTGATTTCTCCTTCTAGGACACAATAGCTTAAAATCTCATCTTTTTCATGAAGCATAGCTGTTTCGATTTCAGGTTTCTGGGTTAAGAAAGACATTTAATCAGTAAGAAAGCCTTTAGAATTAAAATAGACACTTTCAGAAAGATAATATAGTCCTTTAAAATATGGTAACTAAATAAATGTTTTATAACAAACTTATACTCAGAGATCAACATTTTGAAATAAGACAAAAATTACATATATGATAGAATTATGATATATGACATGACATGACACAACATGACAAAATAAGCATATGTAACTGTTTCAGTAATAAAGATACTGTTTATTTTTGGATGCAGTAATCATATATATAGGAAATTGATGTAAAGGGGAAGGGACAGGTGGTGAGAGACTTTTTTCTGTATTTAACTCTTAACATATGAGAGATTTGAACACAGAAAGAATTTGTAGCAGTGGTTTGAGTTGTAATAGGGTTTATTAAGAAACTTACTATATTTCCACAGGGTTTAATCTTCCTGTTTCTAGACTTTAGCTGTGTAGATCTAAACATCTATGTACCCATGGATGCTCGCTAGGAAAAAAAAGCCAAGAATTTCTATCTCTCTATCACCAGAATTTGTCCTGTTACAATTGTATAGGTATCAAGGCGTAAATTTCCCAAAAATGTTTTTGATGTTCATGATGTTTTGAAACAGAGGTTAAACACTAGAATATAATTCATCCTCAATTTTATGCTTTCATTAAAAAGTAAAAGAAACTTTTACTCTAAAATTATGTGTTAGTACATATATGTTTGTGGGTATGAGAACTTGATGAAAAAAATTGAATTACATGTGATCATTGTACAGATTGAACAGATATAGAATTTTGATGTGTTTTGTGATATCAGAGATCAGGTTAAAGGAATGTGTAATGGTCAGTTTGTCTGTTGTACTGATTTTAATGGCTTTGAATTGGAATAAACTAATGTATGTAGTTCAGTTTTGTTTTATAATTTACTTGCAGACATAATTATCTCCTTCAGTTTCAGCTGCATTGGACAAACATTTTCTCACTTTTGGTGTTACATGCCTGTAATTTAAGATGGAAATAAACGGTAATCAATCTTTAGCTCACCTCGCCAAAAGGGCCAAGTGAGCTTGTGCCTTGGCTCCGCATCTCTTGTCTGTCCATGGTCCATCCATTATCTGACGTCATTTGTTTCCTTTAAGTAACTTCTTTTCAATAACCAATGGACCAAATGTTTTGATTATATGGCGTGTACCAGTATGTTCTTTGGAGGAAGCTTTGACAAAGTTTGCAAAAAGAAATAACTTTTGCTTATATTCAAGGTCACAGGAGTCAATTTTTTTAAAACCTTTAAATGACTTCTTCTCATGAACTAAAAGGCGTAGAGGCATGATATTTGGCTAGGATGTTCCTTTGCTGAAGCCCGGCAAAGTTTGTAAAAAGAAATAACCTTGACTTATATTCCAGGCCATAAGGGTCAGATTTGTTAAAACCTTTAAAGATTTCTTCTCATGATCTATAAGGCCTAGAGGCATGATATTTGGCTGGTACGTTCCAAGGATGAAGCCCAACAAAATTGGGAAAAACAGATGACCTTAACCTTTGTTCAAGGTCACAGGGATATATATATATATATCTTTTTTTTTTAAATACATCAAAATGGCTTCTTCTTATGAACTAAAAGGCATAGACCCATGATTTTGGCTGGTTTACAGATACCAGGTGAGCGTTGCAGGCCCATCGGACCTCTTGTTTTCTGTGTGTCTGTGCACCCATTGCTTAAAATATTGGAACAGAATATAGTTTACATATATGCAAAGTGTATCAGCATTTCTGGAACACCCTATGCAAATACATCAACATCGCTCGTTCTATAAATACTGATGGTCAGCTGAGTCAGGCCTCGGGGTTTATGAAAAGTTTTTAGGTATTTATATATAACTTTCAACTCCTGAATTTCTGAGATTTCTGGAAATGACTCTGTGCATTATGTGACAACTCTGTGATCTCTACACTGTTCAGGAGTGACATCTAGAACGACATCTCGACGTACCTGAACAATTTGATATTTACCACGAAATGGAACAACATCAACGATTTAGAGAAGTATAATCGAAAATATCGATTGTTGAAGGAACCCCTTATTAGATATAAGGAGGTAGTAATTCCGAGTTGTTTAAACAGTCCATGGTTTTATAGAAACGAGACCAGGAAATCAGACCGTTCGGTATTCCTTATAGTTCAAGTGTACTTTTCACGGACATCAGGATATTCAGTGAAACAAGATGTGCATATGAAGCAAAACAAAAAAAAATTATGAACGGCTACTTGGATTTCCTGTAGGGATTTCCAGATATCCATACATGTAGGTGTTATTTTAATAGGTTATGATTTCGTTCACACAAAAAACAATCACCGAAAATGAGAAGTATCTTTGTGCTTTACATTCATTCGTAACACTCAAGGGGTTAAGGAACATTTGTTGCCAAACTCGAAAGGTAACGCACATGAAACATTTAATTTTGCCATGAAATGTTTCAATGATACAGAAAGCGATAGTGTGTACAACATACCGTGTATAAATATATCAAGTTTTGTTAACACTTACGTTGACTATTCCGGATAAATAATTATAGCTTGTTTTGTATATTAGAACCATTCAAAATGGCCGCGCCCACACGGCCGCATGACCCTAGTAAAGACGGGACAATTACTGACTTAACAGTGATAAATTTTACAAATGTTGTGAATGAAGTGTTAGGAGAAAAGAATGGAAATCGAAAATATCAAGCTCCACTTGTTATTGATGGAATACCCAGGTTTCCGATGCACAAACAAGAGGTCATGATCTCCAAGTTCTTCGAAAGTTGCAGCTTCAAGTTTTGTGCTAGTGGAGTCATGGGTAAGAGAGATATCTGTTGCTAGTTCCAGATCCTGTCGGGAGAAACTATTGAATTAAAAAAAATACATATCTATAGCTAATTACAATTTCTTCTGTCAACTGTCATGAATTTTACCACGTGGGGCAGTGTCTAACTGCAAGCACTCACTGCAGTCACAATTATTTCTCACAGATCTTAGACCCATATAAGGTCTTGTATAACATATATATGTTAGATCATGTGTGATACATTGACTATGTATGTTCAGTAGTGACAACGGGAAGTCCCAAAGTGAGCAAATGGAATGGAGATATAATCTTATTGTGCAGACTGATCATAAGACAGAATAAAAATATATGATAATTACATGTAAATCAGATAATTCTGGGAAAGATAGAGGTGTTCACAATGCATAAAGATCAGCCTTGAACAGTGTATCATTAGTTAGCAAATAATGTTTTAAAATATTCTTTCCCCTTTTTCACAGGAAATGAAGTATCTAGCTATAAGTACAAGCACCAACTTCTTAGACATACATTCACTGGAATCTATCTTGTCTTATGTTTCCTTGTAAATGCACACCTGTAGAAAGATGTGTTTGACTGTTCTTCATTTTGAAAACAATTGCAATTGATTGTAAATGAACTGATAAGCATTTTGTTCTTATGGGCTTAGATAACCAAAGTGATTTTTGGGACCCGGACATTTGAGTCAGGACTTTCCTGGACGCCAGAGTACTCACCTCGATTTTGAGACCCCACTATATTCCTTAGTATTATATTGGGACCCTTCAATATTTTAGAATTGGTTTTCTGGACTCAAATAAAAAAATATTTAAAAAATGACTCAATAAACTGAATTTTGTGGAATTGAAGGCTCCAAATTATTCTAAAATTTTGTAAAAAAAAAACAAAAACAAAAAAAATCATGTACAACACACAAGCAATTTAAATCAAATGCACAAACCAGACAGAGACAAACAATTTGATAAAAGCTAGCTGTTTATTGAGGTATATTTTTTATGAGAACCTTTCAGTTAATGGTTGCTCCTGATGATCTGTTTGTCCATTAACAACATTTGAAATCATTAACTGGTCTGTGAATCAATCATTTTCCAATCTTGTTGAATCATAAGTTGCAAAACCTCAGTTTATTTCTAAGTTTGGAAGCTATCAAGTAAAAACAGGGTTTTTTAAAAATCTAGAATTACAATTTTTTTTTCATTTTTGCACTTATTTGAATAGGACCATCTAAAAAAGGCATGTTATGAATTTCTTATGCTACACAAATGCAAACTTATAGTGTAGCAAGAGTAGCAAAGTCAGAGATGTAGAAAGAAACCAAAAAAAATATATATTAATTTTTTTTATCTGTACCTGGTAAGAGTACACACATAGTTTGCTGTGATTTTTTATTTGTTTTTTTTTTTTATGCAGGGATTGTGAATTCCTTTACAATTTATGTTATTTAGAGAGTTAGCAAATATTGAAGGTTTTGATGAGTCTCACAGAGAAATTTTGAATTCGGAAATTAAACATCTGACTTTCAAAATCATTGTTGTATAAGCTTCCATTATGGTTGAAATTACAATTTATTTTTTTTTATGTATTATTTAAAACTTATGAAGAGGATTGTCAACTAAACAAGTGTTTAATCCATATTTGGCAGTTTGTATGTACAGTTCTTTGCACATTCATGTTCCAGGGTTTGCACTAGGAGGAGTTTTTGGTTTGTTCACTGCATCAATTGATCCAATGTCAACCATGTCCACGGAAACACCAACCACAAGGATGGTGTTACAGGAGATGAAAGCACGGTCCTGGAGCTACGGAAAAAACTTTGCAGTTGTTGGAGCTATGTTTGCTACTACAGAATGTCTAATTGAATCTGTAAGTTTCACTTTGTTTAGATATATAGTGTTTTCTCTGTGTTATTACTAGAGACAGAAAAAAAAAACAAGATATGATTCTTTTTTGATTCTCAAAATGGACCGTCTATTTGAGGTTCAATGTCCATTTGGGAATTAAAAAAAGTTCTTATCTTGTACACATATAAGTATAAATAATACCAGAATTAGGTTTTGTTACACCAAGCTTATCTCCCTTTCTTCAAAACATGACGTCCCCTCCCCCTTTCTTTACTCCATACTCCAATACCCTTTACCTAAATACCAAAACATGAGGAGACAGTATAAAGTTTAACAAGGAATTGCTTTAGGGGGCACCTGTGTAAACAAAATGTTCCTAATTGTGATTTAAGTGACATACAAATAAACATTTATTCTGCACCACTGGACAGAAATATCCATACTTCTGGTGACAGATATCTCTTAGGTGTGAATTTACCCATGAATATTTTAACTTCAAAATTAGCATCAAAATCAATGTATATTCTGTCTCCTTATTGGCTCCAGATTTCAGAAACTAATCTAAGTCAAAGCTGATGTTTTTGAAGATAATTAAAGATATAATCAAAGTCCGTCTATTTTTCCATTACACAACAGAATGATTCATGAGGAAAATCATTTAGATTAGTGATTTGGTTTGTTAAATAGATTTATAGAATTACTCTTTGAGAAAATTATGCTGTACTCATTACTTATAAAGATCTCTCTCACCTGTCTGCATGCTTGAACATTAGAAACTATTAAAACCATCATTTTGTTGATCCCAAGTGGCATTCTAAAAAACCAATCTGGTATCCTCGATACTCCAGGGGTTTCAATCATATTTGCTCTCTGCACCCCTGGAACATGTCATGGCAAAATTGAAGGTTCAATGTGCAACACCCTGTGGACAAGACAAAAAATTAGTTTGATCCTTTGATGTACATCAAACAAATCTTGAGGTTGCATGATGGTATGTTGTAATGGCTTTTAAGTTGGGTGTCACTTCTCTGTAATCTTCTAAAGGAGCGTATCAGTTTATAATTGGTAAGATTTTTTCTCCTGCATCCAATTAAATCACATGTACTTGCTGGTGCCTTTAGTTTTGTCACAACATGTTCCTAGGGTGTAAAGAGCAAAACAGATTGTAACCCTTGGAGTATCGAAGATGCCAATCTGGACGCAAGTTATTTGTCTTAACATATAATCTCATATCATTGCTGTGGAAAGAGATTATAAAACTTCGAAATGATATTTTTATCTTTTATTTCGTTAAATAGAATGGCTGATGAGTCTATTTATTGTTAGTAATTTCACAGTATGTCACATGTCCCAAATTTGATTGATTATTCAACATTGACATTTAATAATACACATACCAAATGAAAACTGTTACTGTTTCCTATCATGAATTATATTTCTGCTATTTTGTCTACACAGTACCGAGGGAAGACTGAACTTATCAATGGTACAGTGTCTGGAGGAATTGTTGGTGGGGTACTTGGCATTAGAGGTAAGGTGTTAGGGAGATCACAGGGGCTGCTTTTCTTTATCTTGGTCAAAGCCACTTACCTAGTTAAACCAAATTTGTTCATTTACAAAATAAAGAAAGGTCTAATGATTTTATGTTTTCTGGCTGGCCTCGACAAAGATTTTCAAACCCTGCAGTAATAAGAATGTGTAGATCCATCACTATTTATGCCTGAAATGTTGTTTTCAAAATTTAGACAATTGGGTTATGAATTTCTAATATGGTGGACTAATGAAATGTTATACAAGGGAGATAACCACTGAATTTTCAGAGCTTTAATACAACATAATGATATATAAGAAAATAATTTCTTGCATATATGTGTCCCAAGAGGGAGTGGGAGGAGACAGATTATCACAGATTTTTTCTCTCCAATTACGTTTTGAGATAATTCAGGGTGTATAGCTTAACCTCTGTTTTATGTAATACCTGCATGTTTTTAGATATAGATTGTAGCAGGCTATCAAAAGGCATTGTCATCCATCCATTATTCACCCAGAAATTGAAATTATCATGGAGAGTTGAAAAGAAATGAATATCACGATGTATTATGTCCCTGTACATATTAATGAACAGAACACTATGTGATATGTCTATTCTATTGTCTTATTAGGTAGTCTAATATTCTGTTAGGGGCCCTAATAGCTTGGTCTCAAGGGCATTGACCTACGTAGCTTAAGGTGCAGATCTGAGGTTAGTGGTTCAAGATTCCCTACCTTTGAGGGTTGTGTCTCAAGAAGCTGGGACATATACAAGTTTGTGCTGTCATGGTAAAGTTCTTGGGCAGGCTACTTAACCTCAGTTGCTCTGAATGGCATGCAATAACCCTTCTGTATGTTGTTCAGTTAGGTAGTCACCAGCTGCTACAAAGGGTACCCTCCTCAAAATGCCCTTGACTGTTGAGGTGGTGATAAACCATGGTCAGCAACCTAAATATATCAAGTACTTCCACCCTGGTGCTCTAGTCTAGTACTAGACTAGGCTACACTTGTTTGTATGGATATAGACTTACCCCTGACTTCTCTGTGTTTCAGCTGGACTCAAAGCTGGTGTGATAGGATCTCTTGGGTTTGCAGCCTTCTCAACTGTAATAGACTATTACATGAGACATATGTGATGCAAGGCCAAAACCTAGGATTGTAGCCTTCTCACCTATTTACAACTATAGATATGCTAGGAGTTTACTGGACATGGGATTTAACTGAATGAAGTGGTTGGTTTTAAAATCTCAACAGAGTTGCGTGAATATGTCTTTAAAATTGGAGATGAAGCGCTGAAATCAGTTTAAGTGTTCACTTGATCAAACAACATAGTTATTCTGTTCATTTTCGATGAGAAAAAGTGTTTTGCAAAATTGCATATCTTTTTACAGAATTATTTCACTTTTAATCGTTTTCATTATAAAGATATTGTTACAATCCTATCTAATTTATTCATCAGGGTATTGGTTACTGAATACGACACCCATGAAAATATTAGTTACTAAGATTTCACTGGTTGCTAAGAAAACCTTTTTTCCAAATTGGTAACATTATCAACCCTGTCAAATTTTCCATTATTGTATTGACAGATTAGGGTATCATACCAAATATTTTCTTGAAAACGTCTGATTATTGCGAATTTTTAAAACATTCTAATTATTTATCCACTTCATGTAATTACCTTCACACAAAAGGTTACATTTCTTTTAGCCATCAGGATATCTGAGAAAAAAAGGCTAGAAAGCATGAGTTGATATTTGTTTCATTTTGTACAGAATTTTAGTCCTATTACTTGGATTGTGTGTGGATGTAATGTATGAATAAGAGTAAATGTGATATTTCTTATGTTAAGTATTTGAAAGATTTTGTTTTGCAGAATAAATGATTTTTTAATGAAATTAAATGGATTGTTTTTAATTATTTTTACACGAAAAAATGTTTTCCTAAAATTTCAAAGAATATTTTCTGACATTCCTCATTTTTCACAAATTATTTGACTTGCTGTTTCAGTTTTATTATTAGGTCACATGACCTGAAGGTCAGAATGATCTATAACCATCATGTTTCATCCGTCATTGTGTATTGTGTGTAAACTTTCCATTCAAATGACTTCTCATCAATAACCAAATGACCCAGGATGCTGATATTGGGCCTGTAGCATAATGAGATGAAGGGTAACCAAGGTTGTGCATATAAATGACCTTGAGTCGCTTTCAAGGTCAAAGGGGTCTAGTATATTTGAATCTTCAAACAACTTCTTTTCAATAACAAAAAGGCCCAGGTAATGATATTAGGGCTTAAGTCACAGGGGTTAAATACATTGGAATGTTTAAACAAATTCTTCTCAATAACCAAAAGGTCCATTGTACTGATAGTTAGCCTCTAGCATGCTAGGATGAAGGGCTACCAAGTATGTAAACATGAATGACTTTGATCTATTTTGAGGTCACAGGGGTCAAATATGTTAAACTGTTTAAACAATTTGACAACCAATAGGCCCAGAATGCTGATATTTAAGCCTGTAACATGCTTGGAGTTAGGGCTACCAAGTTTGTTAATATAAATGACCTTGAGTCGCTTTCAAGGTCACAGAAGTCAAATAGGTTTTAATCTTTATATGACATCTTCTCAATAACCAAAATGCCCAGAGTACTGATATTAGGCCTGTAACATGATTGGAATTAGGGCTTCCATATTTGTCAATATGAGTGACCTTGACTTGATTTCTATGTCACAGGGGTCAAATATATTAGAATGTTTAAATGACTTTTTCTTCTCAATAATGAAAATACAAAGGATACTGATATTAGGCCTATGGCATGATAGGAAGAAGGGCTACAAAATATGTAAATATGAATGACAGTGACCTACTTTCCATTTCAAAGGTTTCAAATATGTTGAAATCTTTTTAAAGTAACCAAAAGGTCCATGGTACTGATATTGGGCCTTTAGCAAGCTAGGATGAAGGACTACCAGGTTTATTAAAAACCTTAACCCACTTTCAAGGTCAAAGGGGTAAAATATGTTTAAAACTTTAAACGATCTTTTCAATAACCAAAAAAGCCCAGGGTACTGATAAAGGTCCTGTAGTATGATGGGACGAAGTACTATAAAGTTTGTAGATATGAGTGACCTTGATCCACTTTCAGCGTCACAGGGGTGAAATATGTTGAAATGCATAAGCAACTTATTCTCAATAACCAAAAGGCCAAGAATCTTGATAGTTGGCCTGTATCATCTTTATTCGACAAGGAATATGTCTGGAGTAATGACATTTGTGAAGTACATGTATAAAGAATAATTTCAAGTTTGCAGAAAATGTCTTTATGAACCAAATGATGTCTTCTATTTAAGCTGTAGTGTAATTGACACACTTACAATCATTGTAAACTGTTAATGTTATGATACCAACATAGACTCTTTAGCCAAGTGTTTTGGTGTAATATGAAATCATATTTTGTTAGTTTCCCTGGATGAATCCTGTCAAAGATGGTCTAAAGTAATGACCTTGAGCCATATTCAAGGTCACAGTGGTCTAGTTTGTTGAAACATTCAAACAAGTGCTTGCTTGATTTCAAAGACTTTGAATTTTAAGGATTTGAAATTTTGATCTATTTGGGAAAAACATCAGATATCAGAAAAGTGATGCACCGTCACCGGGCCTCTCGGTTAATAAATATTATTTCGTGGATTACCATATGAAATCACCTGACACAAATTCTACTAAAACGCCATGTCAGTTCTGCTGTATTGATTCACCTATGAATTCTTTGATTAAGCTTGAAAATTCCATGATTTTACAGCATATCAAAGTATGTCATCTTGTCTGAAGGATTAATATGAGCATGTACCTTATCATAGCATCTGTCAGTATATCTATAATGTATTCAAACAACATTTTCTTCTTAACCACTGATTGGAATATAATTTAGTTTGACTGGAAGCAGACATTAATGGTGGGAATTTAAAACTGACCCTCAGTGTCACTGCTTCAACATAAAAATTGATTCTATTTCTAAAACAAATTCCTCTGTGGAACTATTCACTGGATGTCACTCACATTTGGTTGACAGTTTATAAAGGGTGTTGAGATTCAAAGGGGCTGATTTCCCAGGAGGGGTCAAAAAGGCTCATTTGGTTATTTTGGTGTCTGTGATTTATCTACATTTAAAAATTTTGCATTTTTTTATATATAGCATGTTGAATTTTATTGGGGCAAGTCAGAAAAGTATGTCCACCGGGTCTCGTGGGGAGATTTATCACTGTTGGTTTAAGCGACTTCTCTGGAACTAAGGAATGGATATCATTGGACTAGCTGATTTTTATTAAGAATTTCAAAATTGTAAATATGATGAGGCAGACACCCACAACCCTTCCTTTTAGTGCTTTACGCAGTTTCTCTTTAACTAAGTACTCGATGTTTGGTTGGAATCTTGGACAAGTGGAGGGGTTGATCTCGAAGAGAGCTGAGGGTTGGGGTAAAATGATTAGGTTTAAAGTACTGTAAAACAACTTCCTGCCTGAACTAAGCAATGATTATCACTTCTGTTGGACTAGTAATATTCAAAGATATGGCTGAGGTATTGGGCCCAATAAGGAAAATAGAGCAATTAGTTTAATATCTTTCTTCTGGTGGGATTAACACATTTTGACCACGTTTAGTCAGACACATCCCTGGGAGAAGGGGAATCAATTTAGTATAAATCATTGGTCTCCAGCTCCTTGGCCTGAGCGCTGAGGTCCATAAGTGGATTAATAGCGAATTCTTTGAAATTCCTCTTCAGGAATAACAGGAATTTGTCCAAGTTTGATCTGAAGTGAATAATGTTGATATGAAGGTAGTTTGACCAGACTTGTCTATAGTTTATCCAATATTTCGGCTTAATCACCTTGATATGAGGTTGTTTTCCTGAAGATCAGTGTGATTTGATGATGTATGAAATAGTCACTGCCCCTTGTTGTTTTCACAATGTTAATCTTATGTCCGAAGATCATCTCGCTCAGTTTTCAAGCAATTTCTTTTAAACTTGTTATGCTTGATAATCATGCCTTTTGTTTATTAAGCATCATTCATTTATTTATTCATTTATTTATTTATTTGTTTATTGATTGTATTGATATATATTTTCCCCCCTGAAAATTGATAGGCTTTATAACCATTACATGAAACTGCATTTTTCTTTGTGAAATTAAGATCTTACGATTTTGGGAAGAGTTATTGCCCTATGTTTTTCTTAACAATTTTATCTTGTTCAAATATCTCCTTCGGTTTTTCTAGAGAATATTTCTAGTTTCCATCCCTCTCCTTTAAACTTGGTATCCTTTATTTTATCATTAAAACATATAGGACTGTTTTTCCACTAAACATTTTGACATTTTTATCATTTCTATATATTCCTTTGGTATTGGAAGGGAATATATTGTTCCACCACGTGGTACTCTTCTTCGGCTTAGAAGAAAGATGTTTGTGGAAAATTTAGCCAGAAATTTAAAACATCACATAAGTTAATTTTGAGTAAAATGTTTTGAAGTGTAAATTTAATCATACCGTTTCCAGATGAGCTTTACAGGCCCAAGATGTATCTTGTTTTCGATCTGCTAAGTTCACAATACCCATGTTTTATCTTTAACTAAAACAATATGTGATATCATGTTATTGCTCTTTCCACATTGAATATAGATCCTTTATTTGCTGAACACATCCTGGTCAGGTCAGCTCGAAATGACAGAAATGTTTTGTCATTTACTTAGTTAATGGTAACTGTCATGTCCAGGTTGTTTCAAAGAGTTTTTTAAAGAGTGATGACCTCTGTTTACACAAGGCCCTCCTCCTTTTCTCTCTCCTCCTCCTCCGCCTCCCCCTCCTCCGTCTCCCCCTCCTCTTATTTCTTAGGTTTTTAAAATACATCAGCGTCCTGCTTTAAACTAAATTGAGGTAATTAACATTTAGCCTCATAACGATAGTCCTAGAACAACCAATAAAAGATACTTACCTCTCCAGATCACATTTTCTTACTTTCCTTCACGTGTCACGTGATGAATTGTCACTTTATTACTATGATGCCCTCCTTTCAAAGATTTTGAAATTAAATTGCTTATACGTCGATATTTTCTATAATAAACCATAACATAACACAAATACTGATAAGATATTTCATTTATTACATTTAAACTAAAACAGATATTTTTTGAAAAAATACAGAATTTTCTCGTAGCACTACAAGCATTTCTAGAGCAAGTTGTTCATTTATTAATGATATGTTCGCATATCATGATGAAGTTTTAAGTAACCACTAGTACAATTTCGTTTGATATCTTTTATCAAATTATAACAGTTTGAAGTTGAAATACGTAATCGCCAAAGATTACATCTATATTTTACATATGTAAATGTATTTATACTTTGATATGTCCAAACGTAAAGGATGGTGATGCATACCTTTCGATATTTGACTCGTTTTTAACGACAAGACACTCTGAGTAGAATACTTTCAGATTCAAAATATTCGGTTATGATTGTGATTAAATGAAGTAAAAGTATTGGAGAAGATCCATGTTTTGACAGAAATATATGCAAGAAAGAAATTTTATATTAGTCAAGCTACGAAAACCAACAATGACACATGTAAATAAACACATATACAATATATTCTGTAACTGGTTTACCTATCTGACTGGTTTACCTATCTGGCTGGTTTACCTATCTGGCTGGCTTGTCCCATTTAGTTTGTCAGATTGGATTTTCTCAGTCGTATCCTCTGAGATTTGAAAAATATAGGCCCTCAACCTCGTCGAGGAGTCATAGAAGGACGAAACAGCTGTATGATGCAGTTTAATTAATTGTTTGGCTCTACTGTATCTAATACCAAACTTGTATTCGAAAGATCAATCCACTTGTCTGTCTTTTTAAGTCTTTAACAAAACAGCTGTATGATGTAGTTAAATTCATTATTTACTGTAAATCAATTATTTTTCGCGAGGGATTATGTTTCGTTTTTATTCGCGGCCAGCATCACTCCTGAATTCAATTCAAATTATTCAAATAATTGTCTGTTAATGAATTACTTTTGTAGTGTGGCAATCGCAAACATATGCATTTATAAATAAGACAGTCACTTCCTTTTTGCGAAATTAAAGACTCGCTAGAAGTATCTTATCCAATAATTTATTGACAATTGCTTTTCATTTGAGTGTCTTTTGTATGTTTTTTTATCTATTGTTTTAAAATGTTAAAAATAAACAATGCAGATTTAAAAATAATGCGACATATAACAATAAATATAACGAAATATACATGACCATTAATTGAAACTAAAATAAACACAAACTTCACTAATCCTCTTCAAAGTATTATAATTCTTTATTATACCAATCTTAAACGTAGTCAGGGTTGTTGATAAGATAACTTTTAATTAACGCAAACAAAATCACAGAAGTTTTTATTGTTATTACTAACATAATCTAACTGAACATCAGATCATTAATAGGTTGGAAAGAGTGCTTATGATGTTGGATTCCATAGCTTTGGCAGTATCGTATATTCTATATTAAACACTTGCGTAACGAACTGCCTAACACAAGATAGCGTTTTCTAAAGTTATGATAAGACCCTAACATAAACGTAGATTTTCTTTTTCCTCTAAAGTGTCCATATCTCTGTTATACATTTGCGTTTCATACTTTCCTAACTAGTACTCGTCTCCTAAAAGAAAAGGGCATTTTTATCAATATGCTGAAATTGATAAGGGAATAAGCATTTTTTAGTTTCATAAAAGCAGAAGAACTCACAGAATTAAACTGGCAATGTATAGCCAACGGAGTAATATTTTATCACTGAAAACAATTTATCGATGAAATAAATTCAACAATTGGTGGCCTAAAGCTGGAGCATTATACGGCATAATGGCATAACACTTTATCCAGGGAACCTATTCCACAATTTTGTCGATAAAGGCAAAACAAGCATAACATTTACTATTTGTAACCCTTGAAAGGAGAAATTCTCTATTGAAATAATTTAACATTAGATTACAGATGAAGCATCGAACAAGGTCATTGATTAAATCTTACCCCACATGTCTCTTTTAAATTTATTTGAAAAGTGGGATGGGTCAGAGTAAACTTATGGTCTTGACACTATTTTAAAGATTTAAGTGTTAAAATTAGATGTTTTGAATGCTGGCTGAATTTCCAATCAATATTCAGAAATTGATTTTGGCCATTTTTGACTTACCTCTGTCGTTACATAACATTTTAAGCCCCTATCATAAATGACGAACCCTAGAAGGACGAAAAATGCTGTTTTATGCATTTAAATTTCTTGTATGACAATGTTGTAGTTAATTGTTTAACTTATATTGAAAGTTGTTGTTAACTTGTCTGGCACGTGTTCAATGCTTTAAGAACAATACAACATACTTACAATATACACAGGTAACAGGAATGAGTATATAGCGAAACACACAATGTAAACCACAAATTAGCACACACCAGTTTAAGTTCTATTAGAGCTGAGTCTGAAAAAGCTTACGATGAAACGGACGCTTTCATATAACTAACATTATTATATTATCCCGTTATACATTTGAAAGATTTGCCCACTGACAACATGTGCGAAGCTGTTCAACATTTCCTTGGCCCGAAGCGAAACGTTCCTTATTATTTTGTTAGTGAACGCTTCTTGTTCAATGTCAATAGAACACTTTTCCTTTGCAAAATTTTATTTTTGTTCGAAAATCCTACCTGTTTACTTTAACTGGAACTATTTAAAACGAAACTTTTTAATTTTTGAAATTCTAAACTAATCCATGAACAATGTTTTATTCTTTATCAGCATACTAACTTAAAACATTTCATTCAAATATAATATAATGTAATAAAGTATATTATACCCATGAAAATATCACACATAATTTTTTTTCGTAATTACGATAACCTATAATGAATACACAATAAAATTATCTCTGTATTATATTGTCTTATTTTCACAAAATTTGATTGATGTTTAATATCACAACAAAAGGACTTGGGTACAAACATCATTTCTGACATAGCTCATTTTGTGACCGTCTGGGGCAGCATTATTTGAAAAAACCCCATTCCATTAATCATTTCTACGGTTCCAATACACATAGAAAAATCATATAAAAACATGCCAACAGTCTTGTTGTTGATGTATCGCCCGTCTTTGTAGCCAATATTTTGTTTGATAAAAGCTGATAACAATAAGAATCAGATCGGTTTTACGCGAAATCATTCTTTTTTATTCCCTGTGATATCCTGGCCGTTAGACGTCTCAATGCTTGTTTGGCGCACTATTTATTCAACTTGTATGATATGTCTATCTACATCCGTGCGGCAGAATATATTGGTCTCGAATGATATGACCTAGATTTCCTAGGATAAGTTCACAGATTGTTGTGCTTTACGACATCAAAATCACCAAGTAAACAAAAAAGGCTATGAAAGCACACGATTTGTGGTCAACTATCTCTGAAAACCATTTTCTTTACGATCTTTTTGTTTCTGAATATTTCATATGAGAGACAGATATCTGTATTTTTCGTTTTGCTTTGTTCACCCGACCGTCATATAAATATATTCATGTTTCAAGATGCTGGCACAATTGCCAAACATCTACATTTTTGACCAATCACCTAGAAGAGATCTCTTTTGAATGTGGGATTCATGAGTGTCTGTATAATCTTGGTCAAGATCCAGACCCTTCAGTCTTGCGCTTCTCTTGCTGAGGTTTGATTGCCGGCTCAGATCATCACTGCTATCTACTTTTTGTTCTTCGTCATTCGTTTCTTGAGCCTCAAAGTCTGTCATTTCGGCATCGCGCTTACCGACTTTAAACGAACTGCCTGACACAAAAGGGCGTTTTCCAAAGTTGAAACGGGACCCTAACATAAACGGACGCTTTCTAATTTCTTCTATAGTGTCCATATCTCTGTTATACATTTGCATTTCACGTTTTCCTAACTTGTAACCACCTCCTAAAACAAATGGTCGTTTACCAAATTTGTACCCGCCTCCTAAAACAAAAGGACGTTTTTCAATGTCTGACTCCATAGCTGCGCGTTTTCCGAATTTGTATCCTCCCCCTAACACAAATGGACGTTTCCCGAATTTGTAACCCCCTCCTAGTACAAACGGTCTTTTTTCAATATCTGAGTCTAGATCTGCACGTTTGCCAAATTTATAACTACTTCCGAATACAAATGGGCGTTTTGCAACACCATTGCCACTTTCTTTGCCTCTTTTACCAAAATTGTAGCCACCACTCATAACAAATGGACGTTTTCCGAATTTATAACCTCCTCCGAGAACAAATGGACGCTTCTCTACTTCTTCCTCATCTTTGTCTTCAAACTCATCAATGCCACGCTTTCCAAATTTAAATCCGCTTCCAAGAACAAATGGCCGTTTTCCAAATTTGTATCCTCCTCCTAAAACAAATGGTCTTTTCTCGATATCAGATTCTTCATCGACGTCCAAGTTGCGCTTTCCAAACTTATAGCCACTACCTAAAACGAAAGGTCGTTTGCCAAATTTGTATCCCCCGCCGAGAATGAATGGACGTTTGTCTACACGATCCTCATACATGTCACGCTTTCCAAAATTATAACCACCTCCCAGGACAAATGGCCGCTTCTGCATCATTTCTGTCGCCCCGTCTGTATCTCTTTTACCGAAATTGTAACCGCCTGTCATCACAAATGGCCGTTTATCAACTGTTGCACTTGGATATTCATCATCATCATCATAGTTTCTTTTACCAAAGTAACCACCATTTCCAAAAACAAATGGTCTCTTTCCAAGCTGGTGTCGTCCTCCCCTAAACACGAAGTACCTCTTGTTTGACGGCATGCTATCTTCGGTGGTATATACAAGTTCACCATTTTCTAAATTAAGGTAATTTCCCTCTTCATTTTGGTTTTTGGAACGCTTCCCAAAATTGTAACCACTTCCTCCAATCATAAGCGGTCGCTTACGGAGTTCCACACCATCATTTAGAGGGCTTGCATAATACTCTAATGTGTGAGAAGTTTCATCGCCATTCTCTTTGTCGAATCCAACAAACGGACGTTCGTTGAAACCGTATGGCCCTTCGACTAAAACTTCCTCTGACCTTACTTCCTCTTCATCGGCATCTTGGTTTCTGTCATCTCCGTAATATCCGGAAACTACAAATAGAGTAGAGGAATTAATAGCGAACGAATGGTAAACACAACAAAACTACAACAAGAATTGATGTACCTGATGATTGTACCCTCTACCCGGACGAGGGTAGAGAGCAGGGGGCTGAGAAAACAGCTATATGATGCAGTTCAATTCATTATTTGGCTTTATTGTTTTGCTTGCAGTATAGCAAACATTTGATGTGTACTTCTTTTGAAATCAGATTAACCTTTGTCTAGTTCTGATACTTGTTAAGAAAATTGTATTTTCGATATTCTTATAAATCTAAATATATTGTCATGTGATCGTTGTTCCTTTTCTTGTTGAAAAATTTCTGTATTTTGAAATACCACTAACTAGTTATGTACAACTGCTTAATTTCACTTCAAGTATACTAAATTTATACTTAATCACACTACCGTAGCTAAATCTACATCGACTTTGAAGACATTTTATTTCATGATTGTTAGGTTGCTGAATAAAACATCATCATAGAACATCACCATATTTTTCTTGTGTGATTCACCATAATTATTAAAATATATAAACATCACGCAAACTTTTAAATAGACCGCGTGGCATAGTTGTCATAAACAAATGTCAATATCTTGAAGTCAGCAGAAATACAACACCGCACAGAGATGTGCATTGGTCACACCATTTTCCAGATAGCGAACGGAATGTTATAGTAAAGTTTGGTTGGAATCTATATCTAAACGGGTGTCAAAAATCTTATCATTGAGCGTACATTTGCGTTACGAAGTCATATCCCTTACCAAACATGACATTAAGATACCATCTTTATGACTGTGAACAGACACAGTATACAGGGTTGAGATTACCGACATATGTATGGGTCATATTTAAAGTTTGTTTTCTATATAATTCAAGTACGACGGTTTGTGGACACGTTACAATAAGTGCTGGAATATCGCCAGAGAGAGGATTTTCGAAAGAGTTAGAACAATACATATAGGTTCTTTGTCAGCATTGGTCTTAAAAATTCAAAGTATCGTTCATTATACAGATATGTCGAGTCAAAGTATAACCGACAGACATTGAATTTAAAAGAAAATATCTGCCAATGATTTACTTAATCACATCATACTCTTGCAATGCTAAATATGTACCCTTAATAATGAAATAGTATACCTAACCATTTTTAACTATGCTTTATATACCTAGATTATGGAAGGGAACATCCATAACATAGACGATACCTGCCATGTTAAATCTTGGGCAATCAGGCTACGTAATGTCACGTTCCTAAATGAGAACAAGGTAAAGAGCAACGGAACCAACAGACAAACTAACGAGCATCATACGCATGCGACTTCATATTGCACAAGGAAATACATTTTTCCAAATGAGATCATTATGATGGCAATAAAACTTCCCCACAATTTTGACCAGCTTGCATCTCTCGAAACCATATGTTCTAAATTTGTCTGTCAGTTGACGTAATATTCCATGAAAATCATGTTATAGAGAACAATCCCTTGAATATCGATCAGTTGCGACATGTACACACCATTACATACAGAAACACGTGATCGCTTGTCTTATATACTCATACCAATTGCAAATATCGAAGTTGTTGACACCAATTTTGTTCTTAACCGAGCTAAATTCCATAGTTATTATTTCAGATGAAATATCAATATTAGTTCCAGAAAACAATATGAAATGCTATGAAATTGCTATCTCCGTTTGAAAATCCTTTTATATCATATTACATTATTCATGATTGCTCTGTCCTTATTTTATCTGGTATAATATTACTATATGAAAGAGGATTAGTTGTGTCTGATAGAATAGTGTCCTGAGATGCCATTCCCGTACAGATAAAATAACTCTGAAGAGGAGTACAAAAGACAGAAATTTATAACTTAAAGTAATACATCAAGTAAATCGAGAAAAAGAATTATGTTTGCATAAGTGTTATTCAAATCAGAATAAATTTCATTCAAGTACAAGATCTTACGGAAATTTACATATTTGGAATACATAAACCTTCTTATCTCTTTTTATCTCCATCCAGTTGTATTTTCATAACTCAATATATTCATCGTTGTATTTTTATATATTATATTTTGTCAATTGTGTTAAGGAATTTGATGCAATATTGATTCTATCAATGTTAATTTATCTGCCAAACGTGAGTACACAGAAAAAACTGATTGCACGACGGAACTGCAAGTTCATGTCACAACGAAAAAATCAACAATGACTACAAGTTGTACCCTAGACATCTTGATACGGTACTAAAAATCAAAACATCGAGGAAAGACCGAGACCAATCTCCATCAAAAGTCTACATATTCAGGTTTGCAATCTGTTATTGAACACAATTTTGGCGATAAATTATTTAGATATTTTCAAAAAAGATTTCGAAAAAAAACAGCGAGACACCATTTCGATATCTAGACTTTGATCGTGTAATAAGTTTCGAGAAACCCAACGTGAGGATATATATAATTCATACTAATATCATGAACACCGGGCCGATTTTGGACTGAAAGATGACCGCGAATAGTAACGCTTTTAATCAAAGCATCTCACCAATTAAAGTGATTCAACGCTAATCGGAGACACAAACTATCTATAACCTACATCTGTATTTCTCTTAACATGTTTCATCTCGTTAACATTGATTACAAGTTTAATATATTCTATAAAAAGTATAATGTGTGGAACAAAATATCTATGTATATTATTGGTGTTCTACTTGATTGTAACCCTGGTAAATATTAGCAGCAATATACCGCTCAGATAGAGAGAACTTCTGTGTAGCATGATTGCTTGAGCACATGACTAGTAAACAAGAGGTCTCAGGTTCGAATCCTTGCGGAGTCAATAGAATGAATAATGACCTCTATTACATTGGCGCCCATGCATGATACATAACCATGTCTCATATACAACATTGTTGTAACCCCTGGGAACACGAGGACGAATTCTTTCCTGGAGGGGGAAAATGTAACCCTGGTAAATACTAGCTCAGCTTGAAGATCTCTTTAGCGCGAATGGTTGAGTGTAAAACTAGTACGACAGAGGCCTCGGGTTCGAACCCTAGCGGAGGCATAGGAATAAACGATGACCTGTGTTACATGAGCGTTGGATAGCTGTGCATTTCTCATGAAGCTGTTCAATAAATATCCTCTCTCTCTCTCTCTCTCTCTCTCTCTCTCTCTCTCTCTCTCTCTCTCTCTCATTATCAGTTGTGTGCTACTGTTGATACAGTTTATCATTTGTTAAGTTTGCTCATTATTGGGGTTATATCTAGGTAACTTAGTATCAATAAACACCACCAATAAAGCCAGTGCATATATATTGACGTTCTAGCAAGTAATGACGTTCATATAACTATTAATACATCAATTCTACTGTTCACGTCTCATAAACAGAACCACACGAATAAAAGTATAGACTTTGCTGCTTCAATGATGAATACTTTTGTTAAAAAAAAAACTGTTTTTCAATGCTATCATCTGATGTCGATATATAGATATTTCAGAAGCTTATGGAGCAAGAAATGGCAAACTATACTATAATATTTAACAAGGATATCAAATGGAATGGTCGTGTCAGATCATTTAATGGTATGGACGCACAGAGAACGAGTCACTTGTTCCGTTAATAATTATCGGGTTGGCCCGAATAACAGGAAGGATTCCAGTTCCATCAATCGCCGGTTTCGATTGGGCCTCTGCTAATGACAGAAATCAAACAGTGCAAATAAATCGAACCTGGCGATGTGTGTGTGTTTTTAGATGGGAATTTACTGTTTTGCCAGGGTTCCGTGCACGTGTCCCGTGTTGTATCGATTTGCATGTTTAGGGTCAGATCGGAACTGATAAACCACCATGTGAAGTTAAAGTTCGTTATACAGATAGTCTTCAATAAAACTAATAAGATTTCAATCCGACAAAAGAATCAAGCCAATTTCTAACAGACATTACACATGTACCTTCCTTAACAGTTAAGAACTTTTCTGAAATATAATTGTATTGCATTATGTCAACTATTCATGACATTTTTAATCACACAAGAGGCGACTTGAAGCCTTTCATTATAAAAGATCTTTTTATCTCTGACATTGTTTTTCCACTTATTTTCTGCCATACACAATGTTTTCCGGGACTGCTATTTCCAGTATAACTGCAAAAGGAGGATTCATATTGTTTGTTTCCCAACAGACTGTTTGTTAACAATTTTCTGTGACAATTTGATTATCTCCTAGTTGTTCATCATTGTTTTGAAAATATGGATGACTTAATTATTTCATAGTATTTAACGTACAATTTCTCGATTTGTATAATCTCCCAGTAACAAGCACTTTTGGAGCATGACAGTGCTTCTAACAATTGATACAAGCAGCGATCACTGCAGGCGGCGGAAAACGACGGAATGGAACTAACATTATCATGGGACGCATTGATAGCACAACGGCACATTAATCGTAACACAATCTCTGGGATTTAACAGAACATATTATATCTACGATAGTAAGATAATGTTGATGAAATGACAACGAATGAATTCATCATTTAACCTAGGTAAATAAAACAACGAAAAAAGGCCATCATATCATACACAGTTCAACTCAAATTCAAGTAAAGTAGGGCAAAAAATGTACAAAAGAAACGTTTATACTGATATTCTTACAGAAGTACAAAGAAAGTAAGACCAGGTGTTTCAGAAACGTAAGCGTCTGTTTCATCGGCGACACCGGCCGTATCAATCTGATTTAACATCTTATTAGACTAATATATCACCTAAATTGGGAAATATGTTTATCCTATAATTCTTTTTGGCGAGAAAATTATCCATATGACATCATTAAATTATGAATTTGAATCTTCAGACAATAACAGCTCTGCTAGGTGTTAGAACACGCATAGTCATAAAGCAGTTTGTATAATTAGTGTTTCTCTGTTTACAAGATATATAATGTGAAAGTTTCTCAAAATACTAAACAATGCATTGTATAAAACATCACTTATTAAGTGTATAGATACCGTTAAAGACCGTATATAACCGAATTCACTACAATACCCATCCTCACTCTAACAACCTATGATTCACGAATATTCAAAGGAATATAAGACTGTTTCCCTTTAATTCAATGTACTTGTAAATGATTATTTCAACCCGACTTACAGAAAATCACTTAGATTTCGTAAATACTTTATTTTCTCGAACTTACCTCGTCGCACATTTTCACAAGTACATGATTTCGCGAACGCTAAATTCCAGAATGATAAGCTATAAGAGACATTGATTCTTCAAGACTTAGATATTGACAATCAAATCACAGCCAACCAGAGTTATTTTCGTTTAAATATTCGCGAGAGATTTGAATTCGCGATTGACTCTCCTCGCGTATTGCGTATTTAAAAAGTAAATCCTACGCGAAATATAGGTGATTTACAGTATCAGGAAATCATGTTTGGATTAATAAGGCTTTTTCAGAACTTTTTCAGAACGCCACATTAAATTATAAATCTCTGAATTAAGACTATGACTATGTATTTTATCATATAACCACCGATAAATAATATCGTTAAGTCTATGTATATTATTGATTTTGTTCTGTAAGACGGTAAATCAACGAAATTTGTACTCATTCATACATGAATATGACCTATTCAACACCAATTGACGGCGCCACGAAAAACACATTTACGTACGTCAAGAAAATTTCCGGAGCACTCAGTGATCTATTAGGACGACGATCGTTTGTTTGATGTGTGTGAAAGCGATTTGTACATTGACAGAGCAGGTTGCGAGGAAATCCTTTTGAAGCACTTCTGGAATAATAAATTTCGATTTATCAATGAATTTGCAGGCATAAATTGATAACACGTTGCCAAATCAACATCGCAATTGAAGTAAACTTTCTTTATTTACGTTTTACTAGTTCTGTTCGCATTCAGAATGATTTTCGCTCTTGAGCAAATTATGCAAGGATCTAGAAACAATTTTCAGAGAATTCTCCCTACATATAATTAACTCTGAAAGGACCTGTATTTCTGTTATTGAAAAACGATTCTTTTTTTCTTGAAATAAACAGTAATATGGCCCTCGATGTTGACAGATAGGGAGGAATTCTTGATGTCGAGATGTGCAGGATGAATCAATAATAGATTGTCACGATTAAGTGATACACTTTGTTGGTCAAAGCCAAACGACAGATAATGTTATCGATTGTCCATATCTCATTGCAAATATGATATTAAAACGAAATAAATTCTCGCTGTAAAAGGTTGTCTTCTGGCAGTCGGAACTGCTTTTTAAAAATTCCGCTTGAACATGCCGAGTGTGGCGGGGTTGTACACACACCATTTCTCAAGGCGTAACATGAAATATTGATGTAAATGCTAGAAAATAATTTATGACATTATAAAGCAATGAAACATTAGTTACACGTATGTCATCAATTTTGAACCAAAGGATAAAAATGTGAATACTTCTAAATTTATTGGTTTAGACATATGGTATTGAACGATTATTAAAAAAAGACTGCATTTTACGAAATCTTCCTACAGGCCCTTCGATAACAAATCAAAGCAATTCGAAATGAATATATAGATATCTAAACGGTATGAACACGTGGTAACTATATTGAAGGCGAGAAGCAGTTTCCAACATTTTGCTTCTTTCATAAAACAGCTATCAACGAATTGAAAACCACTACTAATCAAAGTATACGGAATATAGGTAGTTCTCAGAAGGTTGTTGTTTTTGATTGATATTGATATTATTCGAACTTAAATTATCCAACTGTAAGATAATGTAGTTAAATAGAGTAGAAGGAAAACTAATTTAGCGGAGAAGAATTTAAACTGTGCAATGCATCAAAACGGCGCAGAAAATAGCAATAAATCCTTCTCATTTGTAGTCTCCCTGCAAACTGTAGATTAAGTATACCAACGGCTCTGTATTCGATCGTCTGAACTGAAGCTGATTTAGGCAAGTCACCAGTATATGCTTCACCTTTTTATCTCTGTATAAAGTCTAGTTATCTATGGTAATGTCATGAATATATTGATTTTCGAGGTAATGCCATTTGATAAATCGTTTCCTCTGTCGAATTTTCTTGACATTTCATAATGTTTTTTGTTACACAAGCTGCAACATGTTGTAAATGTTTAACCCAGATATCACGCATGTGCATTCATTATATCAGAATCATTCTCTTTAAAAATCTAGGAATGCCAGACTAGAGTGTCGACCTACTGGAACGTACAACATTATCATTAGTAAACATGTGACACTCATTTAACTCGTCTTATATTGTAGAACATCCAAAATAGGTTAGCAGTCTTTTGTAGGCAATGGACAATTTTTCATGATAACAGACGAACGAGAGAGAATTGACAGGGTAGAAGATATACTTTATTTCTCATGCCCAGACGAAGTGATAAAAATAGTACTGTTGTATGAGGATATTTTCGCCATCGTTTAACTTTCGCTCTTTCCGTCTATGAACAGTTAGGGCGAATTTAAGAAGGGCGAAATTTGTTACACCTATATAAACCTTTAATGTAATCCCCAGAAGGCGAGATGGACTTGAGGCGAATTTGTGTAAAATGTGCAAGAGAGAAAATAACATGGGGCGAAATATCAAGGTGTACAGCAGATCAGGGCAATGAGGAAGAGATGACAGAAATTTCATGATTTGGGGCAAACAACATGAGATTGTCAAAGACGATGACAAAAAGAAATAGTATTCCAAGAGTTGAAAATTAACACAATTAATTTGAAAGCAATAGTGAAATGATAGAATCGATTACAAACATTAGAATGATTAAAGAAGATTGATAGGGTTCACGACAGCAAACAACTCAGGGTTTTTGATATACAATGATAAATTGTTGTAGTTTACGCCAAACAGAAAAAAGATTGTTAGAGTTCGCGAAAAACAACATGGACTTACTGGAAGCCTACGACAACAGTAGACGATTGTTAGTGTTGAAAATAAACAACAAAGTTGCCAAATTGGAGGATTACCAAAAATTGTTTAAGTTTATGACTAACAATAGACAGTTGATAGATATTATTTAAAACCGAGGTAATCTTGGAGTTGACAACAAGAAATCGAGAGGTTTCAGAGCTGAACATACATTACAAGGTGTTTGTATATTTTACAATACACAATAGAGTGTCGAGGATGTAGTTTGGAAGTTGAGAGCAAGACTTAGAATAGGAGTGTTCAAACATACAATATATGACCGAATCTCTCCTGATTGAGAACAAACAACAGTGCAGGGTCCTGAAATTATACGTTTGAGTTTCGTTTTAGCTGTATTTAACGTTAATGATGGAATCAAAATCACTTGAATGATAAGCTTTTACAATGTACAATGTAGTTATCACCTCTACCATTATGTATTTAGACAACACTAAAACAGCTCTATAATTGTTAATACGCCTTCTATTTGCATCTTACAAACAAATCGAAATAAACAACGGCTTTTCTGACTTCGAACGTTGTCATGACAATGCGTATAAACCCTACTGATGAAATGATTGTCTATCAGCAAAGAGGTATCCTGAAGCGTTTAATATATTCATTGAATACAAATAGTGTTTTGTAAACGATGTACTAAGTATGGCACAATCTGAAGAATCTAGGCACAATACGGGATCATTAGAATTCCCGAGGGGTTACGAATAGATTTTCGGTGTAATAAGTGCATGCCCCTATTACTAGATGGAAGGTTATAATAGTCGAATGTTTTGTTAGGTTGACTACACATCGAAAAATGAGAATGAAATATTCTCATTTTTTAACAACGATCTCTCAGGATTTGTTTCCTCTTGGTTATATCATAATGAATATTTTATTGCGTAGTTTTGTTTCAAATTCACTACAGTTAAGTTAACTAATACAAATCTCCTAAGTCGTCACTCATATCGTTATGATAACAAAATTTCACAATGCTACACAGCATCTTTTTCTTAAAATGCCGCACTACCCAACTCTCGAAAAGTCACTGACAAATAGGGATTTAAGACTGCTGTTGCTGCCGTTAAAATATTCTAATTACTGTCGATAGCCTTTGATCTAACCACAGAAGCCTTACTATTTGTTCCTGTCTTATCTTGCATGTTTCGGAGACCTTTCGCCTTTAAATCCAAGTAAACCACGTGCTTCACCACCATCCATTCATTTTCAACAAAGCACAATAGCTACTAACGAGATTCTGTGTGCGCTTCATTTGTTATTGAGACATCTTAGCTGACTTCCGTTTTTCAGGCATTAGTCACAGGTGTTTTATATGGCATGCCAAGAACACTATTGTGAAGCTAGATCTAATTGCTTTGAAATCTCAGAAAATTGAAACCTACCGTGACTACAGACATATGATTTATGTGGTACGTAACAATTCTATTTCGACGATGTGAAAGATACATCACTACATCGAATTTTATTTCTAAGTAAATTGAGTTACTCTTTAAAAACATGAAAATACCAAATATGAAAATAAAATGATAATTTTTATCCTTGAAATCAATGAGAAGGGAAGAAACTATAAAAATTATCTTATTTTCTCCTGAAGGTGTCGCAGATTTAGGAACTCCACCAGACGTGTGGTTGTTAAGGAAAACCAAGTTATAATATAATATTGAACACTGATCTTATATTGATAATGGTCCCCCTCAGAGAGACGCAAAGACATTTTTGTATGCAGTTCCAATTTTTCTTACTGAATACCATATTCCACAACATGCGCGATGTGGTCATATTGTCCAAAGAAACACTGCTTATATTATAATATTTGTACATCAAATACGTTCAAAGAGGAACAAGATTACCAAGATTAGATATGTTTTCTATCGCTGCCAGCTTGAAATTACTCAATAACATCATGTTTTATTAACTTTCTTTAAATGTCTTTATATTCTCCCTCACTTTGTTCATCTGAATATCAAAAATAACTATCTAATGAAAAAACAAGTCAAACACAGAAATGGAATTAATAGTCGCTGTAATCTCGAACGTTTGCCGAAAATATCACACTAACAGCATGTCTTCATATAAAAAAAATCATGAAAATATAAATGTATTGACTCAACACTCGTGTGCCATCCGTGATGACGTCACGAAACCGCCCAGCACGTGCGTCCTCGCCTTTACCTGGAAACGCCTGTACGAACCATAATGCACACGAAAATAATTTTATTTACAATGGATCAAATGTGATAATGAAGGTAACATTATTATTACTGAATTGCATTTGTGAAGCGTGTTTATTGAAATCCTCATGAAGGTCATACGATGTGTTGTCGATTGAACAAAATGATAACAATTCATCGTCAGCTTGTTTGATAGGTGATGAACATTCTTACTCTGTGTGTAATAAAACCACAATTTACCGATTTTCATAATAGTAATTACAATAGCCAGACAGGTGTTATTGAATATTAGACATTACCACGATATACTGTTACCTCAATAAGTAGCATATGAATACGACATCAATAAGTAGTATATGAACGCGAATCAATATTGCTGGATTTCATCAATATATCATCATGACAAATGAATATTATTTCCCGAATTTTGCATTTCGACTTTTAGTGAAATTAACAGAAATTCATTCGTCGGTATCTATACTACAATTACAAGCTGACCGATCACATATTTTTGTATCAGTCCTATAAAAGTGTGAAAAAATACAATATCATGGTATTTTTATGATTTAATGTTAAGTTGACTGGTTTTGTGACAACTGTCAATGTTAAATCTTAGATAACAGCTATCGATTTTTATCCTATATTGTGCACTGAATGTTCGTAATGACAATAACTGGAGTAATGATGATGCAATATCAGATGTGGCAACAGTTGTAATAATTTAATAACTAATGATCTCTAAAGCACTCTAATGAAGTCAGGAGTCATTAAGTAGCATGGTGTAACGCTATTCATATTACCATTTAATGAAATATGCAAACCATTTTAAGGGACTGTCCATATATCAAATCCTAGCGCATCTATAAAACATTTTCTCGTAATAAAGTTATTGTAAAGCCCTTGTAAAAGGTTTTATTTGGGAATTACAATGTTAAAAAAAATTCCGCTACAATCTGAAATTCTATCGGATAATGCTGTTTCCATTTCATTTTTGTATTTCAAAATATTTAAAATTTGTCCTTGACATTTTTGTAAGATATGTCGTCTAATTGTGCAACATTGAGTATCAATGTTATTATTTACCAACAGTGTTGAAGAATTAAAAAGCGAAAAAAAATCCTTCTTGTGCAACATCATATTCTACTCCATTTTCCCTTTTAGTGTTCGGGTTACAATGAAAAATGGGGATATTGTCTAAATTTCATTTGACACTGGTAATTGATGTCATGTTGCTGCTTTGATGAGAAAACGTACCTTTCAACATGTTACTTTCTTGAGAGTTTTGTTGAGCAGTCAAGTTATCTGTATCTCCGGACTGTCATTGAGATCATGTGCCATCCCCTGCATATGTATTCTCTGATATTGTTAAACGTTTTCCAGATTGCTTAAGATTTTTAGAATCCGAATACATAGTTTCAACATATTTGAAATATTACGATACAAAAATATGTATATTTGTGAAAACATTATTTATTTTTTGTGTTGAGTTTCAAACAATCTGATCCTTGGATCTATTTATAGAATATAACCTCTTGATAATGAAATGCCGATAAGAGATCCCGTTCATTCCATGCCTTAATGCGTGAGAGTTTATTTGATCGAGTTTTATCCGACATGTAATTCTGTGTGTAGCAGTAAATCGTTAGGGAAAGGACTCCGTTCCATCGGGATTTCCCTAACAACGGGCCATCTTACTTTAAAATTAGAAATGAAATCAGCTTTTCTTTACAAAGCGTTGCAGCCTGCTATTTGAGATTCCTTTAGATAATTACTATATGTCATGAGAATGGCATATGCTTCAGAAAACCGAAAGTCCCTAGTTGGAATCATATTTGAGGAAGTTCCGATATCCAGGCGGAAAAGGGCCGTTAACCATCATTAACAATGTAAGCATCTATACATGCATAGATAATGATCGACTTACATAGAAACGCGATATCGATTTTCTGTTGTTGTATACTTTCCGAAATTAGACTTCTCACAAGAACATAATTCATAATTAGATTATTTTGTTACACAGTCACCATAGCAATTCAATTATTGAGATTTGAAAAATACCATAAAAACCTTGAATTCAAGACATTGTGGATCAACGATCAATAATTTGGTTTGATGATTTGAGATCATACAAAATCATATGTATCGTTGACTTAGATGAAAGCTTTTGTACTAATAACTTCATTATGGTTTTGTTGAGAGATAACGTAATATCTTTACCGACATTATTAGGGAAAAGCTACATATAGTTCTATAACTAATTTTCATGATTTCAATAAAACGAATATTGGGAGAAAGAATCATGCTATATTTTATATCTACTTAACATAGATCGACATATATTTAATCTTTTGATCATTCACTCGATGAAAATATTGATTATCTTCTGTATGCAAGTAACGACTGTGATAACGGATGCTTTACAAGGGGCACGCTTCTTCTTTTGCTTTCCTGCCTCTTTCATTCAATCGTGTGTTCAAATATGCGCTTAATCTGTTCAATGTGTTCCAAAAGTACGTGATTTTCTGTTGTCAAACACTTCACTTCAATGTCAAAATGACAAGGTAAACATATTCGGTACAAATCTTTGTCATGCAATCCAATGATGAAATTTAAACTCACATGTTTTAGTGCTATAGATAGCCTTACATCAACATCAAATACCGATTCTAGTTCTAACTAAGAGGTTCGGCACACAAACATAACAATGACAGAGTTGTATTATATAAAACACAGTAAGATTATAAGCACTGGTTACAGGTTGGAAGGTTTTGTTGCGGGACCTCATGCTTAGTCACTGCCATAATAAGGATAAATATTTAATACCAACCGTTCGATGTAGCAAATGAGAAAAACAGGAACAGGCAGAGCGGCCACAGCATTCTCAAATCTTCCTCTACAACAGTAACATTGAAAAAAAGGTTTCAGAAAGAACTTAAACAAACATGGCGACAGCGTTCTTAAATCTCCCTCTATAACAGTAATATTGAAAAAAATCTCAGAAAGAACATAAACACGGCAACAGCGTTCTTAAATCTCCCTTTACAACAGTAATATTGAAAAAAAAAGTCTTAGAGAGGACAAAAACAAACATGGCAACATCGTTCTTAAATCTTCCTCTAAAATAGTAAAATTTGAAAATTGTCAGATAGAACATGAAGAAACACAAAAAGAACTCTTCTGTACCAGTGAAAATGGTATCAGAAATGTCATTTATGGTTACATGTATTTTGATATGACAGACTACAATGTCACCCTAGATGTTCAACGAACATTTTATAGGAATTTAGGAAACTATGACGCTAGGCCTAAATCTCACCATATCTAGGTTTATTTAGACTCAGTTTGTCAACACTTGTATTGTCTAAAGGAGAGACTATACTTAAACCTCGAGCCAAACTATACCATTTGACTTGCCAAGGAACGATGACATTGAGACACCCACGAAGTCACGAAAAGTGAAGCGAGGTGTAAACCCCGTGCTTTACATGAACGTATATTGAGCTGAAGAACAGATCTCCCTTATTAACATTTTGATTGCATACGCAAAGCGTGCTACCAGGACGAAAAGAACTGTCATCTTAGAACCACGTGTTAAGTCAGCTTGATAGAACGAAATCAAATAAATCTTCATTATATAGAAAACGTACACATTGACGTGATGTCCTGTATCGCGTTACTATTACATATCAATATAGACGAGTCTAGACTTTTCAATCATTCGGTGCTGGTTCGATTACTTTCCTACATATCGGAAACGTATATCAGTTTAACAGTTTGCGTAAAATGTTTGTTTGAAATAATGAATCATGTCGCCAATATGACGTCAAAATTGCTTCATTCTTTCTTTCCTTTGTAATAAATAGCACTGTACCGTATAATTAGTAAATATTTTACAACTTTCTTGTTCATTTAAGAGATTTGATATTAACAATTACCAAAAACAGTTTGGTACAAGGAACGATAGATTTACATCTTCAATGTCGTTTTTGAAACCAAGCAGAAAAAGCCGAATAGTTACAAAAAACATTTTTTGTCTTCAGTTTAAAATGATATAAAAGCTTTTGTACATATACAACAAAACAACAATGCAATACATCTTGAAAGACCACACTATAGCTTGATTCGTTACACGCTACAAGGTACAGATGTATTAGATTTCTATCAACCTAAGGTGAATGTTCATAGCTCAGCACCCATGAATTACGTCGATTTCTATATATAATTTTCTTCAAATTCAGCGTAACATCTTAGAAATAAAATCGATATCAAAGGAATATATATTTACATTAGATATGATTAATATGCCTGTTCCCATTATCATGATTTTCGTGCGTGTTGGTATTTTCTTGATGTTTTTTGGAAAACCTGTCTGAATTCAACGTTAGACACTTAATACACTGTTTATGTTCATGTTATTTTTTCAGATTATTCAGATTATTGATTAAAACAGCAACAAATACCAATATGTCAACATAATCCAAAGTCAAATCCAATAAAACAAGGGTAAAATATGAACAAGAGAAACATGTTTAGTCCCCTATTCTAACACAAATTTTCGATTGTGATGTTTTTTCTATGTAGTAATTTTGGTACCGGTATCTGTCTTGTGTTCAGTGTATAACACATACTCCAAACTTTGATTAGATGTAATCTTTTTGATACCGGCTCGTATCGTATAAACTAACATGGCTTGTCGATGAGTTTCACAATGAAGCAACGGTTTTACACAGTGATGTACAATAATAAGAATTTGGTCGGTTGGGACTGCACTCGTTATCCATTAATATAGATTGTCGATTCACCCACACAACAATAAAGGTTTTCTATACTAATATGCTTTTAGTTCCCCTATCCCAACAACCAAAATTGATAGATATACAAGTAAATTGTTGGCAGTCCTTAAGGAATCGTTGTTAAAAAATAAAGACATGCCGTTGAATGTTCCTTTTACGAAAAATATTAGTGTTCAGTTATCGAGTTAAACAAAAGCTGTGTGTGCGGTTGCATAACTATAATTTGTTTTAAATTATTTGACGCGATGAAATTGCTGTGTTTTACTTATCGTTTTTTATACAATTGTATCTAATTAGGCGTATCGGCAATCTTTATTGTACACTAACTTTGCTATCAATTTTCAAATTATCTCCTCGTGTCTGTTGTCATAAACTGAAATAAACAGATGAATAAATACTGGAAAGATTGTCACTTATTGATTTCCTTATCGCCATTTATGTGCTTACATTTACATGCTTACGTATCGCCATTTAAATAGTAAACAATTCATTTGAAAGTCGTGATTTCTACAGTAATGACTAAATTACGGTCATTTTTAATAACGCCGAATAAAGGAAAAGGGAATTTTCATTCTTTTTCTACATTTGACGTTACATGTATGTATCACCTAGACTTCCAGGAATGTAACTCTAGATAGTCCGTCTCATGAATCGCCTATTTCTGATGAATTTCCTGTATCAATTCAGTATTGATTGTAACGTAAACTAATATATTTGAAATGTCTTTTATCATTGTAATATATAAGGTATACATCACCAGTGGTAATATGCACGAAGGGTTTCTCATTGGCTTCGCCAGACCGAAATTGATTATGACGACATAAACTGGACAAGTGCTTTACATCATGAATAGAAAATATTGCAGCAAAAAGCCTTCCTTCGTTTGATTTTGTCCTCCATTGCCTTGGAACCTGTCTTAATGAGTTTTTGAGTTATGTGAGATGATGTTTATACAGATTTGTTTTCATTTAAATGAAAGATTACGAAATTTGTCGAGCTAAAGCTCGCAAAAAGGGGACAAAGTCAAAGAGTCTCAGTGTCGTTTCATAAAATCTGATACAAAATGAAAACTTGCTGAGATCCTAAGAATATTGGGTGTAGGAGACGATTTTCTAGAAGGTTTTGTAAATATGATTTTCAATGAAATGCTTAATATAGTATTTATAGGACAACCGAAATAAAGAAATCCGTTCCGAATCTTTGTGATGGATTCTGTGCTACTATATAAGAATTAGGCGTAGCTACAGTAATGGAACACATTTTACTTTGATAAAATCAAACAGATTTACGACCTCCTTCGTCCGGCACTTATCGGGACCGCGATCAAGGTTCTGAAACTACTCAACTCAGCCGAATAGGACGAAGATAAACGGCATTTCTTAGTATAATAATATTGTCATTTTCTGTCTTCTGAAAACAATATTTACTGATAGTACTATCATGTAAATTGGTCTCTAGGAATGGTTCCTTTCAAAACCAGCTATGATGGACCAGACTTCGCTCGATCAATGCTTGTCAGTATGCTTCTTAAACAAAGAAGATTGTATTGTTTACTGTCTGTGTAGATTTCTTTGTTGAAAGAGTTAGTAATATGTCTACATCTTTTATCAACTCATTCTATACATTTGTATTCTATTCAAAGAATTTCTTTTGCAATACGTGCAAAGATTTGATATTTTTGTAGCCAGTTACAATCTTTCCTTCCCGATATTATTGCCAGCAGACTTAAGCAGTTCTATTACTGACCTGCTGCAGGCATTGATCACGCAATGGATTGTGGGTAATGAAATCTTGTTCACAAGTATGCTTATTTCAGGCGTAAAATTGATAAGACGTTATATTGTATTATCAACTCCTGACAAATTACCATTGAATTTTCGTGTGGTCCATCTCCTGAAGTTATAATCGAATTTGGAGACATTCACACAGACGTTGTTCCTTGCACAAAATGTCCCTGTTAAACCACTATTGAATTAACCGTTTCAGTATGCATTCCCACTTCTTCAATATACATATATATTTTAAATTCCTATTACATTACATTATATTTGAAAAATGCAATATTACATTTCATCACTCCTTGTTAACTTCAATGTTCTTTCTTCACTTTGTCTTGTCCTTTTATCAACGATTTTCTTTGTATAAAAGCCCTTTAAATGATTCGATTAAAACAAAAAGTTAGTAATAACAGACTTTGTGTCGCTGTTCCCTTCTTGAAAATGCGACTTCTAAAATAAAGTTAATCTAAACGCAGCCAGTGCGATGTAACCCTGCATTGATCTATCAAGTAAATTTGAAATTCTGGACTAACATATAGCGTTTGCTTATTAAATTGTAATGCTTTCCTTTATTAAATGTATTCTTATGCGTGTTGTATAGTAGCATCGACTCTTGTATAAAATGTTTTGAAATGGACAGTGCATGTTTTAACTTACATGTTAGGTAAAAATAAACTTACTTCAAGTGCTGTTATTTGTACTTTGTAATTTCCTTTACAAAACCATCGCAGATTATAAAAGTAAACCCCATTATAATTTAGCAGAGATCCACAGAAATTATCATAAATTAAAATTATAGTAAACTAAAAGAAGGAAGTTAAATTTCGAACACAGAATTTATTTTAGCAATAACACTAATAATTCATTTTATCACAATATTCAATTAATTGAAATATCCCTTCTTGCAAAGGAATCCATGAAATAAAGAAAAAATGTCCCTTTAAGTGCAAAAATATTCAATCATACCTTATCAAAATCTCTGGGATGGAAATTATTCGAGAGGAGTTTTTGTCTGGACAATGCTGCCATCAATCTTGGAGCGAGACATTTCCTTATAATGGATGCCAAATTATACGATCAATACCAAATCTTATACCATGATTCCGAATTCAAAATTTTGGATTTTCTATCAGATAAATGAATAAAACGTATCCCCAGAGTTAAAATGATTTGTTGCAGATTGTTGTGTTTCTTCCTGTAACCCGGTGATGCCAATATTTCATACTAATACCGAGACACAAGTATACCGGTAGGTAAAACTATCTAGCAAAGATGTCTAATTTATCACGTAAGCAATATCGAAATAGGAATATATCGATTTCTAAACCGAGATGCAGTAAGATAACATATTTTCGTGCTACTCATTTTTTAAAATTCTATTTCGATAGATATAACTCCATAAATCTACATTTACTTATCTTACTTTGGACTTAACTTAACTTATCATAGGCATATTGATTCATGGGCTAAGGGTACCCAAGAAATAAATGAAAATAAATCCCCCACGAAAATGTCTTATTTTACAGTATATGTAAAATTATTTAACAACAGTCTATCACGTACACTAGATCTCGGGAAACTGAACAAAATGACAGTTTATACCTATATCTAAATGGTTTGTGTCACTAATAAAGCAGAGCCCGCTTCCTCTTTAGAACACTAGGTCTTTTTTCTTTTTGTAAAATATTGAAAAAATTGTTTTTTAATTTCACTGTCATTTTTGTTTGAGTTAGAAGTTTGTAATTGTTTTTATTCTAGGATTTTTCTGCCATACATTTGAAGATAATGTTTAATCATCCGTTCTCAGTTATACCACAGTCGTCTCACTGCTACTATCCTTACGCAACACTGCAGAATATCGATTCAGAAATGATGCTACACCTATACTACTATCTGATACTTCTGAAGGAAAATCCTACTATTTCCATTTTCAACTGATCTGCTCCAAATCAGTTAATATTGTCACATGATATATGCAGTTGATACTGATGATAGAAAACAACAGATAATAGATGTAGAGATGAAATATATTGAGGAGTGGTGAATCCACACCTGTATACATATTGGCGTGTTTTAACTTGAATCGTAATTCAAACCTATGGAAACTCTATAGACAAGAGATGATATACTGTACAAAATAAAGAAGTAAACAGGATCTTTTAATACAACTTTGGAGTTCGATACAGTAGAGCCAAACAACTGTGTAAACTGCATCATACAGCTCTTTCCTCTTTCTCCGACTTGTCGGTGATGATAGGGACCTAAAATTTGAAGCCTACCGACTGAGAAAAATCCGTATTGATCAAAAGAAAGTCAAATTATGTAGGCGGAGATGTGTCCTAGCCCCATAATTCATTAAATTTTGTGATTTTGTCTTAGATATTCATTGTTTGGTTCGACTATATCTAATTCTTGTAATAAAAGAGGGTGTTCATTCGGTGCCTTTTTATGCTTATTAATGATGCTTTCCAGGGATAATCATTTTCTTGAAACATCTGTTCGCAATTAATCAGCAATGTAGTCATTCACACACTTCTGTCACGTGTTAAGAATAAACACTATTAAAGTGACTAATTCCGTAAACACTTGTCGACTTTTTCATTTAATATAATTTTATTCTTTATTCTACATAAACGATGTAAATACGAGGACGGAAACGCAAATAGCGATAAACACTATCAAATACGCAGTCGATTGTGTAAATACGATCGACCTCACACCAAAGTTAATATCTGGTAGTGTCCATATTATGTTTTTGAGACCTTGATGAATAACGATACTGACAAATTAACCTCACTTTAGAAAATCATAAATCTAAACCGTGCCATTGTGTGGAGTTTTAAATCCATGCTAATGGATCAGTGGTTTTAAGGAAAATTCATTTCCGTTCGGCAATTGCGAAAGTCAATGAATACATTTATTATTTTATTTCTGGCGGAAGACTAAATGCCAAACCTTTTCGATCTGGCCAATCTATAGTGCAATATGGCACAAAAAATCGTTCTTAAATGTTCTCAGGCAAATTTGCAAAGTAATATATCCTTTTCAATCTTAATTGAATCTCCTAATCACATAAATTGAATTTAAAATTGTATGAAATTGATATCATTTTAAATTGGAAGTACCAATGGCGCTTTCTCTTTGAGTTTTTCAACCAAATGCCAATTTACTAAAACACTTGCATAATACATTAATTAGGTACACAATTCTGCTGCCAATTTCCTACATCGATATATCTAATTTTCCGTACTTAGACCAAGGTATTCTTAAACCGTAAAGGAAATGTTTATAAACTGCCTACTTATATTTAAATCTAACTCTGAATTACCATTGTTTTAGCAAAAGCAGTGTTGATTTTCTCTTAGAGTATTGCTACTGGAGCCCAGACAGGCTGATTATTCGGTTAGCTGTATCTGTCGTCGGTATTACGTTGCCTAGAGATAATATATATATATAAACGTGACATCCCGGACTGTTTTGGCAGCCTACAGGAAACCTCTAGTTAAGTATGATAGGACGGGTCCAACTTGTCTGTGTTGTACCATTTGCCACTTCATAAGTACATTATATAATATAAACACCTCATTTATAAGACAGCCAGATGGGAGGTTATTTTTGGCTCATAATCTTGAATAATTAAACATATGTCTTTCTCTAAATAATCGTTGATTTTTTTGTTATGTAATTACTTCCGGAGCCCAGACAGGCAGGCTGATCGGTGAACTGAAACTTTCATACAGACTAACAAGTAAAAAGAAGGAAAATTTTAAAATGCAAAACTCCGAACTGTTTTGGCAGCCTACAGAAAGTCTCTAGTTCAGTCCAAATGGGCGAGACTCACTTGTTTCATTTGCTGCCTGAGACATACATCATATATTATAAAGAAAATCAGGAATCCCACAGGTAATAAGGTTATAACTTCCTCGAAAATTAAAATTCAATCCTAACAGTGTTCGAAAATTGAACGTTAAAATCAATTTGTTCAATGATGAAAGAGTAAAACATAAGGAGAACTGATATTCTAAACAGCGAGTAAGTCAGTGTATTTTATTCGTAAGACGAAGCCGAGAAATCAAATGAAATAGGCGACAATCTATACTTCCATCCGTGTTGGTGTATAAACATCGTATATCTTGCATGAGCAAGTTGTTGACACTACAACCAATCAAAGCTAAAGAAATCCCTTTTTCTTGTACTTGATGAATGAAGGAGTCAAATGCCAATAAACATGACAGATACCATCAACGGGATGACTATCACGGACAAAAACCTCCTCGGCGGTTCATATTCTCAACGCTACACGAACGTTATGACGTCTGCATTGATATCTTGCAGTCTTTTCAATACGTCGCGAAACTGTCGGTCTACGAGAGAGGTCGAATCCGAATTCATGAATAAATGTGACGGGCACGAGGCAACGCCAAGCCCTGCACAAATCTGAGGACCGTCAGGATTTTCATAGACTAACTAATTTCATCGATGAGCGTTCCCGAAATTATTAAAGTATAAAAATGCACTGACAAACTCGTTTTGTTGACCTGAACGTGAAGGTAAATAACAATTTAATGTTTTGGCCTTAAAGTACAAATCATTGTCAATTAACAATATGACATGATCGTTACAAAAGTTCATCTTCGGGTGTATATCTCAAAGCAACGTATTCTATGAGGGTGTCGACAGCCATATTCCCGGCTTCAAAGCTTCGCAGCCAGCTACGTAATAGCATATTGGTCACCACGTGAAATCAAGTATCCAATGAGATGATTTGGTTTTATTTCGAATCAGAAATAATGAAATGCATACACTGTTTCCGTGCCTAAGAAATCCGCTCTGCATATCTAATAATTTTTTTTAAAAGGGGCTCTATCGTGTTCCCAAATTCAGAACGAGGTATATTTATAACAATGAAACCATCGAATATATTGACAATTTCAAAACAAGGTCATGTTGACGACCATGAACCTGCATCTCTCGAATTTTTTTGGTTTACGTTTGTCTTTCGAGGGATGTAGGGTGATGAAATTGATGGGTAAGATTTACAAGCGTCATATTCTATTTCCTTTTGCGATTAAGTTAGACGTCTCTGATTCTCGTTAGTATATGTGTTGGCTCCGATGTTGTTAATTTGTATATGTGTTTGTATATGTAAAATTTCATCCTGTTTAATTTCTATTGGATTTCAATTTGCATTATGATCCTATTGACATGTTTTGTTTGTTTGGGCTTGTTTTTAGCCTGTCGACGTCTCTTATGTAAAATTTCATTTTAGGAGCAATTATATCGCATCAGATTCAATTGAGAACATATCGAGATACACTTACAAAAGTGTACTAGATGATGGGGGAGAGAAATACTTCCAAAGGACAGTGAGGAGAATCTAGGTCACTTTTCATTACATTTATTTGTTCATGGTACACGAAGGTTCCTAAATGGCCTTTCATGTCATAAGAGTTTTTGTGATATGTGTATTAGACTTGGAATAGCAATATGGTTCAGTATGTGCACATATATTTAACGTTCGTCGGAAATTATCAGATATACGAAAATTTATTGAATTATCACTTTTGATTTAGACCCTTAACATAACTGACGAGTAATATGGATCAGTATGACACAGTTACATTCATTATATTAATCTACTGTATCTGTTTCTAAATAATTATATTGAAAGGTGATATTCACCCGCTTGTCTTTATACAAGTTTCGAGAGAGTTTCATGGAAATTCTTAGGAAACAAACACAAATGAAGATACTTTTTTATCACATAACTCGGAAAGGTTACATTTTGACCAGTCAAAACGTGGACGTCATTTCCAATTCATAGTGTAACATCATTGTCCCTATTTTGACATCACAATCGATTTCTTGCTGGAGCAGCAGCCAATGAAACACGCTCTAGTGATTATTAAACTAATAACATATACATAACTATTACAAAGGTGGATTAACTAGATGACCATCGTGTGGACAGGAAATATCTCATTCCGGAAATAAGCAAGTTTCTCTGAGAGCCTGATGACGTCTATAGAAAGCCTGCATCTGCCAAGTGTTTGCTTTGATACAAAGCTATAACAATGCTTTTCAATGACGTAACTTACGAATCAATCTATCAACAGTTATGATGACTATGAATCTATATGTAATTGATTTAATACACTCTTGTGTGTTCCATTCATCGATAAAACAAACATGTCTCTAGTACCGGTCAAATACAGGTCAATTGCTTACATCAATATATACATACATCATCGTTCAAAGAAGACAATTATTAAGCTGAAGCCGTTGTGAAATGATACAAAATATGTTTAATCTAACAGAATATTGTATGATAGCATTTTCATTATTCCGATATTCTGTTCCATTCGACATTCGTATGAAATCTCGATGTTTGTATGGATATTAATTGCGCGAATACTCTACAGGCGAATGTGTCGTCCATTTTATCGCGTATTTGGCAGTAATTTAAACTTGAGCTGACACCGAGATAGAAAACGTTCTCGCAATTTTTCCTTGAAATCTGATAAATATTTTAAAAGATAGCTACTGCTTTCAGATCTCTTCACCATCAACAGGAGTATCAACTTGACACATAAATGAAGTACTGGTCTGCTAATAGCAAACATTTAAGCTGAGAATTGATAGTTTAAGTGCTGTGTGAACTTTTGTTAAATGCACAGTAGTCGTGCGAATCGTATAAATACTTCTCCAGATTTCAACATCTAACATAGCGGTGTCGATATTTGGATACAACTATAAATCAAACTTTATCCAGAACATGATAGTGTTGTGTCATATTTCATGTGATTTGCACAAATCCTTCGTCTTCGCAACTTCATATCTAAAACACTAATGTTTTCAATTAGCAGCCATATTAAATTTTAGATGGAGATCAAACTTACGCTTGAATAGGATATCAATACAGTAAAACTTGTTTGAATATTCATTGAAATAAAAGATTTTGTGGGGGAGGAGGGCTGGTGTGAAACTCGATGAAATATATTTCACGATATTATTGAAAGCCACACATATCCTGAACTTTTCTTAAAGCATCTGTTTTTAAAAAATGACAAAGAAATTAGTCCTAAAAACTGAAACGCACCTGTATGGAAATAAATGACCTCATAATGCCAGGATATGGCTTCATTGCTAAGTATCTTGTAAATTTATAAAGGAAATAGACATTGATATATATCAGTTTTAATTAACAGGTTGGATGGCAGGTCGTTTTCGTAACAACACCTTACAGAAAAAAGGCGCTCAGCGTAGGTTCATCCGCAGTAACTGTGCTTATTTCCTGTAAAATATGTGATATACAAAGTCCATCTGCTGTTTGATGTGACTGCGATTTTCGTCGACTTTCCGCCTACAGATATTTGTTGGTTCGGAACAAAGCAGTGCAAGTGTATCTTTATAAAGCTACTTTTATCGGGGCCTGAATTGTTCGGTTGGAAGATGTACTGGAAAAATCCCTTAATAAGCCCTTTTTCAAAACCATTTTTCAGAGCGAAATTGATTTTTGAGAATATGACGGATACATGTTTAAGTATATCACTAAGTTGGGAGAAGACATAACACACATTAATCAAGATATGACATTTACACTCTGGTTGTTCTTTGTCCATACAAATCTACCAATAATTGGGTGGGTTTTTGGGTTTTTTTTTTTTTTTTTAATATTTAGCTAAATTTAAATGCGTCTGATGTCGTGAAAACTTATCTAAAAACAGTAAAAGAAAACCTACATACTTATTTTGAACTACGTGCATATTGTTTATTGTTATTTCTCGTCACAGCGATATCCATTATAGCACGCGCGATTTACCGGGTCAAGCTACAACATCCATCAGTAAGTTATGTTTTAGAGTAATAGTGAAACAGTAATATCTAAAGATCGCCATAAATAAAACAATAAGATAAATGAAAAATAGCAATATACGGATTAAGATTCAATAGTTTGACATGAGTCTTGTTGGCAATGCGAATTTGACGGATGCACCTTCATTCCGAAAAGATGGTTAAAAATTCAATCGCTATTTGACCTTATAATCTCAGGTTATACCTGCGTGTGGGGCCGTGATTGCTCAGACGGTAGAGCCTGCCTCGGGAAGATTTGAGGTGCTTGGTTCGATACCCCTTTCCCTTGATGGTTTGCGATTCCCAGGAAGCTGAGAAACGGGCCAGTTTGAGATGGCCTGATTGTGTCTATGGGAAAGATACTTTGCCCAAATTGCTTTTGCCGGCACGTGATGTGCATTCCGCATTTTGTTCAGTAAGGTAACCTCCAACTACTGCAAGGGGAACCCGCCTAAAAAACGACCCTTGCTGTTCAAGGGGAGATAAACCCTGCATGAAAACAATATTCCCTATATTTGATATATTGGGACATAATTTAATTTTGACTTTACCAGATGTATATGTAGAAAACATACCGCTGTATCTACATGTACTACAATAGATACCTGTACATTATCCTGAGCTAACAATATCGATACTTATACACAATATATATATTGAATATAATTAGGCTATTCGAACATTCTACTATTCCCCGTTTCTACTTGTATTTAACTTTGTTTCACTTTTAAAATCAAGCTGTATACCTTTCAATGAGCGTCTGAATATGATCCAGTTCCTTTTTGCAACAATGTATTAAAATGTGCACATGCTGCATTACTTCAAGAATCATACAAGAAAATAAAGATACAAAGAAATGAAAACTTACCTCTATGGTTGTTGCAGAATCACTCTAAGAATATAGACGTCAGTCTGGTACACTCGTGTATACCGAGGTTGTTTAAATATTGACTTCATTATATATGGCCACTCGCTAAAAGAAGGCGTTTACAAACAACCAATCAGAAAGCTTTTCATCCACCACCGCACGTGAGCGTTGACGCCAAAACTCCCTCAGCAACACTAGCTGGAACAATGGTTTGTCTACGAGATAGGTGTTGGTTCGCAGTTTACATAGATATTGACAATTGATGGCAGAACGCTGTAAATTATCAAGCGAGTATGATGTCAATACAACCATTGTACGGAACTATAATCGATTTTTGCCACACGAATTCATCACGTATATCATTGTATGTCATCATTCCAGATTATCAACTTGGGATACTGTTTATCGTGTCTTTTTGAAGCCATATTTAGAGTAAGATTTATACCCACGGGACTGATTTACATATCGGTTACAAAAATCATTGTGATGACATCAGTACTGCCAAAACAGGATGATCAGTCTCGATAGACGTTTTGTAGTAAAAGTAAAAGTGTAATCACAAACCGATTGTGTTACTTTAACAGCTAGTGTAATCACAAACCTATTGTGTTACTTTAACAGCAAGTGTAATCACAAACCGATTGTGTTACAGTAACAGCAAGTGTAATCACAAACCGATCGTGTTACAGTAACAGCAAGTGTAATCACAAACCGATCGTGTTACAGTAACAGCTAGTGTAATCACAAACCAATTGTGTTACAGTAACAGCAAGTGTAATCACAAACCGATTGTGTTACAGTAACAGCAAGTGTTATCACAAACCGATTGTGTTACAGTAACAGCAAGTGTAATCACAAACCGATCGTGTTACTTTAACAGCTAGTGTAATCACAAACCGATTCTGTTACTGTAACAGCTAGTGTAATCACAAACCGATTGTGTTACAGTAACAGCAAGTGTTATCACAAACCGATTGTGTTACAGTAACAGCTAGTGTAATCACAAACCGATTCTGTTACTTTAACAGCTAGTGTAATCACAAACCGATTGTGTTACTGTAACAGCTAGTGTAATCACAAACCGATTGTGTTACTTTAACAGCTAGTGTAATCACAAACCGATTCTGTTACTTTAACAGCTAGTGTAATCACAAACCGATTGTGTTACTCTAACAGCTACTTTAATTACAAAGTGCTTGTGTTATCACGAACCGATTGTGTAACAGAAACAGCAAGTGTTATCACGAACCGATTGTGTTACAGTAACAGCTAGTGTTATCACGAACCGATTGTGTTACAGTAACAGCTAGTGCAAGTAACAGCAAGCGTAATTACAAACCGATTGTGTTACAGTAACAGCAAGTGTAATCACAAACCGATTGTGTTACAGAAACAGCTAGTGTTATCACAAACCGATTGTGTTACAGTAACAGCTAGTGTAATTACAAACCGATTGTGTTACAGTAACAGCAAGTGTAATCACAAACCGATTGTGTTACAGTAACAGCAAGTGTAATCACAAACCGATTGTGTTACAGTAACAGCAAGTGTAATTACAAACCGATTGTGTTACAGTAACAGCAAGTGTAATCACAAACCGATTGTGTTACAGTAACAGCAAGTGTAATCACAAACCGATTGTGTTACAGTAACAGCAAGTGTTATCACAAACCTATTGTGTTACAGTAACAGCAAGTGTAATTACAACCCGCTTGTGTTACTAAAACCGCTAAGGTTGCCCAAACCGGTATTGTTACCTCATCCACTTGTGTTACCAAATCCCTTGTGACTTAATCACAAACCACTTGCGTAATTCAAATTTTAAGTATCGTCCCTAACCGCTATAGCATTACACGGAATCGCCTTGCGTCACATCAACCAATAATATTTCTCTATTCAAATTACTTGTTACCTGAACATTTTGAAACCCTTTTTACTCTACTTGGATCAATATAGTTCCCTCTTTCGCTGTGTTTGTAAGTCGATAGCTCTCCCATCCCGTAGGCATTTCTCTGTACGTAAGTCGGTAGCTCTCCCAACCCGTAGGCATTTCTCTGTACGTAAGTCGATAGCTCTCCCATTCCGTAGGCATTTCTCTGTACGTAAGTCGATAGCTCTCCCATCCCGTAGGCATTTCTCTGTACGTAAGTCGATAGCTCTCCCATCCCGTAGGCATTTCTCTGTACGTAAGTCGGTAGCTCTCCCATCCCGTAGGCATTTCTCTGTACGTAAGTCGATAGCTCTCCCATCCCGTAGGCATTTCTCTGTACGTAAGTCGATAGCTCTCCCATCCCGTAGGCATTTCCCTGTACGTAAGTCGATAGCTCTCCCAACCCGTAGGCATTTCTCTGTACGTAAGTTAGCTCTCTGTAGGCATTTCTCTGTAGGTAAGTCGATAGCTCTCCCATCCCGTAGGCATTTCTCTGTACGTAAGTCGATAGCTCTCCCAAACCGTAGGCATTTCTCTGTACGTAAGTCGGTAGCTCTTCCATCCCGTAGGCATTTCTCTGTACGTAAGTCGGTAGCTCTCCCAATCCCAACCCGTAGGCATGTCTCTGTACGTAAGTCGATAACTCTCCCAACCCGTAGGCATTTCTCTGTACGTAAGTCGATAGCTCTCCCATCCCGTAGGCATTTCTCTGTACGTAAGTCGATAGCTCTCCCAACCCGTAGGCATTTCTCTGTACGTAAGTCGATAGCTCTCCCATCCCGTAGGCATGTCTCTGTACGTAAGTTGGTAGCTCTCCCAACCCGTAGGCATTTCTCTGTACGTAAGTCGGTAGCTCTCCCAACCCGTAGGCATTTCTCTGTACGTAAGTCGATAGCTCTCCCATCCCGTAAGCATTTCTCTGTACGTAAGTCAACCCTGCTAACGACTTTGTGAGACACTATATGTATATATCTATGTATTTGAGTCGCCAAATTATCTGATCGAATTCTGACTCGCTTAATATGACAATACGATTTAATTTACAAAAAAAAAAAAAAAAACTGGTATGTAAATTACCTGCCATAGTGAGAAGGGCACTCCCTGTGTACCTGTCCAGTTTCTTGACTGCCTTCCTGCCCTTCCCTCTTCCCACTTAGCACGTTTTATATTACAAAGCGCATTCACGTCCTCTTTTCTCAGTTTTGTTTTTTCACCATGCTTCAAAGAACATGCTGTAATGTGTAGCAGATTTTCTGTTCTTAGTTTTGCTTCATCTTATCACGAATTATTACTTTTTTCATTTGACTTATGATACCTTTAATTTATTTTGTTTTCAATAAAACAATCATGTCCAGTTACAAGGTCATGTGGAACAGCCATGTAACAAATACCCGCATACAACATATTGTCTAGAAAGCAGAAAATTGGACAAAAACCATTACAGTTATATTCCTACGACCTATTTTTTATTCATTGACTGGCATTGCTGTTTGGGTATATTTCATTGATATAACCATAAAAACAATGACAGTTATAAAATGTTTGTTTTGGAGTTTTTTATCGTCCAATGAACAGTCAAGGCCATTTTGAGGCTGAGTCTCAATGACGTAGTTGGTGTCTACTCCAATGAACAGTATACTGAAGGCCTGCCACATGCCATCCATATCAATCAGGTGAAGTGTGTTGCCCGAGGGAGAACCACGACTTTATTAGACGCAAACAGTCTCGGATAGAGGGCGTTAAACAATGCATCTTGTATATTTTCCTGGTGTTACGTAAGTCAACACTCTACTGACTGCGCTACCTCGGCTTCCAATATCTACACATATAGTTTCAGCCTTCTCTGTCGTACTGTTATTGTGTTTCTTTTCATCTTTGCCTACACTCGATCAATTATATCATACAACACACGCGAACCTGTCCTTGTCTAGTTTTTTTCAGATCTAACTCATTCTTGTCTGTGTCACCAGAAAGGATTGTACAAAAGACCCCCCAAAAATAGCATCTTTTAATAAAAGTGTTAGATACAAAATAATGAGTTACACTATATTATACAATGTACAGCTGTCTCGTCCTTCAAGAACTTACTAGTCAATAATATCAAGGGCTTAGAACGTTGAAAATTGGTTAAAGTTGAACTAACCCTTCGTATGTACATCTACAGTAGCTTATTTTTTTTTTTTTTTTTACAAATCTAGATTAAAAATAAAAGCAAAAACATACCTTTTAAATAATTGAAATAAGAAACGTGCAAAAACGAAAGCAAACCGATAAAATAATTTTAAGATTCCATTACTAAGGTTGTTAGTGTGCATTGCTAAATTTGAGTTTTCTGCTAAGTGTGGGTATGGTTTTAAGAATGGAGTTGAACAATACCGTCAAAACAAAAACTTACCACTTGCCTGGTTTTGATAGAAAAATTATATAAACACGGCAAGATGACAAGTCCCAGCCTCTTTCTCTCCAGAAGGGAGTTACTAAGCATCTGCCTGGGACCATTTCTACACTATTTATCAAAATCAAGACAACTGGTTTCCTAGAAAAAGCTGATTAATGTTGAAAATACAGTGACCAAGGCATTCCAGGAATCTGTTTCAGGTCAGCAATTTGTGAAGTATACATTATGATTATCAAGTAATTTTAAATCTATCAGATGTGAAAATAGATCAGTCATAAAATGATGCTACTTTGTCAGTATTCTCTACTTTTAACCTAACACATATTTAGGAAAACAAAACCACCAACAAAACACAATGAGTTTCTACGAACTTTTAAAAACAATAATGAAAAAAAATGAATCCCTAGCCTCTAATTTGACCCTCGTGTTTTCTTAAAGTATGCATGAAATCTAATGTTTTGAATATCATACTATATAGGAGTGAATGATTACAGAACGGCTCGAATTGGCACTACACCTTTACAGTGATTCTCCATTTTACAGATCAAGATGCAGCCATTTACAATGATTCTGAAAACATTATTAAGTATGATAGATGTTTTTATACGCAATACCGTCCTACTGTACCAAAAGATGAGTATTGACCGTGCACGAATCAATAGGGGCCGATTTTTTTCCTCTCAAGACTATTACACAGAAAAAAGGGTGACCCTTAAATCACTAGTGTTACATTGTGCGGTATTGATTGATGTGTTGAACATGACAGGCGGACTTCGTATGTTTATTTATAAATAGTTATAATATCTTGTTAGCATTCATAGAATCAGCACGCTGATCATTACACACAGAGTAGGTGGAGGTAAAGTCAACATTCTGAGCCCCGCCACTCCTGACTCCATCAAAATACACACTCCCGGTCACTTACAGGAGCGAGTCTTCTTTATAACAATCAGACATACCGGCTCATGTGCTATTACTACACGTACATATAACATAAAAATAGTGAAATGTTGAACACAAATGAATGCCATCCCTCACATTAGGGCAACACATATATCAAACATTGTCGAAAATCAAAATATAAAATAAAAACATGAAATTCGGGCCTAAGATTAATAATACATTACGATCCACAACCGGAACCGAGTCGTATTTTTCAAAAGATTTCATTCTTATTCACGTCATTATTTTTTTCTGAGTGTGATAAACATTTATCACAAGTTCGAAACCAAACATTTTATTATTGGATGAAACATATTCAAAATATTTACTACAGAACTTTTTATAAAGTTCGATAATGTACGACAAGCCAAGTGAATGTTTATGATTTTTCCAAGCTAAGTTTTATTTCCGTTGTTCATCTTCGAATGTTAGAAAGATAATAACTGATCAAGTGAGGCAACTAATGTGGAGACTCTTAGTCGAGGTATATCTGTTATTTTCACTAAGGACGTCCAACTGAATGAAGAAATGACTATTCTACTGTAAAAAATCTGATTAACATCGTTCAATTTTTGACGGGTAAATCAAATGTTTCAGGGGAAAAGATGCATTTTAGTAGTCGAGGATATTTGAAAAAAATCATAGTTATTTCATCTTTAATGCCACGTATATCATGTAAGATGAGATACCGGAAGTATTGTGTCTTTTGGATGACGGGAACAGTGAGGGACAAGGACTGCGGTAGTCAGTACTGTTGGCTCTCTCAGCCCCCCATCGGCTGCCAAGCTTACTGCTAAAACAAAGGGCGATAACTATACAAGAGTTTGGCTTTATCCCCAACCATAGCAAGATTCAATGAAAAAAACTTTACAGTAACAATCTTTTTCTGTCATCTAAAATGTTTGATGCCCTTAATTTTTCATTTTTGTGTGTCGATCAAGACACTTCTCCCGTTTGACCATGTATATTGGGCACTATGGAAATCAAATCATCTTTGTGTTGATGTCATGTTTTATCAAGATTATGTTGTGTTTTAACAGAGTTTATTCAACTAGTATTTTGCATTTCAAAAACATTTTAATATCAAGAGAGTTTTGGAAATTGTGTTTATTTTTTTTCTATACATGTATCATTAAGATATTTGATTTATTTGTTTATCTTGAGATTTAATATTCGCATTTATTATTGCATATTTTGTTTTTCAAAATGAAAGAAAGTTTTACAATTAGTCATTTTGTAGATATGTGACTTCATAACAATGTGTTCAGTTACGAAGTCTTCAGGTATAAAACAAACAGGTCTTCGAGCCAAGTTTTACACTATATATATTGACGCCGTGTGTATGATGAAATGTTTTTTTTTCTTTCATTTTTCACACATGGCTTCGAAAATAGAATCTATGCGCTAAATCACTTCTGCCAAATCCTAGATATAACATTGTGTCTGTTTAATGCTTCCTCCGGGACTGATGGTCTGTGTAACTATCGATTGGTTACCAAGTAAACCCTCTTCCGTATACAATGTATAAGCGTAGAGTAACTATGGCTGACGTCATTAAAAGAGGTTATCACACTATTCTATGTCAATAATACTCTGTGGATTCATGAAAATGCCATGTCGTTTAGGAGATCGCTGCTTGACGCAACAATGTCCATATACAATAAAGAAAAAAACCCAGAATTTTACAAAACCTGAAAAAAGTTGAAATTTCACCATCTATGACGTAGATTTTCAAACTTTAAACTTAATTGTTATTTATTTCTTTTCAAATGTCAAATCAGGCAAAAATGTTAGAAAATTGCAATATCGCTTCGAGTGAAGATGAAAAGACAATGTTTACAGTTTAACGAAATTTCATTTCAATGTTCAAGTATGAGATAAGGGGAAACTTGTATGAGTATGAGAAAGGTTTACATGGAGACAAAATGACCCGAAATACGAAAGGATAAGCGCCTTCTATTTCATCAATGCCGTCTTCGGATGGGCCATACTTAACTTACACGTTCATATATGCTGAAAGGCGAAGATAACAGTCAGAGCATAGCATGTGATGAGCCATTCACCGTTAAACATTTTTTGGACTGCATTGACTTTCTTTCTACTCGAGAAAATTTTTATCGTAACGATTCTAAAAATACCTTTTGAAACTTTTCAGATCTATAAAATTCTAGGTTATTCGAAATATGTTTGTCTATATTATAGCATTTTGTCTTTTACCTTTTAATTTGTCTGATGTTATTTCCTTGTTGGATCGCTGTGTGTTTCACCGGTTGATGGCCCTAATGACCTTTTATGTGTTGACGGGCCGTTCAGACTGCAACAGTAGTAATAACAATACGTCATCAATGGCACCGCTCCCCGCTAGTCCGTCAATTCAAGGAAACAGGTTTTATAACTACGAAACCACCAAGCACGCTAAACAAAAACATCGAAAATTTGTTATTTTACATCCTACAAAGAAAAAAAAGTCAATTCATAGCTTACAAGGAAAAGGAATATTCCAGATTGGGGAAAATAGTTAAGTATATGTTATACTAATCAGTGAGATATCATATTTTATGGTCTAAGGAGAGTATTCCAATCCGGAATGGAATTGTTTTGTTATTAGTTTGTACGTAAATCTGCATAGGCAATCTCTGTTGTCGCTTCTCCTACTTACATAGAATCGAGATAGAAGCGAAATAAAATGGCAACATCTGATCAATCAGAATGGATTTGTTTTAAAATTTCATTGCTAGCAGCAACAACAGGGTGCTTCCATTGCGTAGACTGTTGTTTGGACTCTTTGGGGAAATGAAGGACATACGCATAGCGGGAAATACTTGCCCTTTGAGATATATACAGAGTTACTGTTCTTGGTGAGTGAACAGTTTCTTGTGCATGAAAGCCCGAGTTTGTTGAGTTTTCCGTCCATTGTTCGCTATCGATGAAAAATTAACTCTATTACTTTCGGCGAATTATAGTTGAAGTATGCATGAAAATGTACAATTAATTTCTAATTTAAAAGCAAACGGAATTTCACCGTCAAAAAAGGTTATCGTGAAGTCAGGAGATAGTCCGTGACTGTATACCGAGAGTACGCCTTGCAGGGGTTCCCCTGGTTTCGCGTTTATAACTTTTCTTTTTCTCAGCCAATCGCATATTACTTTTAAAATGACGTAGGACGATTATCCATCAACTTATTACCAATGAAATCGCTTGAATAAAGCAAATGTCGTCATTTCGATCTAATTTAGAGTCGGAAAATTCCAACAATGGGAATTTCTTACCCCGGTATTTTTCACGACAAATCCAGAGCTTCGTATGCTAAAATATGAGCGCATATGAGTTTTGAATAATTTCTTGATATAAAAACAGTACACTTACTTCACAATAAACGAGAAAGAACTTACGAATAACATGAAACCGTCCGGGCGACGAATTCGGCTTTGTAGTCAAGAACGACAACTCAATACCGCTTCAAGTTCGCGGAAGTGTTAATATTTCACGATATGTTTCATCCATAGTCACAAACCTCTGCAGGAAGTTAGCAACATCTGCCTCTGAAAGGTTCTGGTTAGCATGCGACGAAGTCAGACTGGAGTGCTTCTAATCAACTATCAGAAATTTTGGTACCCAACGGTCTGGGAGTTTTCTCATTGCGAGGTCATCCATGAGAATGGAATGTACTATATCCTGTGAAATCCCAACTGTACTGGTTATATACCACTCTGTAACCTATAACAATATCATCGACCATTTCTAGTGTTGAAACAGTGAATCAGTATGGCTATCCTTAGGTGCTAGACCTTTCTTACGCAAATATCAAATCACTGGTCTTTTAGCGATCCTTTCCATTTTGCAAAAGTCTCTTGCCTTTTTTATTTTAGAGTGCTACCTCTTTGACATAAACTGACCAAATGACACCAGTCTTCGTGTCAAGGAAAATAATCTAAATCAACAGTTAATTAGAAACAAGGTTTCTTTATTTAAAAAGACTTATACAACTTGTATAAAACGCAGGTTGCAAAAGCATGTTGTGTATTAAGCTTTTCTTAATGGTAATTCCGATTTTTATACGAAAGACAGGTCGTATTATGTTACTAAGTGAGCGGACGGCAGGGTGAGAGTGGTGTCAGTCCGATAGCTTGAGTAGTTTACCACGGACCAACTTCAAATTTCATAGAAAGGTTCAATACCATGATACCTCGGATAAGTCGGATTACGATAATTTTTTTACCGTAATTCACGGAGTTATTGCCCCTTATTCAATTACCGAAACAGTGTCCGCTCAATATCTCAATTAGATCAATATCAAACTTCACGGGAAGGTTGATTACCATGATCACTTGTGCAACTTCAAGGATTGCATTTTCCCGACTGTAATTCACGGAGTTATTGCCCTTTATTATTATCAAAACGTTGTCTGCTTGATATATTGATTATTTTTCAACGGATTAAACTTCAAACTTCACAGGGCGGTTTACCACCATTATAGTTAGGACACATTGGGCAACCGCAACTTTCGTCTTATAATTAATAGTTATGGCTTCTTATTCCAATTACCTATACAGTGTCCCCTCGATATCTCCTGTAGTTTCCAACGAATACACATAAAACTTTAAATGGAGGTTTATTACCGCCATACCTCGGACAAGTTCAATGACCAAAAAAATCATCCGATATTTATCGAGTAATGGCCATTGTAAAATTAATGGAATTCTACTTTAGTATTTGTCATGGATCGTGTCGGAGTGTTATCACCATTGACACTCGATGGTTTAGTCCGGTTTCCTCCACCATTACACAACTGGCACTGTCTGTAAATGACCTTAACGTGTTGCTCAGATATGAAACGTCACTTCTATTCCCTTTCTTGTTGCAAAATGTTTATTCAGCCAATGACGGTCGTATCATCACCGCCTCGCGGAACTCTTGTTTAATATAATGTCCTATCTCATATACAACAATATGATATGAAAGTTATTGACTTAGTACCTGACTAAGCAGATTCTTACAATAGAACCTGTCATCGAGAGCGAGTGAGTGTATGTGTGTGATCGCGGGTAAGTGTGCTATGTAACAGAGTATGCTAGTGTGTGCGTGTCTGAATTTAAAGTGTACATGGGTTAGAATTTAAGAATGAGTGCATGTAAAAAAAGATTATCACTCATATATATATATATATTGCGGAACTAATGCCGACTTTATAGTGTTATCACACAGAAATATGCCCCCGAAAGTCCCTGAATGGCACCACATCCGGTCACAGAAAGTTAAAAGCATCACATTCCCGCAATTCTGAGTGTTAAGGTGGGAGCGGTAAGTACCATTATTTTTAAGACTCTGGCTGTTCTCGGCTAAAGAGACACAGCCCAAAGTTAAGGGAGATATTTAGAACTAAACAGATTTTTTCAGAAAAAAAAGGAAAGTGCATATCCAAATTACCGCCTCCTACGCAATGAGAATAGGAGACACTATTTTTAATGATCCAGATTGTAGGCGCCGGCAAGAAGTCGACAGGGAAAATATGATTTCAATTTTTTACACTAAAATAATGTTTGAATATAGACAGTGAAATAAAGATTCAAATGATAAGTCAATGTGCAAGCCCGTGAATAAATAAGGTATGTCATTCACCCAAACCGACGCTTCCATCAGATGTGTTCTTAATCGCTGACCGAGCCGAAAATTCGACTCAAAAGGCTCTGAGAATGTCTTATCGCAACATTCCATGCTGAAAAGAAATTTCGCCTATCTCGACACTTCTCTAATGTTTTCTCAGGAATGTCATGAAAATAATTATATTTCTGGCATAAGTTGTCATTATTCTATCACATGGGATTAGATCGCTAAATAGCTGACAATCTAGATTTTATCTTTTCTTTTTTGTTGCTTTTTTTCTAAATATATGCATACTTATGATGTATAAGTAAGATTTTCGAAACTACAATTACAATATTGTTGTGGTATTGCAACATGCGTGCATATCACCTTTGTGTTAACTTTTTAGAAGTGTATTTAACGAATTCCAGGTGTGCACGCATTTTGAATTTGAGTTACTTTTGCTCTAACATTGAAAAAAATCACTTGAAAATAACCATTTTGCACTTTTTTTTATCAGTATGTCAATATACTGTAAACCAATAAATACGGAGAATTCATATTCATACCGCACCCACGAGAACAATAATTCCTTACCTTTATCTCATTCATGAATACTGTTTACAAAAATAATCATTACAATACCTAAATACGATTTCTCCCAGTCATAAAATCTTGTAGGCAAATCAGAAAACAAAATGACACTCCGCTCGCGAAAAAATAGTGACTAGCAGTATCATTTTTTGAAATTAGATTATCTTCAGAGTCCACACGCAAGTAGACCATAATACTAAACACTTCTTATCTTCGCTACATGTGTCCATAGTCTGCAATGACATGTGTTTAGTTTCAATATGACAAGCCAAATTGATGTTGATTTTTATTTTACACAGTCGTGAATAAAAACAGTGGCATCCCCGATAGAAATGTTAATGCGAAGATAAGAGCTGATCATAACGCCTACATGTTGTTCAAGCTTAATCCGAAAAATACCGATTTATTTCCGTAGATATCGTGTACCGACATACCTCACGTAAGATTCCATAGCAATGTGGGTGCTTGGGTAGCCTTTATTTATTTTTATGATCATTTAAAATAGGACAGCGTCTTAAATAAACAATGATCACACTTGATAAGACCGTGGAAGACGTATGTAGTTTTAGACGTGTTTTACTGATACTATTGTGTATGTGTTCAAATGGCGGATGAATATCCAATGAGGACAAGCAGTTTGAGTCAGTATAGTATTTTGAAATTGTAATATCAGAAAATTTATATGCTATTAAAAGAGATGTGAACACCATTTTGGACAGATTATGCATGAACGTCGAAAAGCGCGAAATGATAAGTACACTCCTTTTATTTTTAAAAGCCTTATTTTAAATTTATATTTCTATACTATAGAATTATTAATTTTCGTGGAGTTTCATGGCGTTTTTTTTTTTGTTTTTTGTTTGTGGGGGGGGGGGTGTTATTAGTTTGGAACATTCTCTTAATCAACAAGGTCATATGTCAACAAACTGCTAATATTTATTTGAGTACATGTTTAACTTTTATTGACAATAAATCAAGATTCCACAAATATAGGGTTTTTGGTTTTTGTTTTTTAACCGCGAAAATCGAGACCCACAAAATATTTGACAGTGTGTTTCTGTATATTGTGTAACACAAGAATGATGTGTAGTCATGTAATGTGGAAAAGATTAGAACAATTCTGTAAGTTAGATATAACATAAGTAACACTGAATCAGCAATATATCTAATTTTCTAACTTTGACGCCCGAAACATTCTGGAACTGTTTTCATCCATCGTGAATCCAAATTTTCAATACTATTACAGAAATGTATTTTAATACGATATATAAGTGTGCATTCGAGTAGAATCCTAGAATTAATGTAAAACGGACTTACATAACATCTATAGCAAAACAATCTATAATAGTTATATTGCTGTCGTTTAGGAGCCTTGTGTTGTTTAAGGTGGACAAGCCTTTACATACAAATATTACATTTCAAATAAAAATATTTTTTGCTTGTGGTAATAACCGTTTTTATCTTTATTCTTTACAGAAGTATTATAGTCTGATTCAATTAAATTGGAGTTCAGGAATTTAATACATATATATATCAAATAAAGTATCGATATATTAGCAACCTATCCAGGTTTAAACCAATTTCCGTGTCGTTCATCATACCTGGGAACAAAACAAACTGCTGAATAATTTACTTTCCATGCAAAGAATCAACAAGCAGTAAAAATGAAGTGGATTCACTATATAACTATGCTAAATATATTGTTCTCTACAAGTGAAAGAAGGGAGTTAAAAGGCCAGTGTAATAAATTTTATTGGTTCTTTTTTACGGCTCGCTGTTTTGATGGAAGAAATCAACCTTTTATCATCAGTGTAAGTTCATCATTATCTTGGTTCGCAATTTGAGAACGTCGCATGACATTACCAAGGTTTACATGACGGGTGTAGCCGATGAAGCAGAAGATTCTTCTTTGATTCCCTGGTTTGGCCTGTCTTGTTTATTTTCAAGGACAAAAAGCTAAGTATCTGTGTATAATAAACCATAAATTGACATATACATAAATATCTTAAATCACAATTTGAAGCTGGTTATTGATGCCACGATAGCAGAGTAAGCTCGAACCATTTATTCATCAAAATTAGGACGCTTCTCGACCGATCGATACCCCATCACTTTGTCACGGTGAATATTTAGACAGACGGTAATTGTCATCAATAATTTTGAAAAATGACTCATATTCACTCTTTCATGGTGGCATGAGTTCTGCTTTTCATATTTTACAGCATTCCTCAACTTAAAATCGTCTGATTCACGATATTTTACCCTTGCTACCTATTTGAGTAAGAAATCCATTTTGCTTTTCTTGATTATCAGTACTTCTGTATCAAGGTAACATTAACTCATCCTGTTTTCACTGTTTCCATCACCATACACCACAGTAAGGACCTAATAGAAGATATGATGAATTTCAGGTTGAAATTAAATTTTTATCTTTATTCTAGTGCAAGATAATGCCAAATTAGATTTTATGACAATTTTGAGTTTTTGAAAGAATTTGTGATAAGAAAGGATTAAATGGGGTAAAACATTACAAATAATTTGTAACAGCTCCTAAATAGTGTAGAAATCACTCTAAGTATATATTATAAGGTGACATCAAATTATAGTACAGTCACTTTTTGGCAAGTTCGTGCAATGACAAATTCTCAGCAATACATATTGAAACTGCAAATATGACAGGTAATCTATTTTCATTTACACTAGAGGACACTTATAAATAAAGCACATTATATTGATTTATTTTCATTTCTTACTTGTCCTTGAATTCTGTTGAAAACTGGGATGCTTGTCCTTTCTGACTCATTTCATTCAGCAAGTCAATTCATTTTTAAAAAATTAATTTTTGATTCTCTTCAAATCCAAAAATCCTAACATTATTTATTTTTCATCTTAGTTGGAAATAGTCTTTATTTGGAAACATTTCGTTATTTTATGTGTAGAATTAAATTTTTCTAAATTTTTTTTTCATGTTTGCATCTTAAACAATATTCCAAATTCAGGACAACATTTTAAGACATTTTTAAAATTTGTAACGACAAACACAGCACGATGTTTATAGCATTTATTTAATTCAGTTAATTCAACAATTGCAAAACAAAATATCTCAATATTATTGAAAGACATCAATCAGAAACAGGCTCCACACTGTCCATCAAACATTCCCAAGTACGTTTTTGATTCATTCATACATTCATCCATGAATATGTCCTTTCACTTTATCCTTTCATCTTGCATTCATCATTCAAACATCCATCACATATTCATCAATAGCCAGTCAGCCATCGAAGCCACTGTCGAATTCATTATCATCGCCATCTTGTGGGTCATCCTGGAACAGAAATTAGATTAAATCAGTACAGAAACAAAGATTGATAGCGTGGACCATTTTTTCAGCATTGTTTAGATACAAAATACAATATAACTTTACTGACAAATTAGTGTAAAATCCTTAATATTTGTGGGACTCCATTTTCTTGGTTTTCAAAATTACTGTTTCATAATCAATTGGTTATTGTGGATAAATAAAGGTAATTAAATCTATTCTCATTTTATATGTTTGTTAATAGTGGAATTCATGGTTAAATGTCTCCCACGAAATCAACGAAAACAATTCCTCTATAAAAATGAATGCTTTTACAGTAAACAGAGTAGTAATATTGTACAGAGAGTTTGTCGTTGTATGATAGCACACATTTACATTCCCTCATTTCTGTAGATTTGTGAGGGCACAATTCTAGAGGATTTATAAAGATTATTACTTTAAAATTTCTAGATTTGTTACAGTGAAATTGGTAAATGAATCTTACCCAACATTTCTCAGGGTTTGTGAAGATGAAATTGGTAAATGAACCTTACCCAACATTTCTCTGGGTTTGTAAAGATAAAGTTGGAAAATGAATCCTACCCAACATTTCTCTGGGTTTGTAAAGATAAACTTGGAAAATGAATCCTACCCAACATTTCTCTGGGTTTGTGAAGATGAAATTGGTAAATGAATCTTACCCAACATTTCTCTGGGTTTGTGAAGATGAAATTGGTAAATGAATCTTACCCAACATTTCTCTGGGTTTGTGAAGATGAAATTGGTAAATGAATCCTACCCAACATTTCTCTGGGTTTGTAAAGATAAACTTGGTAAATGAATCTTACCCAACATTTCTCTGGGTTTGTGAAGATGAAATTGGTAAATGAATCCTACCCAACATTTCTCAGGGTTTGTGAAGATGAAATTGGTAAATGAATCCTACCCAACATTTCTCAGGGTTTGTGAAGATGAAATTGGTAAATGAATCCTACCCAACATTTCTCAGGGTTTGTGAAGATGAAATTGGTAAATGAATCCTTACCCAACATTTCTCTGGGTTTGTGAAGATGAAATTGGTTAATGAATCATACCCAACATTTCTCTGGGTTTGTGAAGATACCCAACATTGTAAAGATGAAATTGGTAAATGTACCCAACATTTCTCTGGGTTTGTGAAGATGAAATTGGTATATGAATCTTACCCAACATTTCTCTGGGTTTGTGAAGATGAAATTGGTTAATGAACATTGGTTAATGAATCTTACCCAACATTTCTCTGGGTTTGTGAAGATGAAATTGGTAAATGAATCCTACCCAACATTTCTCAGGGTTTGTGAAGATGAAATTGGTATATGAATCTTACCCAACATTTCTCTGGGTTTGTGAAGATGAAATTGGTAAATGAATCTTACCCAACATTTCTCAGGGTTTGTGAAGATGAAATTGGATAATGAATCTTACCCAACATTTCTCAGGGTTAATGAATCTTACCCAACATTTCTCTGGGTTTGTAAAAATAAACTTGGTAAATGAATCTTACCCAACATTTCTCTGGGTTTGTGAAGATGAAATTGGTAAATGAATCTTACCCAACATTTCTCTGGGTTTGTGAAGATGAAATTGGTAAATGAATCCTACCCAACATTTCTCAGGGTTTGTGAAGATGAAATTGGTAAATGAATCTTACCCAACATTTCTCTGGGTTTGTGAAGATGTAATTGGTATATGAATCTTACCCAACATTTCTCAGGGTTTGTGAAGATGAAATTGGTTAATGAATCCTACCCAACATTTCTATGGGTTAATGAATCTTGCCCAACATTTCTCTGGGTTTGTAAAGATAAACTTGGTAAATGAATCTTACCCAACATTTCTCTGGGTTTGTGAAGATGAAATTGGTAAATGAATCCTACCCAACATTTCTCAGGGTTTGTGAAGATGAAATTGGTAAATGAATCCTACCCAACATTTCTCAGGGTTTGTGAAGATGAAATTGGTAAATGAATCCTACCCAACATTTCTCTGGGTTTGTGAAGATGAAATTGGTATATGAATCTTACCCAACATTTCTCAGGGTTTGTGAAGATGAAATTGGTTAATGAATCTTACCCAACATTTCTCTGGGTTAATGAATCTTACCCAACATTTCTGTGGGTTAATGAATCCTACCCAACATTTCTCTGGGTTTGTGAAGATGAAATTGGTTAATGAATCCTACCCAACATTTCTCTGGGTTTGTGAAGATGAAATTGGTTAATGAATCTTACCCAACATTTCTGTGGGTTTGTGAAGATGAAATTGGTAAATGAATCTTACCCAACATTTCTCTGGGTTTGTGAAGATGAAATTGGTTAATGAATCTTACCCAACATTTCTGTGGGTTAATGAATCTTACCCAACATTTCTGTGGGTTTGTTACAAATAAAACAGGTTGATGACACTTACCCTCATTTCTCTGGGTTCCAGATCCTCTCCATACTGTATGGCACTATCTATCTGTAATAGTACATCATTGATACTATCCTCATCTGTCTGATCCAGGGGAAGAAACTTCACCAAACTGTAATCCTCGATCTGTCAAAATGATCAACATCTTATTGTCAATTCAAATACCTCCCAACTACTAAATACCAATTCAAAATATAATGAGAAATTAGAACTCTCTCTCATCCCATTCAACTAAGTTCAGAACTTGAATTCATTTCCATGGTTATTTGGAGAAGACTTTTTAATTTCTATTCAAATACCTTAAAACTACCTAAAACAACTCAAAATATAATGAAAATATTTACTCCCTAACACCCTCTCAAGTTTAGTTCAGGAATGATTTCCATGGATATCACAAAAAGACTAGAAATTACTATGCATTGATAAATTTCAAATCCAGAGAGTTGGAAGGGTGCATCTTAATCATAAAACATAAAAATATAAAATTTTTGTTATTTTTATTGTCAAGAAAATGAAATGGATCTACTATATTTACCATTGTTGCTATGGCAGAGTTGAGTTTCTGGAACTTGCTGCTGAATTTACTGTTATTAAATTCTTCATCAAGCAAAACTGGCAGTTCTGGGTCAAGGTACCTGTTAAAACAGTATATAAGATCATGGAAGAGCTTTGTTGTTTACTTGTATTTCTGTAAGTTTTCCTTCTAACAAGAATCTAATTATTGTTTAAAAAATAATAAGCTTTTTAGTTTATAACAAATGCAAAACAAGTTTTTCCAATTTCTATTGATCACTCTTGTAGGCCCTGATGGCAGCGTGCGAGGGGTCTTACTGTTGGAGAAAGCTCGAGGATGTGGGGAAAAGACAGATGACCACAGATGACCTGATATCTTTTCATGTCCGTTATGGGAATCGAACCCCAAAAGTCTAGGCAACCACTCAAATTATTGTTGAACAAAACAAATTTTAACAAGAGGCCATAGAGCCTTATTTGTCTCCTAAGTTCTATATATGCTGTTTTTCTTGTTACATACATCATTAAAAGTAAACTTGTTACCATGGCAATATAACTTTTTACTGCATCATACATGTATACTGTATGATATTTACCATCATCCGACGATAAGGATTCTAAACTGATCACTAAATGACATCAACTTTTACAGATAAAAAGACACCAACATTTTTAAAGTGAAAAAATATCAACCTGTCTAAATCTTTCTTTGCTTTCTTGCTGAGCAGGTCAAGTTTCGTCATCACATTGACATGGGGCAGTTCTAGATTGACCATAGTGGACAAAGCTGTCATTACTCCAGACACAAACTTAGATGCTTCAATCATGAACTGTGAGTCTATCAGGAAGACTCCAGCGATACGAAAGTCCCACTTCTGTAGCGTTTCAACCAGTTGTTTCATGGCCGGAATGTGTGTGTACAATTCTACCTGACCTGGAAACATCAGATAACATGAGAGAATAAAGGCCATACTAATGAAAATATCTTTTTCATGGCCAGAACGTATGCATAATACTACCTGGCCTAGAAACATGATAAAGAATGACAGAAATAAGGCCACACTACAGTAATTCTGCGGCTGGAATATGTCGGTGTGGGTATAATTTTACATGGCCTAACAACTCAAGACAAAGTGACAGAATGGAGGTCACACTAATGAAATACTTGTATATACATTTAAACTTGAACACTTTTTTTATATTATTTTTGTTACTCAAATCTCTCAATGAAAAAAATGGGAAATACACAGACATGATGAACGTCTACAACTACTTACCAGGACAATCAAACAAGATATAGTCATCCTCTGCCTCATCTAGCTGTTCTTGTAACCAGTCAAAGTTCTGAGCCAAATATCTATACACAAGACAAACAATGAGGTTATAACTTGTCACTTTTCTGATGCAAATACATACTCAGTATACACATACACCATAGAAACAGTCTAAGGAACCCATCTCACCAAATATTACCATAAAAGATACACATGTATTAAGAATTATCACCTTCCAAGACAATACTCAAAAAATTGTGTTATACATGTAAACATACTATAATGAAAAATTGTTTTATTTAAGTTTTTTTATGATTGTACACTTCAATAACATACTTACTCCATACAGAAAATAAGTCCACCATTAGGTCCAAACCTCAATGCTTCATCGTCCATAGCATCATCCAAATGAATCAATTCCCTTATATCTGTATAAAAATGGACATTAAATTAAAATATTTAAATTGGAAAAGCAAGAGACACATGTGAATTAGTGGCAGCAAGAATAGCTGTTCAATATAATTTGAAATTTTCTGAATATGAGCTGTAACTGTACGAAAAACAACAACACTTTCTTCATTTCAGTTTCTCAACATTCCCACCTAATTTCAGCTGAATAGCACCAGTGGAGCTAGCTGGAGAAGTTCAAAATAGGTTTTTTAAATGGCTTCCATAGTGGCCATATTAAATATAGGACCAACACAAAAAATAACAACATTTGGTCCACACTATCCCAGAATAATTTTATGAAAGTCTGAGCTGATTATCACTGGTGGACCAGGAAAATAATCTTAAAATAGGTGTTGCAAAGGGAAACCATGATTGTGTAACAATGTTATAGACTGGCCACCAATGTCAAAGTTTTGGAAGACACCAAAAAATAGCATCGCTTTGATGGCTTCCTTTCCTTAACATCAAAAAGTTTCAGCACAATAGCACTGGTGGAATGTTTAAAAACAATGTTTAAAATATGTTTTTCAAGATGACAGTCATGGTGGCCATATTGCATTTTAACTGACCTGGAAGTTTTGAAGATTGAGTGCAAGAAAAAAATGAATGACAGCTGGCCTATTTATGTTTTGTTCAAAACAATGATAAAATGATATCTATTGGTTAAAATGAATCACAGCAATTTTCATCTTACAATCATTGTTAACTTGTAAACACGTGTAATGATGTAATGATAGATATCTTACCAGCCAACACAGGGTAATCAAAGTGTTCAGCTGCCGGGTCCAAATTTACCACCTGTATATTACGATGTATGACTTCTCCGTGTCTTACCATGTTACTGCAGTATGTGGACTGTAAACAACACAGGTATATTGAGAATCATTTCACGATGTAATCCTCTCAGAAATTAACATTCATTCACAATTTCTTTTTATGTTTACCTCTCATAATAAAAATCACTGAAAATACTTTATAATGTAAAGTGAAACCTTATTATTTGGAACTTGGTGGGACTATGCATTCGATTTAAGTGAGTTAAAGTGGTTTTTTAAAAAGTTTGGAAGGGACCAACTAAATGCTTCGAAATAAATGGGGTCTTAAGAGTTATACCACTTCAAGATAATGAGGTTCGACTGTTCAAACTTATAACTTATAACTTTAAAAAGTTTGGCAGGGACCAACCAAATGCTTCGAATTAAATGGGGTCTTAGAGTTATACCAGTTCAAGATAATGAGGTTCGACTGTACAAACAAAAGATATAAGTCATCACATAAAAAACAAATGCTTTTATATAGATGGCTATCCACAGTAAAATTTTAAATTGTAAATTAATTTTCCATCAAATCAGTGAAATTTGTGTAAATGTACAATTCTGTGAAACAATCCCAAGTTTATAAAGGATATTGACCCCAGCACAACATTAAAATTTCAAAAAAGACAAGTACTAATTGCAATGGGGACCATTACAAATGTCCCCCAAATGACCACTTCATCAGTAAATGATCACAATAACCAGACCTGCAGTCATGCCAAAAATGGACTACGCCATTTTGCTCCTTGTGCCACCTAATACATGTATACCAATTTTCACGAAAATCAGACAATATCTAAAATTTGGCCAAATTTTGACCACAGCTGACCGCTCAGATGACCGACTGGAAAAATTCAAGTGGCCTGCACTCCGCCTCGCATGTATGAATATGTGTGTAAAGTTTTGTTGAATTCCATGCAATACTTTTTGAGAAATAATAATAATAATAATTAAAAAAATATAATAATAATAAGAAGAAACGGAGCAAACAAAATATGTCCCCCCACTTCATTTGGGTGACATAATTATAAATGGCATATTTAGTTATTATAGAGTATGTTTGTTAATGACATCATTGTTGTAGCTTTTCTCACAATATCAATGTTATACTGTTACATGCCATGAGATTATAATATTTTTATGCCACCAAAGTATTTCTAAAGTTTTTGCACCGTAAATATGATTCATCCCACAAACTGAATTTCTCACCTCTACCAGAGATCTAGCCTCAAAGCCTCTTACAGATGTTTTTATTTATGGATTTTTTATAAAATGTATGAAACATGTGTACTAAGAGAGGAAACCAAAGTTACATGGCAGGTCATATTACCATAGAAATAAAATCTTCACACACCTCAGATTCCCTGTGCACTGCCAAACACCGACACTGTACATACGTTAAACAGAAGGACAAACTAGAAAAATATTAGCTTTGAACCCTACGTCAATCAAAAGTGTCTGCAGAAAATGCAATTTTATTAAATCAGAGGCAGCTCACATCAGAATCACATCCCTGACATTCTTATACCAAGGACAGGTCATAGTATTAAAGTGAGTCAATTACTACTGTGATAAAGAGACATGCTTTGTATGGATATCTTACAAATAGATATCAGATCTTTTCAATCTTTCTATTCAAGTCTGGCATGAATATGTCAAGACCCACAATGCATAATCACTTAAGTAGGGAAAGTTAAACTTACATTTAGCTTGCTTTTTCCACCCCCAATAAGCCTAGGCTATTTATTGTTTATTGAACATTTCATAAAATACTTTTAAGTAAAATATTCTGTGATATAAATGCATATCATGATGTGAGGAGGAATATAAAACCAGAGATGTATAGGTATGTGTTATATTCTTTTCTGATAAAATGATATTGGGATGAATTCTTTCTTGTAAATTATTTAATTCCCATTAAATCAACATATGAAAACTGCTAGATGACACTGCTCTCAAGTACCATACACAATACACACTTGAAATGTCAGCAATTGAGGAATATTTATCTCTCCTCAGCTCAACCAATTTTACAAATGTCAACATGAAAAATGGTACAAGGATGTGTTATGATCACATTACGATACATTTTTCAATGTTGCTAACTTCTTCAATTATTTTAGACATTAATGTCTGAAGATGCTTCTTGAAAACCCATTTTATTTGTGTGAAATACATGATACTGAAACCTCCTATATTAATGTATTATTGATCACATTAAGGACATATCTTTTGATGTCACCAACTTTATTTATGATCTCATGATAAAATCTGAGGATGCTGCCCTGGAGTGTGATACACAATGTACAAATGTTATAGCATACCACTGCCACTAGGTAGCGTGGTGAACTCATTGGAATAATTTTACAAATCAAACGTTTCCATAAACAGAAAGATAGGATTAGTAGTACCAGCTGTACCAAAGGGTGTGACAAATGGCTGAAACAGTAACTGTGTTACATTTAGCCTAAAAATTGATATCATTTTGTACCGTTACATTTGATTAGCCAAACAAAAAGATACTTAAAATTCATTCCTTAAATGATAACAAAAAAATTAACAGAAAATCGAAAATATTTTCTTTAGGTTAGTAACTGATTATATAAGTATCGCAGCCTGTTGAAAAAAAAAGAGACATTTCCATGACTACACTTGTACAGCCAGCTTCATCAGACAAATGGCCATAAAAGTGTAAATGTCAGTGTGGTATAAAGTGTACGATAAGGTAATGAAACCTATAAATAGTTTTTAAGTACCCTTTATTATAATTATACTGAATGATACTAATGCCCCTAATAGGTTGATTTTCCAGGTACTTTTTTTATTTTTGAGATTAACCAGTGTGAGGAGCTCAGAATATTAGATGAGATTTGAGTTTAAGTGTTGAAATGAATTTTCTATTATGATATCAATAACTTTGAACCAATTTGGAATTTTAACTTGAAAAGCAATCCACACATTACAGGCATAGGCATTAACAAAGTGAGTGTGAAGCTTGAATTTGATTGGCCCAAGGGAACTTAAGTTATTGAGAAGAAACAAATATTCTATTCATAGTAACTGTAACCTTTATCCTTTGACATTTCATGATAGAAAGCAATCCTATTGTAGCAAGAGGAACTGTGTGAAGTTTCATTTTGTTTGATTCAATGGGAATTGAGTTACTGGTCAGAAACAAATTTTCCATTTATAAAGACAGTGACCTAGACATGTGACCTTTTGACTTGAAAAGCAATTTCAAGCAACTATTTGCATTGGCCTAGCATGATTTCGTCCTCGGGGATGGATTCTTGTTATTTTTTTCCTCGTCTGTACATGCATCAACTCAGCAGCAATCAAACAGAAATTATGTCATTGTATCATTCTATCGATATTTAGTTCTACATTACCTCCTTTTCAAAAGCCAGTTATCTCTTTAATTCAATTTTTTGCCTAAGCAAACAGTAAATAATATCGTATCATATCAAAGCATATGAAATATGATATAATTATAAAAAGAAAACAATCCAAGAAGCCCTCGATATTAGTTCAGAAATAATCAACAAACATAATATTTATGATAAAAAATAGTTCCCGTGTGCATGCCATACCAGACTGTTACATCCGAGTAGAACTTGATATGTTTAATATACTCCATACTCAAGAAGCTACTTGACACTGAATCAAACCCTAATAGAGTGGCCAATACGAACAGTGAGGATGGACAGACTACAGTGTATAGTCACTAAATATAAAAGGTGAGCATGAATTTACCTGTGTCCTATTTTTAGCCACACTATAAGCAGTTGATAACTAATGGGGATGATAAATTTAGTGATTTTTACAAAAAATGAGACAAATAAATTACCTACTTTTTGTGTAAAGTACGCAGTGTTACAGGGGTTATTGGGCTATGTCAAAAATGTAGTGCCCTTTTCTGTTGCAATTTTTTAAAAGAACTTCATGTGTTTCTAATTCAAAATAAGCCTGTATTTGATTAATTAACTAAGGACTATTACACATCTATGGGGTTGTGCTAAGGATTAGACTCTCATACACAGTGCTTGAACACAAAACACAGCTTTCGCTGTTTAAATCCTAATACTTATCACAGATTTGTCACGGAAGTCAGAACTATGCTCTCTAACACCCCATTAAAAATTTATCAATATTTACAATGTTCTTGTTATGTTGTTTTATATGAAATTTAAACCTCTCCAACATCAGAACCACAAAAGAAATGGATAATGATGTAAAATACACGAGATAAAAGAAAGTTATCTTGGATCAGCATAAGTTTCTATGAGGAGAAATGCGGACAAATATTTCACTTTGATAATTTCACAGTCAGCAAAAAAATGAAGTACCGGGTATGCAAAATTTTTTTAGGAACAAACGTTTTCACATGCAGTACATTGGCTATGCAGTTGTCTGCTAGATTCAGATCATGTACTGGAGCACCAGCAAATCTGGCTATACATATATAGGGCAAATGTTAACATAGAGGTGAGGTCCGGTAACATTTCTTTCAGACAGAAAGAAAAATGGATGAGGAAGCATGTAAATCAGTATAACTAAAGTTTTTGGCATATCTAGTCAATTTCAGTCAATTCTTGAAAATTTCATCGTTACATATTTTCAGTATCCATGTACACTTGCTATTTTGTAACAAACGCTAAAGTGAGTCCATCAAATTTGACATCATTCACTCCTCGAGTTGTCTGCAGATAAGCATTCCATTGATGCAGATTCAGACAAAAGGTGCACTTTCAGCATTTCCATCCAAAAAAATTATAACCTGTAATGAATGTGAATTGTGTGGTGGAAGCAAGTCAAATATGTGGCGTTTAATTCATGAATTAAGGTAATGTCATTTCTCACCATTGGATTATACAATTCAAAATTCAAACAATTCACTGGAAATGGTGTCTTATGACAAAAAAAACATTCGTTTTACCAACTCACTAGAATTTGTCATTCATTGTTTATGTGCACACTGGACACGGCCAGCTATGACTCAGTTGTTTACATTTGCCTATACGTCAGATTTGCAAGTGCTCCAGTACCTGCTGATTACTATGGTGTTTAGATCGTTTTTCCTCTTTGCGGCAGGAAGTGTCAATACACCCCATAATTATTCTGCATCATGTGAGCACATATCGGTCGTTTTATGGAATGAGAGACGAAATATGACAAGTGTTTATACACTGTTCCCGTCCGAGGCCGAGGGACAATTGATTACTGATGTGTTTGGTTGTGGAGGGACTATAAGCTCAAAAATTCAATCTTTAAAAACATTAAGTCACCTTTCCACTTCCCGCTGGACCCATCACAAGCTGTCCGTAACGAGGCATTGTTAGTGTGCAAAAGAATCAGTAATCAAAACTGAGACAGCTTTCACTCTCTTCTTTCACCACCGATCACAACAACATGCTGGAATCAACGTCAAATTAAGCCTTGAACTTCACTGTGTCGGATTCTCTTTGTCAAACGCATTTATGACCATTGGCTATCGTTTAGCAAAAATTATATCATTAAAAATAAAATATTAGTTTTTGAATAGATACTTATATTGGAATATTTATTTCATTTACATTTCAATTTATCATTTTGAAAGAGTTGGTATAATAACTTATATGTTTTCATCATACTTTTGCAAATTATAAAAGAATATTTATTGTGGATGTAAGCGATCCAACGAGGAAGTCGAAAGAGTAGATTGGAACAAAAAGGAAACATTATGCCGGTAAAGAAATCTCACTGCTTTAATTAGTTTCACTTGCTTATGCGAATATATTTGTATCATGCTGAAGTATTTTGTCACAAAGTTCCATTTAGAATTTTTGAAAAATCCACGGAGTCAAGGGAAATAATTCCAAAAACTGCCCGTCAAAGCAATGAATTTGGAGTTGTGGTCATGAGTCATTTACCAATTCAGCTACGAAAATGGATACTTTTCAGATTTTATTTGATTTCTATATTTTTCACTGATTTTCAAGACTTGTTGTTTCCTTTCCAGGCGTACCACTCTCAATTCCAGAACCCACCTCAGGTGTTGGGAAACATGGCTCTATTACCACTCAGGACATCATTCAAGGGACCTGCTCCCAGGGATAGTAAGTTGACTAGAGACAGTTCATCTTGATTAATTAATTGAGTTTAAATTCATACAATAGCTTGTTCGTTGTGAAATGGAAGTGATTAAAAGTATCCTCCTTTCAAATTTGCAGGTTTAAAAACTAACTGAAAAGATTGCTAATTCTTAGATTTGAGAGTATATATCATATTTTTAGGGGCTGATTTAAATGCTTCCTCCTATCTGCTGCTGTTAGGCTTAACTTCACATTGTTGTACAGCTAGTAAGATAAAAAGTGCATTTTGAGAATGATCAAACAAAATGGCAGGTTCACAATCTCTTATTGAGATATTTATACTATTAAAGGGACATCACATAGAAATAAATACATATTATAATCTACATGCAAAGCTAGTTCCACTTGGTCAGTCCGTCAGTCAACCCAGCAAAATACATGCACTGTCATGATTGCTTTCCTTTAAGTTCCCCTTCTTGTATATTGATGTAGTGCTTGTGTTATTGTATGTAATGCAAAAATTTGACAGTGTGGCAGTGTAATCAAGATTGAAAAGACTCCTAGATTTAAATATCATTTGTATATTTTTGTTTCAAATCAAGCAAATGATAAAATTGGAAATTCTGAATTTTGTCATTTTAGAATTGATATTAAATCTTAAAACAACTAATTCCCAATAACCAAGACACCCATGGTACTGATATTTAGCTTTTAACATGCTTGGGTGATGGGCCTCAGAGTTTGTTCAAATGGATGACCTTGGCTCACTTACACAATAATCAAAAGGCACCAGGTACTGATATTTGGCCTGTAGCATGCTGGAATGGAGGTCTGTCAAGTGTGTTCAAAACAATGACCCTGGCCAACTTACAATGTCATAGGGGTCCAAAGTTTTAAAAACTTAAAATGCCTTCTGCTCAATGTACCATGATCCTAGGGTACTGATATTTGGCACTTTATTGCCATGTTAGGGTTATCAAGTTTGTTTGAATAAATGACCTTCACTAGCCTACAAGCAGTGTTCCCAATTATAACTCCTGAACAAGGGTACAAAACCTCCTAAATCTTCAAGAATTGTGCCCAAGTTTTCAAGGTAAACTGTACTCCCAGTCTCAAAATACTGCCAAAAAGTCAAATTATATTTAGGTCATAGGATCAAATAATCAAACAACTTTTAGAAATCCAAAGTCACAGAAATATGATAAGCCTTCTTCGGAAAAAGCCATACATTTAAGAAAAAATGTAACCTTGACCTACTCACTTTATAGGTCACAAATGTAAAATGTGCTGGCAAACAGCATTGAATGACAGGTTAGTGATGCAGACCCAATGAGCCTCTTGTGTGTATTTATATATGAGTCCCCTTCGTCATATGATATCAGCACAAACTGAACTTGTGTTCATTATATGAAATCCAGAATCATATTTTCTATTTCAGTTTTTATTGATAGCATCAGAACCAGTGTATTAGACACTGTATATATATCACAATCATATACTTGAAATTAAAATGTATTTTTAGAAATCTTTATAAAATATTCATTTTGTAAAGAAAGAAAAGCTATTTATGTACAACAAAAGTTAGATAAAAAAACCTACATTTTATGAAATAATTCAAATCGATTAATTAGCACCAACATGGCCTCATTTTGTATTTTAAGAATTATTTCATAATTGTCCTTAAACTGATAAGGTATTGATTTTATATTGTTTTCATTACATCATATATTTCTAAAAATAGAAGTATTTAAGTGTTTTGATATATCCATTTTGACCCCTTTACAGATGTTACAAAATTTCTATATTATGTTTCGCTTTGATATACATGTATTAACAGCAGATTTCATTCTGTTTCAGCGAGTGATTTTGACATCATAGATGAGGCCATTCACTACTTTAAAGCTAATATCTTCTTTAGAAATTATGAAATCAAGGTACAGTATAACAGATGTAGCTCCTATATTTTTTATACAGTGATGGTACTACTGTAAATTTGTTTAATTTCACAAACTGGTTTGTCATACTGATTCCAATTTTGGGTAGCTCATAGGGATTCAATTTCATGCTTGTCTATCAATTGATATCCATTTGTACAGACATGTAACATACATTTTCTGAGAGTTTGATTCATTTTAGAAATGTTCACTGGGTACGTAATTATGTGGTTTCTTTAATATGAATACTTTCTAACAATTGGTTTTTTTTTTTTTTCAAAAACAGAGCGAAGCTGACCGTACCTTAATTTACATCACATTGTTCATATCCGAGTGCCTTAAGAAACTCCAAAAGGTTTGTACCATTAAGACTGCGCAGAATGAGATATTTGAATCTCTGTGTAATTTTCTCAATTTTCTGAAATCCATCATAAAAACAAATTATCATTTGGTAAGCTGTGATGAAAATTTCTGTATAGCTTTAATCTAGATATTGTCAAAATTGCATTTCATTGTGGAAAATGTGTTTCACTTATGATTAATCAATTCAAAATATACCATACAGTTTAAGATTTCTTATTTTTTAAACAGCACATTGGTTTTAATGTTTGGTTGAATAAATGTAAGCACCTGGATCCTATAATAATATACTCTGGCTTTCAATATTGTTAGTTAAACATAAATGTGGTTCATATAACTTGACATTTGATAAGTATTTTAATGGATAAAACAAAATCATTTGATGTATGTTTTACATATTAGTGTCAGTCGAAAAGTCAAGGACAGAAGGAGATGTACACAATTGGTATCTATAACTACCCGATCCCTGGAGAAGCTGGTTTTCCACTCAACGCCATGTTCTCTAAACCAGCCAGTCGAAATGAAGAAGGTAAAACAATATTTTGATATTAAGTGTTTGATTTACATGTCATGATTATTAGTGAGCAATTTATTTGCATAATTAATAAGCTCACTACATCATGTTTTGTTAACTTATCGGTGGACTGTTCCAATCATTGGTCCTTCATCACCTGTTAACAATCTTTTAAACATTTATTATTTGTTATTGCTGTTTTCTAAGATGTAGCTGGCTGTTACCTCTAGATATGTCTGTAGAGCATCAAAAGACTACAAACCTCTGGTGAAGATCTGGGGTGTGTGGTTCAACACTGCCTTAGCTTGGTGGTTTGTGTTCCTCAGGAAGCTGAGAAACAGACTGGTCAGTGCTGTCTTGGTTGTGACCATGGGCAAGACACTTGTCCATATTGCTGAGGATGGCATGTGACAGAGCTCTAAGCTGAATTTGACTGACATTTTAGCAGCTTTTTTTATATTGGTCTTAAGTCTGTGAACTCTAGACTGATACAAAAATGTTATCAGAATGTCAGAATTATTTAGACTAACCACTCTCCTGTGTATTGCCCAGTGAAGTTGCCACCAGCTACTATAAGGAGACCTGACCTGAAAATTACTCTGTTCACTGATGATGAACTCAGTGAAAAGTCTAGTTGTGCCTTTACATCTTCAGGTAGAACAAATGGTTTTTATGTGGCAATTCTGTTTTTTAAGATTTAAATTTGTTGTTTTATTTACTTTCAAATAGCACCACAAATTTACTATATATCCAAATACATTTGTAACTTTAAATGTAGGATGCTCTTGTTCTTGGTCCTAAAATTGCTGTAGTAATACATGTTTAGTTTAACTGTACAGTAAACTGAGTCTTCATCCACAGAAAACATGAGAAACTACCTGCAGCAGTTACGACAGGAAACAGGACTCCGCATTTGTGAAAAGGTTTTTGAAGTTCCAGATAAACCCAGCAAGGTATTATTACCAGGACATGATAAAATTTTACCGTTTTAGTCAATTTTTGAAGGAAAATTTGTAATTGTTTTCCACATCATGGCCAGGGCAGATAACCTTTGTCCTTCCACCAAGGTTCTGAGTATGTGGTTGTTTAACTATGTTCAGGACCTGGCAGAAGTTTTTATCTGGTCTTCTGATGATAGAGCGATTTTTACTGCCATCTACTCCCTTGGATAAGTAGACATTCTCATGCAAAATTGTAAATTTTTGTCTAACAGAGTGAAAAATGAACACAAGTCTTTAGTTGATTATGATTGTGTCACGTATAGCTTTGATGTCATCAGATTGTTTTGAGTTATCTGTAAGTGAAGAGGGTGGATGTGCACAAGGTTATCAGAATGAAAATCACTCTGCAAAATATTTGTTTTGCTTTTCACCAGTCATTGCATAAAACCAAAAACAGTTGTCATGAGACATCTGTTTGAAAGAAAACAGTGAACAAAACAGTCTTAGCAAATATTTTAAGTATTTTTTTATAAGTTTTTTTGAAAAATGTACTGTAGTTTGTTATTATACCCCCCTTCTCAGCGATGTTTACACAAGCTCTATTATCGGACATTCTTGATATTTTGTCTAGAAAGAAATTAATATTACAGTGCTTGATAGAGTGTACTTAGTGGTAGTAGTATGACACTTATGGTTGGTAACAGTTTAAACAAAACATTTGCTGGATATTGACAATTAATTCACGAATGAACTTGATTGAATTAAAGACGGATGCACCATTTTTGAAAGCCATATGTATAGATTTTAGAATTTTTATGTAAATTTTCCAGTGAATTTCTAGTTTGTATGAGTACTTCTCACCATGTCTAATCCAACTGGTGAGTGCTTTTGAAAGTTTTTGTTTGGCACTGATGTTGATTTCAACATTCTTTTCGCTCTTATTTTGATAATTTAGAATAGTAGATGATTTGTTTTATTGGCACACTATTATTAGATGGTGGGCTGTTCAAATCACAATTTGTCCAAGGTCCTTTAAAATTTGTCCTGTTGCTCGTCTGTCCTTAAACAAACTTGTTATCATTAGTTCTAGAGCGGTACCAGATGATTCATTTTAAAATTTCTTTTGTTGATTCCCCATGGTCTCTGCTTGTGCTTTTGTCTGATTTTGGGACTGATCTGAAAAATAAAATGACGAGACTGATCAGGAAACAGGATGGCCTAAAGATGGCCATCTTGTTTTTTTGGTCATAATTCCTTTTGTTTTCTTCCAGGTGGATCTTTCCTAAATTTACTTTTTAATTTCCTTTTACCCATTTTCATTTTCTAATTGATCAGAAAAAGATAGCAAATAGACTGTCATCTTGGCTTTTTAGTAGAAAAGATTCCTATTGCAATTTCTTGAGAAGTCCTGGATGGACCCAGGAAAAAATGGCTGACAGGGGGCCATCTTTGATTTTGACAGTATCAATTTGTTACATGAGTATTTAGCAGAGAATTGTTCAATGGATCATTCTCAGATTTTTTATACTGGTTCCTCTTTACCTCTTGATCTGCATAGTTCTTTTTGAGATTGTTTGTAAAACAATATTATTTTCAGGCAGCCATTTTTATTTTTGTCTGTCATAATTTGTTATCTCGATTTCTGAAGAACTTAGAAGTACTGGATGGAACTTTCTCAAATTTCATATGAAGATTCCTCCTGGTCCCTAAGGGTATCATTTCGGTTTTGGTATTGATCAGGGAAACAAAATGGCTGACAGACCGCCATCTTGAGTAATGACAGTGAAAGTTTGTTATTGCTATTTCTCAAATGTCGTATATTTAAGTTCCCCTCGGTCCCTAGTCGTATTGTTTTGATATGGATCAAAATGGTCGACAGGCGACTATCTCAGATTTAACATTTAAAGACTATTATCAGATTTAGGATAACAAAGAACAAGAAAAGAAGGGAAAAGATCAACCTTTCGAAGATCAAATAAAGATAAAACGATGTTGGCCAGTTGTTACTTCAAATTTTTTATTTATTTTGAAATTTTCGTGATTATTTGAAGAGCCAAAATCTACAGGCAGAGTTTTATATTCTCAAGTTCTTTTTTCAGCTCAAATTTCATTTATAAAGAAGTGGGGTAGGTGTATAGGTTTCACAAAGTCTTAAGTACATGTATTTATGCATGTTTTAACAGCAATAATTATGAAGTAGAAAAATTATTGCTTTAAATTGCTGACACATTGGATAAGTTGAACTCATTTATCTATATAACTCACTCTTTGTTTTGTATTTTTCAGTGGTGGATGTGTTTTGCCAAAAGGAAGTTTTTGGACAAGAGTTTGTCAGCACCTGGACAGTGATAGCCATTTTGTTAAATTTATTTGACATTCATTCAGACATTGCAGAATCTACAGGGAGAATATATATTTTATCAATAATCAATTCCTTGTTTGGAATTTTCTGAGTTTCTAAAATAACTTATTGGTTACCAAAACCACTGGATGACTGTTGGAACATTTGAATGAATGACATTCATATAACTTAAAGCATTCAAGGAAACATAACCACTTCATTTTTTTCATTGAAATGTTCAGTGCTCAATCCTTCTATTCCAGCTAACCTCTGCAAATTTGAAATTTTAATATGCTTAGTTCTAAAAGTATTTTTTTATTTTCTTTTTGAAAGTTCTGTGGAAGAATAGTGAATTCCTTTATAATTTGATCTGATATTTTTACATAATGATAACAATACATGATGACAATAACATTCTGATATATTCACAGTATGTTTTATGAAACTATTATAGTATACATCTGATTGAATAAGACTAAATGTACCTTGTGTGTGTGAGAGATGTGAACTGAAATTTAATGGTAGAGATATTTCATATCACAATGTGTAAAACACTTTTTTTTCTAAACTATCTTGATTTCTTTTAGTGATAGACAATTTACCAGTGTTTGTAGTTGTTGAGGTTTCTGTAGCATTATTTGTAAACTACATTATGATTTCTACAGAGATGTTTTACATGATAGATGTTGGATCTTAAATGAGTAAGATCTAATGAAACGAGTCTTACTAGTGTTTACTTTTACGAGCTTTTCCAAGCAACGATTGAAACTGTCAAGTTTCATAAAATCTCATAATGAAAACGAACTTAAGATATCACATTACTCAGAAAAGTTTAATTTTAACAAGCTTCATGTCAAAATAAGGAGGAAGAAATCAAGCCAAGGCAGCCATTTTTTGCACCATTTTCAATGCATGACATAACGTCATTTTCCATCAAATAGGAATCACAATCGATTTCTGACTGGCACAACCAATTAAAGCACTTCTTGGTATACTACGCTAGTGGCAAGCGCAAAAATATTACATGGCTGAGTTTGCTGGATATCAGGTGCATTATGTAAAAAAAAAAATCATTTGTCTGTATGTAGTTAAAATTGTTTTGTGTCACATTTAATATGTTTTGAAGTTTCTAGAAAAACATTTTATTAATCGCTGCATTTCAAAACTCAATACATCTTGTATGTACATGCTAAGATATAATAATGCATTGTAACATCTGTTCAACGAGCGAGTACTCAAAAAAAACATTAAGTAACACCAGTTGGAACTTCAGGGCCTCCATATAATATATAGTAAGTTTTCATTTGTGCAGGTGAACATTCTTTTTCCTAATATCAATATGTTACAACTAGTTACGTAGTTTTCCTGAATGAAAAGCCGAATCTCTGTATCTGGATCTGAATGAACTTTGGGGTAGTGAAACTGTCTAGAGAAAGCATGTTGACTTATCTGTACTTGGTTGAACTTATCCATAATGACTTTCAACCTTTTGGTAAGTTAAAATCATGTTTGTTTCCATACCGAGAGGCTGAGTTACTGAGCATTTCACATATATACATACCGGTATATATATATATATATATTAAGTGTACATTCTTCAGTCTATTAAAATTTAATTATCAATGCTTTTTATAAGTTGAAAAGATGTATTATTAAATATGATCTAAATATTTCTAGTGTTCTTGTTATTTTTAAACAAGTTGATTCGGTTGTACTCACTAGCAGCTTCTACTAACATTGCTTATATTCTTAGTTTCTTTTTGAATGCAGTCATCCATATCACCCTGGTATTGATGGTTACGATTCTAGAAATTCTCAAATGAGAGTGAGTGAACCGTGCGGTTTGGAGGATGCTTTGATTGCCACAGCACTTTCAGTTTACAGATTTTTCTAATCATTGTATGTCACAACAGAAAGGTTCTTATACTGTTCAGTGTTTATAGTTTTGGTAAATAGAATCCTTTGTTGTGTTGACATGTAGTTCGTACTTAAACACTGGTCTTGATGTCTGCTAAAACTTGGAGTCCCAGAAAACCTGATGGAACAGTCTTTGCCTTTTTTGGCGGGGATGAACCAGGGTGCTTTCATTGTGAACTGTTGTTTGGTCTCTGGGGTAAAATGATGGACCCACATTTCATCCAATCACAAATCTCTGCAGAAATTTAGCAGAATCTGCCTCTGAAAGGTTCAGATTAGCATGCAACAAAGTCCACCTGGTGTACCTCTGAGCAAAACACTTAGTATCCAACTAGCTGAGACCTCTCAATACAAGATCTTCCGTAAGAATGGAATGTATTCTTTCCTGCGAAATCCCAACTGTATTGGCTGCATACCACTCTGTAACTCGCCCGTCAGTCATAACAATATCATGGACTTCTCTGACCATTTCTAAGGTTACAACAGTGACAGGCCTTCCAGGATGGGCGTCATTTCCAAGGCTGTTCTTGCAATGCTTAAATTCCACCACTCACCTTTTTTCACTGTGGCATATGAAGGAGCATCATTCCCTAGTGTTGCTACCATATCAGTATGGATATCCTTTGGTGCTAGACCTTTCTTACGTAAATATTGAATCACTACTTTTTCAGAAATATTGTCCATTCTGCAAAATTCTCTTGCCACGTTTAATTTAGAGTCCTACTTCTTTGACATAAACTGACCAAATGACACCAGTCTTCGAATACACAGCCTTAGATAGTCAGGGAATAGTAGATCTGAAAAACGACATCCCCACCTAACTTCTTCAATACAAGGCTCACAACTTATTAATCTGCCATCACACTTCCCTATTGTACAATTTGTTTATACATATGATGCATTGACAAAGAATATTTAATCTATGAATGCAAGGCTCCAAGGTAACAAGTGCAATCATGCCTGGTGGTTCTGTCGCTGTTTATCTTCTCTTCTCGGAATGTGACATTACTTACCTGGCTTGACCAAATTAAATGACAAATGTCAAGGAACGCCACTTACCTTTCCGGATCCATCGATCCTATTCTGCTTGTACTTATTCCAGAGATCCTCGTCATGAGGATGTTTTACAGCTGTCATAGTGATCTCGATGAAAAAAACAATTTTTTTCTTCGTTCGGTAAGAAGCTGTAAATACTTGATGTTCAATAGTTTGCCTGTTACATTATTGTATACCTTGATCTCGTATGAGAATATGACATTACTTTCTCGATTGACCAAGGTTAACATGGCAGGCGTCGTCGATGAAGCAGAAGACGCTTATTCTTCGTAACACCTGGTCTTATTCTCCTTGTACTTTTTCTGGAGTCTCCATGTAAATCATTCTTTTGTTTATGATTTGACCAAGTCTTATTGAATTTGAGTTTGGATTATGAATATGTTGACATGTCGGTAGTTTTTTCAATGCTTCCTTTGTTTAATTCACTTCATCAATTTTGAGTTTGAATTAAGGATTTACCGATAACGTTGCACTTTCTTTGTTTTCTTAAAATGAGATAAACTATGTGATGATACCTTGCTGTTTCCTCCAAAAATATTGGGATTTGATGAGGTTTAGGAGTGATGGTAGAAATTTGTTTATCTCTTGCAAAACAAAAGCGGCAAAGGAGCTGTACGCCCAGAATGGCTTCAGGGCAAAGGGTTTCTTTTCTTTAAAAAAAAAAAAGATTAAATTAAGACTCATCATATGAAGTTGATTATGCTTGAATAACAAGTCAAATACAAAGTTAGTAGGAAACATGTCGTGTCCTGTGATGGATCTGCTCCACCAGGCACAAAGTGTTGTTTTCACACTTTATTTTCTATACACAACTTCACACCACGCACAATATAATATAATTTAGTTCAAAACAAATGTGACAATTTATAATGAAGTGAATTCGTCCTGTACAGATACAATATAACTATATAGTGATACTAAAGTGTACTGTGAATACGTGTCTCTAGTGTAGGAGTAACATCTGTACCAGGCAGCGTGCGCTATTATCACCATATCCTGTGACGTATAAACACTATCAGCTCGTAACGGATGTTTATACCGACACTAAGCAGCTAAAGGTCAAAAGTCGAGGGGGCGGATCACATCAGGACAGTACAACAATGCCGGTAATAATTTACATACTTATTATTTTTCCCTTTATATCCAAAGTATTATATATATATATATTAATATATGGATCGTCAGATACATTTTCTGTTAGTTTTTAACTTTCTCCTGTATCTATATTACATCGCCTATCGATGGAATAGATATACATGTAACTTTCAATAGATGTTTACTTTTGAATGGCAGATATTTTGAAGTTGTGTTATAAGAATGACTTACACGGCTGCTATCCCATCTCCAATTTATTACTATATCCTAGCAGATTTTTTTCTACAAAATATGACGTTCGATCTTTTCTGCCTTTTTAACGAAGTAAACACCCCTCTATCCCCATCCCTGTCAGTGTATCGGAATTATAACATCCGGTTGTATATGTAGTATCCATTGGCTGTTTTTGATATCGTTCTAATTGCATTGAATAATACTAGATAAGTCAACTCTAACCCCAATCGCGCTTTGTCAAGACCTTTTCATGGAAGTAATGAGACAACCATACGGTTTTCTCTCAAACTTAAATTTCAAATTGCTGTGAAATCAAAAATTTTCGTGGAACTCAAATTTTGTGGTTTTCCAAAAAAAAAAAAAAAAAAAACGGTTTCATTTGCACGTCATTTTGTGGTTAAATCTTGTACATAAAATCCGCCGGTACCATAATCCATTTATTTCTATCTATTAATCAGTTCATAAACATATTTACATATAAGAGAACCTTCATCCCCCACTAACAATTTACCGTACTCATTTTTTTCGATAATAGGGAAAATAAAACCTTTACAATATAACAACTTACACATCAATTATACTCCATATCATTTTGTTTTTATATCCATGAATTTGCAAACAGCATATATCACTCGAATCACGTTATACGTGTTTCTGGAAAAAAGTAATATGAATGGTTCATAATATATAACAAAACTACGTCAAGCAACTCAAGGTCATGTTTATAAACATCACACAATTCTTTTAAAGGTAAACAATATTGCACGGGTTTAAACATTTTAAAAACAACAAGAAAATGCCAACATGTCAACGCAATCATGATCCAAGCTCAAACTCAATAAAACTAGGGCATAGTATAAACAAAATAAAAATTTACACTGAGACTTCTGTAATAGTACAAAGAGGATAAGACCAGGTGTTCCAGAAGAGTAAGTGTCTTCTGGTTCATCGACGACACCCGCGATGTAAAGTTTGGTTAACCCAAGTTAGCAATGACATATTATCGAACGAGAACAAGGTGCACCACAACGGAACCGACAGGCATACTAACGAGTATCAAACACGCCCAGTATTTCTAAATGAAATCACTTTAACGACCGTAAAATTATCCATTATTTCAACAACTTGCATCTTTTGAAATCCTGTGTTACAAGTTTGTCCGTGAGTGGACGACTTCATCGATAATGTTAGATTTATCCGAAGATATCAGAATAATGAAATGTTGTGTTTTTAAGAAATCAAATGGTATAGTAACACGGAGTGACAAAGTAAAGGATGTGAAAATAAATTGGCTATTCTGATGTGCGTGAACTTGTCCAGTAATAATGCACACTCATCTCTGATTCATACATATATATAAATACATATATGTATGTATGTATATATGTATGTATGTATGTATGTATATGTATGTATGTATGTATGTATGTATATGTATGAATCAGTGATGAGTGTGCATTACTAGGCAAGATGCTCTAGTTTAATACTTAAAATTCTTGAAAATCTGTTTGTTTTTTTTTTTTTTTTGGGGGGGGGGGGGGGGGGGGGGTTGCCCCCTTTAATTGATTTCGAGACTAAATTGAGATTTTAATAATGTGTTATTTTTATGTAGCTTTTAAGCTGATGTTTGACTTATTTTCTGAGTATTTTATATCGAAATATGTGCCGTAATAAGAATACTGTTACATAACACAGTGTCATATAAGATTTTGCAATTCTTTTCAGCCTCACCATTCTCAGTTTCTCAATCCGCCAAAGATAGTAGGGAACGTGGCGCTATGTCCTCTGAGGACGAGCTTCAAGGGACCTGCTCCACAAGATTGTAAGTGTTGATCTACCTACCAACCTACCTACCTACCTACCTACTACCTACCTACCTACCAACCTACCTATTTACCTACCTACTACCTACCTACCTACTTATCTACCTACCTACCTATTTACCTACCTATCTCCCTTCCCTTCCTTCCTACCTATCTACCTACTTACCTGCCTATCTCTTAACCTACCTCCCTACCTACCTACTTATCTACCTACCTCCCTACCCCTACCCCTACCTACCAACCTACCTACCTCCCTATCCCTACCTACCAACCTACCAACCTACCTACCTCCGTACCCCTACCTACCTACCTACCTACCTATTACCTTCCTACCTTACTTCCTACCTACCTATTTACCTACCTACTACCTACCTTATCGTCTCAGCCTCCCTCCCTCCCTACCTACCCCTACCTATCGACCGACCTACCCTATCGTCCCTTCCTCCCTTCCTCTATCCCTGCCTACATATCTTAACTTGATACTACATATATATATATATATATATCAATTTCACGAAAACATTTCCTAAGATAACGCTTTTCATTCATTTAATAATTTTTTCAGACCGCCTTGAAACATGTTTTTAACGTGTTGTTCCAAATCGGGGAGATTTATTGATTTACTGGCAAATATCAGGATTAGAGATATATAATTTTACATTTTACTCTGAACATTTTTCTCATTTTCAGCAAGTGATTTTGATATAGTGGACGAAGGAATTCATTATTTTAAAGCAAACATATTCTTTAGAAACTACGAAATAAAGGTGAGGAATGTTTAGTCATAAATAAGATAAAAACATTAAAGCAAAATTCACGTTTTGTTCTGTGTTTTTGAAATACTTTTGGAGCTGAAAATAAAAAAAGTACTTATGCTGTGAAGCAATCACCAGTTACAACTAACATAAACCAGAAACGTCATACGGTTTCTCCATAATTACAACTATTTGATATAGAAAGTCAAGTATGGCAATTTATACAACGTCAGAACTGAAACTTTTTACAATGGCCTTCAATTTAAATTCATACGCAATACTTTCGAATAGGAAAATAATTAAAAGGATTTTTTAAAATTACTATACGATTGAAATGATAACAAAATATCCATTGCGGTTTATTTTTTATAAAAGAAACTTTTATTGTAGAGCGAAGCGGATCGGACTCTGATTTATATCACTTTGTTTATATCCGAGTGTATCAAAAAATTACAAAAGGTAAGTATATTTTATAAATCATCCATGTTTGTTGATTAAACCCGTTCTTCTACTGTCATCATTACTGATTATACTTAACATTAAAATAAAGATATTATTTCAATCACTTAATTCTATTTCACCTGATGTTTAAGTCTTTTTTAAATGTACGTATTTATTTTTTTTAATTGTTTCATTCTGTTTTGCTATAAGGTGACGGTCGACATTTTAAATTGACCGTCGTTTTGTTTATAATATGAATTTACAAATTAGGCAACGATTACATTTTGATAATATGACGTGAATATTTTATTTATAGACAAAGAGGATGTAATCAACATCCAGTTTACACTTACTTAGTGAACTAAAGATGTGGTGATGGTCTTTGGGGTTAACTAGAGTCTGTGTAGGTGTAGGAAGCCGAAGTGTGATATACACATAGATGGGTGGTGTTCCAAATCATTTACTGTCAGCTTCAATATCTAGAAATAGAAATAGACAAAAAATGAGAGAGAGAGAGAGAGAGAGAGAGAGAGAGAGAGAGAGAGGGGGGGGGGGGGGGGGGGGAGAGAGAGAGAGAGAGAGAAATGAGAAGGGGGGGGGGGGGGGGGTCTTATTTAGTAACATATTTGTTTTAAAAAGTATTATATACTAAACCTGATTGATAGCCTGAACCAAGCTATTCATCACGGTGCTGTCTTGGAGAATACGTTGTATTGTCACAGGTTGATATTTTTACCTTCCTGTGTGAAGCACCTGTGACTGAATGCATGTAATTGCCCGGGTATTTCGTCCGTTTATTTATTAATATGTTTATAACAGATTTTACAGATAATCAATATCTAATTTACCTTGCAAAGCAAACTAGAGATAATATCCTTACCAGAATATTGATATTCCATGCTACTATTCATAGTGTACGTCGAAGAAGCAGGGACAGCGAGAGATGCACACCCTGGGACTGAAGAAGTATCCCATTCCTGGAGAATCCGGTTTTCCTTTAAATGCGTTGTATGCCAAACCATCTCGCAGCGAGGAAGGTACATTTCAGATTGATAAAGATTACAACATGTTGATCATTTGGTCCAAGCAGACTTTAAAAAACTGAATGTTTTCAACGTCGCTTAAAATTTATAGATACAATCTTTGAATTAAGACCTTTATGAGGTAGTAGACATTTTCTGGTTCAAACTGCTGTTAACTACTAAAACGAGAGAATATATTGAATTGTTTACTGCCATCTTTGCTTACCAAGGCAGATAGGTATAAATTTAAACCCTTGGTGCTCGCAGGAATTGCGAATGCCTTTCACATACCAACCCTTTACGATAGAGACTCCATGCAATGTTTGCCTACGTAACGACAGAAATTATCGAGAAATCATCTAATTTATAAACAATCTTGAAATTAGATTTGTTTTCTAACTCTAGAAAAAAACCTGTTACAACGATATTGCTTAAGGTATTGTGTGAAAGCAAATATATAAATACGTTTTTCGAGGGTTATTCGGATTTGAATTCACGCAATTTGCACGTAAAAATACAGATATATAATATCTATAAATGCCTTAAATGAAATATATTCTGATATTTGACAGAGACCATGCGGGCATATCTCCAACAGATCCGACAGGAAACAGCAGTTCGTATGTGTGAAAAAGTATTTGAAGATTCTGACAAACCAAGCAAGGTAAATCAACTCTCTCTCTTTGTAGGCACATATTTATCTCTGTAGGTGCGAGGACATCAACATAATGTATCATATAGTTACGAAGAAGAGAGAAGACGAAAATAGGACTTTGCGGACACCATTGAGATAGTTAAAACTTCGTGGGGACATATATTTTTCTTCTTGGCAATTTTAATGTAATTCAAAAGACCGGGGCATGCTAATATTCCAACAGATGTTCCCATAGTAATAAGAGTGTTCCCACTTCGTGGGTAATAAATTGAAAATATCTCCCAATATCTAAAGTGTTTCAATTTATATATATCTGCTCTATGCTATCTACTGTTACGGCATGATGAATCTGTGATTGTGGCATTGCTTAATTATCTGAAGTGACATCACAATAAGTTATACGCGTAATACACAAAAGTATGACTTGGGTGTAATTACTATACCATGTTCAATTAGTCGGTATTTAATCATATGTTCTATATTTAGATAATGACGGTGATGGTCTTCCAAACTGAACTGAACGCGATTTTTCCCTGTCTGTATCTAGTATAATTAAATTAATTGGAAACCGTTGGCGACCTCCAGTATTAATTACAGCCATCAAGACGTTTTAATTGCCATAGGAACATCCCTTTTTAAGTATGAGATTTGCTTATAGCAGGACAGCCGATGCAATCATGTCAGAATCTAAAGCATAAAACAAAACAATTATTTTCGGGAGTTACTGAAAGATGATAATTAAAGCCACCTTACTTTGGCGTTGAACGATATTTCTTTATATACTTTACAATATAATTCAGATTACAAAGTATATTGTGAAAATTAAAAAAAGGCGAAGTTGTGATTTTGACGGACATGGTTTATCATTAATTTTAAATTCTTTTCCTTTTTCAGTGGTGGACATGCTTTGTGAAAAGAAAATTCTTGGAGATAAGTTTATCTCCCCCAGGACAGTAATACAATGAAAAAGAAAAATACTGTAGTATTGTGTCGTGTGTCGGAAAACATCTATCGGGGACTTGCAACAAGACAGATATTTCTGGGCTTCCATGTTGCTAACCAGTATCTGATCTGTTGTTTATTATATATTAATTTTTTTTGTGAGCAGACATACTAGATACTCAGTCACTTGCACATTCATTATATTCTATTTGCAGATTGTAATAAAATTATTTTAATTCCAAAATGAAGACTTTTTTCTTATTTCTATATAATTTTTATCATTTCAGCTTGAAAATAAAAGGATGAATTAAAAAAAATTGCAATGATAGATTTACATAAAATTGAGCAGCATTTGGTCAAAGTATTCAAAATTTACACGTATCTACCGTGAATGGCCACGTTTCTAAACACTCAGGAGAGTCGGGCCTACCACTTACGCAAAACTGAATTTCCTATATCATAAGATGCTTCACACTAAGTGTTAATGAGTTCTGTTAGTCAAACAGACAAAAAAGGAATCTTTCAGAATTTCGAAAATTTCCTCAACTGGGTCCCGTCCCACATCACAATTCTGAGACAGATGAGTGGGTGAGGGGGTGGGTATTAGGTAAAGGTACTTGTAGATTTCCACCAGTAGTATCTGAAGTGTTCCATCATAAGTACTTGTATGGTTCCGCTATTATTACCTGTAATGTTTCGCCATAAGTACTTGTATAGTTCCGCCATTGGTACCTGTAGTGTTCCGCCATAAGTACTTGTATAGTTCCGCCATTAGTACCTGTAGTGTTCCGCCATAAGTACTTGTATAGTTCCGCCATTAGTACCTGTAGTGTTCCGCCATAAGTACTTGTATAGTTCCGCCATTAGTACCTGTAGTGTTTCACCATAAGTACTTGTATAGTTCCGCCATTAGTACCTGTAGTGTTCCGCCATAAGTACTTGTATAGTTCCGCCATTAGTACCTGTAGTGTTTCACCATAAGTACTTGTGTAGTTGCAACGTTTGTATTTGTTTAGTTCCAACACAAGTGCCTATACAAGTACTAATTGTGGAAGTATATAAATACTACTGGTGAAAATATATACAAATACTAATGATTGAACGCTACAGGTACTACTGTAGAATGATATAATTACATATGGTGGAACACTTCAGATACTACTGAGGAACTACACAAGTACTTGTGGAACACTTCAGATACTACTAAGGAACTACACAAGTACTTGTGGTGGAACACTTCAGATACTACTGAGGAACTACACAAGTACTGGTGGTGGAACACTTCAGATACTACTGAGGAACTAAACAAGTACTTGTGGTGGAACACTTCAGATACTACTGAGGAACTACACAAGTACTTGTGGTGGAACACTTCAGATACTACTGAGGAACTACACAAGTACTTGTGGTGGAACACTTCAGATACTACTGAGGAACTACACAAGTACTTGTGGTGGAACACTTCAGATACTACTGAGGAACTACACAAGTACTTGTGGTGGAACACTTCAGATACTACTGAGGAACTACACAAGTACTTGTGGTGGAACACTTCAGATACTACTGAGGAACTAAACAAGTACTTGTGGACACTTCAGATACTACTGAGGAACTACACAAGTACTTGTGGTGGAACACTTCAGATACTACTGAGGAACTACACAAGTACTTGTGGTGGAACACTTCAGATACTACTGAGGAACTACACAAGTACTTGTGGTGGAACACTTCAGATACTACTGAGGAACTACACAAGTACTTGTGGTGGAACACTTCAGATACTACTGAGGAACTACACAAGTACTTGTGGTGGAACACTTCAGATACTACTGAGGAACTAAACAAGTACTTGTGGACACTTCAGATACTACTGAGGAACTACACAAGTACTTGTGGTGGAACACTTCTGATACTACTGAGGAACTAAACAAGTACTTGTGGACACTTCAGATACTACTGAGGAACTATAATAATAGTTGAACACTACAAGTGTAAATGGTGGACATTGACATTTACCAGGATAATTTCCAGGTTTATCTGTGCAATATCATTCAGTTGAGCAAGGTTGTAGTTATTGTAGATGTTGTACTTATAGTTTCCATTTCTTATAATTGTTTATATAGTCAGGTAATATCTTGTTGACAATAGTTAGTCCTATTTCAAATATTTGCCCCGTTCCTCTGACTCAAAGAATGTCGAACTCATCATTAATACAAATTTGAGTCCTTGAGGATGCTTCTGACCAAATTTGGACAAAAATCCATCATTCCTACAGAAGAATTTCAAAGAATTTTCTACATGTTGGCTTTTAGGCTGGGGTTTCGTAGAACTCTGGCAGACAAGATCCACCATTTATACAAAATTGCATCTCATTCCCTCAAGGATGTTTCAGACTTAATTTAGCCAAAATACCTATATGCCAACAGAATGACTTAAAATGGATTTCTCCATTTTCTGTATACATAATTAGTTCCTCTTTTCATAAATTTGATCAAAATCTGCTCAGTCGTTGATGAGTAGAAGCAATTTTTATTCCCCCAAATATTAATGAAGACAAACAGTGGATGCTGATGTATGTACAGGTTCATTTGTTGGAGGTGTAAGCTAATAAACTGAAGAATAGATTGTAATTACTTATATGAATCTCAATAGTACATTTCAGTTGCTATTGTTTGCCTTCAAAACTGTTCTCCAGATGTATATTTCTTATTCCTTTTAATATTTGTTAAAAACAAGTCAATATTGTTCTGTATTTAATGGTTTTTTTATTGTTATAAACAAATTCATGTAAACAGAGATGATACACTAAGTTGTATATATATTATAGCAATAATACAATTAACATTAAATATACAAAGGAGATGCACATGGAAACGTATGTTACAGGATTGTACCACTGTTAATGATTGTATCTAAATACAGCCCACACCTTTAGGAGAAAGTATTGCAGATAAATGATTCATGATGATGTACACTTGAATTAAAATGTTCATATTAGAATAATACTTTAACATGAAATTCTTTAATACAATTATACCCTTATTTAAAGATAAATTTTTAATACTATAAATATAGAGATGATTACCAGTGACTGAAAATTGAACGTAGTAGATCTAAGCTCTATACTTTTCCACAACAATTTATCGTTACACTTTTATTTCTTAGCTTGTCATTTGTAACATCTTTTGTGAACAAGTATGATAAAACTAATCTTTTGTACTGAATATCAATTTATTCTGCAATAAATATTTTATTGGAATAGACATTAACTTCATATAGCTTTGTCATGATTTAAAACTTTTTTGAACATCTCTTAACTATTTCGCATCCCTATAATATTAACATATGAAAATTATCAACAAACTTTCCCAATGTTATCAATAAAATGCCTCACCTACACCCCAGTCAATAACATTTTGTAAATTAGAAATTCAAATCTTTAAAATAAATAAGACTGATTTTTAAACTGGCCTACCCTTGAGCAACTTCTTAAACTTCTGAAGAAAATCTTAAGATAATGGTAAAACAAACCTTACTAAGTATTGTGATACATGTTTGTATTTTTCATAATTTGTGACAGGCAGTAATATCTTTTTAATGGATATAACTTGCTACATCTTTCACAAAGTTTTGTTAATGCAAGGAAGTTTGCTATGGTCTTAAATATTTTCCCTGCTCCTTGGTCCATGACAGATATCAAAAGTATCTAAACAGGGATAAAAGCTCACATTTATAGGTACATCATAGTCCATGTGCAACTTATCACAACAAAGGGACAAAGAACATCTACTACCCCTACACTAGTCTAAAAGTGGAATTCAAAAGTAAAATACATCGGAAGATATTTTTAATGCCTATTTTCACAAATCATAAGAAAAAATCCTATTTTGGGGGCTGAAAAGTAACACAGACTAAAAAAGGCCATTAGTTATTCTTCATGCCATAGTCTATAACATATCATAAAATGCCACAAAAATCTACCAGAAAGTATCGTTTCAGCAAGGAAAGATGCCAATATTTAAAGGAATTGTTAGCCTTTTCCTTCAGAATATGATGAAAGTGGACCCAACCATAATATGGACAAGATGACAGTCTTGTTTGCTAGCAATATAATCCAAATTATTTTTCTTACAAAATTCACAAGGCACAACCATAAAAAGTAGAGATCCAATATATTCCACAACAAACAAAGTATTCTAATGTAATTTTCATAAGAGACTTTTACTTGCACATAATATTCATTAACCAAGACTTTCCTGATTTTTCTTTTCTAAATAAATTTCATTTTTTATAAATATCAATGAAAAAGTGATTCTTTTATTTCTCCAATGTGATTCAAACTCTTTTCTCCAGTTGTAAAAATATGGTAAATTTTTATTTCATTTTATTGTGCACTCATACGATAAAATGTTTAAAATCACTAGTCTTACCATGAAATATTACATTTTAAGTATAAAGTTGGACAATATTGATAAAAGTAAAATATTAAAAGTAGTCATGCTTCCATTACAACAATGATATTGTGGCATGTTTAGCTGCTGTTACAAATCTGTTATATTATATACACACAAGAAGTCACTTGGAGAAAGCAGTAAAAATGTACAAAATCTCCTTAATTAAGTTTACTACCGTTAAGATATGAATATGAATACCACACAATACGAAAGATAATATTTACGTTTAGGGTCAGAACCAGGAGATTTAGAACAGATACATATATTACAATAATGAGTATCAAGGGAAATTTCCCACAAAAATGTTTAAAAACAGATAAAATTTGAATTATAACACAATTCCTGATAAGATTTGGTGTCTGGCTGGATTAAACATACTGTGTACTAAAACACAGCATAACTTTTCCTGGTATTCAACAAGACACGTTTAGGCAAAAAGTAGCCAATTATTCATATAATCATAAACAACTTCAATCTATGTTAGTGATTCAAAGTATGCTATATGTATTTCATGTATGATAAGAGAATTATCTTTCGTGTGGTAACATATAACAGTTTGGAAAATTGGAAAAAGATTTGCGGTCACAATAAAAAAGACTTCCTTCTGGACATACTTAAGTAAACTATGCAGAGAAAATAAATAATTCCTGTGATTCTGCAGAAAGAATGTCATTGAAATAACCAAGAGTTAATCAAATATTAACAATCACTAATCACAGGAGTCATGGACCTTCAATAACCTTCCAAAACTAAACAGTACTTATAAAGGTTTTAGGATATGTGTATCAAGGATGAGTCAGTCTGATGAGGTTTTATTTCTAAAGCACAAAATGAAAAACATTGTCATTTTGTTTGAATCTTGAATAACCTTGGGAAAAAAAAAAAAAAACACATTTAGATTCAGCTGAACTCCTCAATCATGCCTTACATTGTGAAATGGCCGATTTCTTAAGAAGGTTTCAAACTAAGATTAACATTAAGATTTTCGAGATAATTATGCATTAACACATGATGAATAATTACATTAGTCATTTGACTAGTATACTACATACAGGCATAAAGCAAAATGTAATTTGTAATGAAAATAAGGAACACCACAATACTTTGAAAATATTTTAACCCATAACATTGACGAGTATTATTTTACGACCTGTCTCTTTCCATTGCTATATATGATTCTGCCAACAAGATATTATCTTACTAATAGTGTTCGCATTTCCCAATTCAATTTTTGTGCACAGCAAAACTTTATCTCCTGCACGCAAGAATTGATTTCACTTAGAATGTCTCTTGTAAAAAACTTTGAAAGGAAATACTTTTGTGTGTGTGATAATAAAGTAAAAATGTAAGTTAGCGTTTCAGTTGTCCCAGTTGTCATTTTAACAATCTTCCTTAAGAATCAAAGTGAAACTAGTCTTTACTTTTTATTTCAACTATTTCATCAGAACTTTATCAATATCCAAAGAAGAAAACTACTGAAAGATAAAAATACTTCAAATTTTGATTAATCATTATCTTACTTTAACATTAATGTAAGTAAAAGTATTTAATATGGAAATGAGATCTACATTAAAATTGTTGGTGGTAAGCACTATCTTTGGTTTATTAACACCACTGATTAATCAATCTATCAAGACGAACAGAATTTACGAGCTCCATGTATATTTTTTTTTATGTATTTATCTGTAATATCCATTTTTGGTAAACCTGGATCAATTATAGAAGATATTAAAATTTTTCAAGAAACATTTTCATAATATCTTCAAATATATTTGTAAAGATTTTTAATATGTTGTTCAGGTTTCAATCATTACTCTGATTCTGATTTATGGTTCTAAATCTGAGTAAAATTAAAATTGTCCACCCTTGGTTTACATGGACCTCTCTATACAGTTGAATAGGAGAATCCAAACCCGTAATTTAGGGTGGAGGTATGATATTGCTGTAACTACTAGAAAACCAATAAGTCCAACTATAGTTACAATATTATGTACAACGTGCATGCAAATAATAGGACATCTACACACTGCTGAAAACACTTTAGAAAAGGTCTTCTGGTAAACTCTCTTGCACAACACAATAGGCTAACCAATCTGCATTATCTTGCCAATTTATGTCAGTATTAGAGTTCATGTTGACAAAACTGTTTCACTCCTGTAAAACCATTGTATCACTTCCTCTAGAATGAAATGGATTAGTCTATTGTAGTCTGCAGGGGTTTTGAAATATTAGAGGTGTGGCATTGAAATCTTTCTGCTACAAACTTATGATGCTGCTTAGGAGCTGGCGCCAGGCACTTTTGCAAGGACCTGTAAATAAAACAACAAATTGTTTTCATTTAATTATTATCAAAATATCTACGGATACAGTCAATATTGCAAAGACAATTTTCACAAATTTGTGTTATAAATAACTGAACTATTAAAGACTTACCTTAATGAAATATAGAACTATCCCTAACCTAATGTAAACATGAACAATATCTACTTGTTTCACAAATATAATGTGATGATGTATAGGAAACTGACAGTGAAGTCGTACCTTTGACAGATCTACCCCTGTTAAGGCCTGCACAGCTGGTGGCAGCTGACTGACAAGTCGACTAACTTCACTGGTGGTGCGGTCATCTCCAATCATTACAATTTCTTCTGTTTTGGATAGTGGTGCAGAAACTTCAGCAGCAATCTATTAAAACAAAGTTATATTACATATTTATATTTCTTCTCATTGCTCAATACTGACATGTTTATCAAAAGGACTGAAACTACCACTGAAAGCAACCACAGTATTTGAGGAAAGGAAATTCAGTTATAAAGTCTTTACAGTTGAAGCTATTGCCAAAAATAGGGTAAACCATCTTATTTATCATTATTCACCACGTTTAAAATCAAGATCTTCTGGTTTAAAGACTTATCTTTTAACTCGATACATTTTTTAAAAAAATGTTTTCCAATTTTCGATAAAAAGATAATATTTGGGAAAAACCTATACAGTGTACTTTTAGTAAAATGATAAAACTGTGCCATGGGAACAGGATCAATGAATTATAAAATAGTTTACCTTGGGTAGTGTTTCCAACACCATACTAAGCATAGCAGCATCTCCGTACTGTTTGTAAGCTGAGGCCTTTAATCTCATTTTCTCAGCCTCGGCCTTACCGACTGCCTCGATGGCTGCAGCTTCAGCACCACCGATCAGCCTGATCCTCTCTGCATCAGCACGGGCAGCCTCCACAGTTTGTGTCCTAAATAAAACCCACAGTGCACCAAAACACTTTAATAACATAAACTTACTGATCATTTTATCTTTCAAACTTAAACCATCATGAAATTACTTTGCGATTAATGCAAAAAAAAATATTGAGATTGACTGTTTCACTGAAATCCATCTGTAAATTCAATCATGATTTATGACTAAACAAGCCAAATACAAATGTGTTGTCATATTTCATTGTTTTAAACTTGTACACTGAATAACAAAGCAATTTTAGCATCTTTAAATTATCATAATAATGACTGATTTGCCTTTTTCTGCCGAAACAGATGAAAGGCACAGGTCCTTATGGGAAAATGTGGCTGAATTTACCCAGAAATAACCAAATAATTTCCCAATTAATTGACATAGATATCCTAATTGTGGGTCAATAATCTTAACATAACTTTACCTCTGCATCAAAACTCAGTAAAACGAACTCATTCAATTTCTAAAATCATATTTGCAAAATAATGTCAACATTCAGGTGTTCTTATAAATTCTCAAAACCAAACAAATGTTGGATTGTTTTACCCCAAATACTGATTGAAGTGTTTCAATCCTCTCTTTTTGTCATGATTTTGTACACACACTCTGATCAAATTACATAATTTGATTGCTTACCAAATCCTCACAGTTCAACACCAAGTACAATTCTCTTTTACTTTATTCATAACTGTCAAAATGTGATACAAAGCATCTAGACACGGGAAATCGACCCTTTCACATTAAATGTATCCAGACATTGTGAATATGGTATAAAAAAAACTTTAAACCAAAGATAGAATCAATACATTTTTTTTAATACCAGCAATTGCCGTGTTTTCATTATACCAACCTTTTTCCCTCTGCAATTTGTTCGGTTTTGAAAGCAGCTGCCTCTGTTGGTCGTTTCACGGTAGCCATCAGTTCTTTTTCTTTTCTCATGATTTCTTTCTCCTCAACATCAATCTGTTTTTTTCGCTCCACAACATCAATCTCAATTTCCTCAGCTCTGATTCTTTGTCTTTCCTTGGCTCCTTGAAGCTCATATGCCAGTTCAGCTTCTGCTTTCTAAACAGGAAATAAACAAATTCTAATAAATAATTCTATGATTTCTAACTTATGACATTTTGCTATGTATTTGCTTTATATGTTTGTTTTATACATTACTTTTTGTACCATCTAAGCTTCTTCCATACCATGCTTATTATATAACAAAACAAGAAATCTGTACAAGATCAAGGTGCTATGTAACCCTGGTGATATACCAGCCGCAATATACCTCTTTGGCTTGATTGGCTGAGAGTCAGACTTGTAAGCCAGAGGTGCATCATTTAAATCCTAGCAGAGGCATTAAAATATAATAATGACCTCTATTACATTGGCGCCCACGTAGGGACTCGTGAACTAATACTGAGTGTTACTTTCAAACATTACTGTAACCCCTGGAAACATGAGGACAAGTTATTTCTTGGAGGGGGAGTATGTAACCCTGGTATAGTACTAGTTGCAGTATACTACTCGGCTATGGAGAAATTTTCTTTAATAAGCCAGAGGTCCCAAGTTCTAGCAGAAGCACAGAAATAAATCACGTGACAAATTGACACATCAAGAGCCTTGTGGTGTGTAATGATATTACTTTATTTGTCCTACAAAAGGCCCACAGGGCCATTATGGAAATTCTAACTTGACGACTACAGGTGGGATATGTAACTGTGGATCATAAAAGCAGTTACAATCAATGGAATAGCAACATATGTGTGAGCTTATAATCAGGCATGGGCTTACTGTCAGACAAATATGGAATGGTGTCAGAGATTCATTTGCAATTTTAGTGGTAGCAGAACTAGAAGTTGTCTAAAAGCAAAAACCACAACAAAACACCAAAACCGAAGACCTGAGGAAATCCAAATCAAACAATTTTAGGAAAACATGACTTTTTATTCAAAAGTTTTGTGTGTAAAATATCCAAGTGGATATTGTGATAAAATTTCACCTTTGCATTGACTTCCATGTCAAAAGAGGCCTTCTGCATCTGGAACTCTCTGGAGGCATCAGCTATTTTTGCATCAGCTGTGAACTTAGCATCCATTCTCTTGTTGTCACATTCAGCTTCCTGTCAAGGAATTCATTGCAATGTAAAACCATTACACAAATGAGATATTCCAGAATATTCATAATGATGATGTGAAAATGCGGTAAAATTTTCCTTTAACCAATAATAGCTACAGAAGTGTTTTTATTCTTTGCATTTTGATTTTGAGGTTGTGTTATATTAATAAAGTGACTTTATGTGATTTAATGAAGACTGGTTTCATAAACAGCATCATATTTTCATTACACATCTATTAGTTTGATTGAATCGATGAGGGCTTCATTGAATCAAGCAACTCACTATACATAATTGTGTTCATTAATGGAACAAAAAACAATATATACCCTTATTCCAGCATCTCTGTTGGCTTCTGCAACACCAATATCAGCATCACGTTTAACATTGGCAGTCTGTGCCCTTCCCAGAGATTGCAAGTACTGCACATTATCAAATATGTCTTTGATGGTGAAACTCAGAATTTCAATACCCATCTTTCCAACATCAGGGGAGGCTACTTCTCGCACCAGCTGAGCAAACTGGTCTCGATCCTGGTAGATAGCTTCTACACTCAGTGTACCTGGAAAACAGAGTCGCTTAATGACAATAATAAAATTTGTGCATCAGAAACAATAACATAGTTAACAATTTTGACATCATTTTGCATGATTAGACAACCATGTGTCTTGCTTTTGTGAAGGAAAATACTTGTCAAAATGTGCAAAACTGTGTGTATTTGGTTGTGAAAATATCTTGAAATTCAGGTTAGACATAAGATATATGTTTCATCCCTTGGAAAGATTTTACTACCCAGGAAAATCACAGAGAAATACAAACATCATCTTCTACTGATTTTGTAGAATTTCTATTCTATAAACATCCTGAGAGTTAGGAAATTACAAATAGTTCAATTCACCTTGCCTGTATAAAAGCAACTGGTGGCTTAACACAACTTGTTCTTTCACAACAAAGCCCAAGGTAAAAAGAACAAGTTATGACTGAGAGAACACTACTGAATGTTCAGGAAAGAAAAGGTATTTGCAATTTTCCAACCAATACAATAACAACATACCCAAGATAGCACGGAGATGGCCTTCCAGAGTTTGCAGGATAACGTGCTCAATGTGATGGACAGATTTGCCAAGAAACTGCTCACAGGCTGTTTTGAGAATCTCTGGTTCCCGCATGATCTTACATTGGGCCACACCTGTTACTGTCACTGGTACACCCTCAGATGTCTCCACGCTCTCACATACTGGGTTCAAGGTCATTACCTCCAGAGAGATCCTAAGACAAAAATAATCCATTTTTCAATATCTTTTATTTATACTACTATTATTAATCCAATGAGCCAGAAAACTATATATAACTCAAATATTGAGGTTGGCTCATTACAAGGCAATGAAATGAAATTTATTGGCATTGCTTCTCAAATTGCAGCAGATGTAGGTTTTTTTCTGGTTTGCAGGTGGACCTGCTGCCAGATATCTTACTGTTAAAAACCACCTGTTATTCTACCTAATCCAAGGCGAATGACAGAATGGGCTATCCCCTTCTCTAATATCACACCAAACCTGAATTAAAATATCAATGTTGATACTGAAATGTTTACTGTCTATATGATATGTAAATTTTAGGCATTGTTTCTGGAGAACTAATCATAGAAGAGCTACAATGTGAGTTTTTACTGTCCATATTATATACTCACGTTTGCACATCTGTGACAAGGCACCAGGCCCAACCCCAGCCACCAACGATCATCTTACGGCCTGTGCCCCCACAGCAGCCTCCTGTAGACAGGGAAGGTTAAAACAAATGTTATTTCATCTTTCAAAAATGAAAACACAATGAACAATAACCGAATCAAATATAATACAAATGTTTGTTTTCTAACCATTTGAGGCCCTTTTTCTGGATACTTATTAGCAGTAATAATGGGTCCCTTCCAAAATGAAAGTAACCATCTTTGAAATATTTTATTTTTGCATGTCATTTCTTACAATATGAATGTATTAATACATTCCATTTAGGGTTTTTTCTGGAGATGTCCAAAATTCAAAGTTAACATCTACTAACAGAAGCTTCAATTTTTTTCACAAACTAAAAACTTTCTTTGAAAAGTAAGAAAACTGAAATAGGACTCCTATTTCCAATTACTTTTGTTATTGTAATTTGTTTACATATGAGCTAACAGTGGATGTATAAATAGATTATAACTTAAAAAAATACTTTTTAAGATGTGAAAAGCAAACACACAATCATCTTTAAAAAATGCTGTTGTCTTCATCATGCACAAATAAATTAACAAAACAAATCTCCACAAGTCTATGCTTCGTTAAGAAAGAAAAAAATGCACAAATTTACCATTAATACTAAATAATGTTTTATGAAATAAAATTAAGCATTCATTTTTTAATATAAAATAGACATAATCAACGACGAAAGTCCATGTAAAAACGATTTCAACAGGCCTATTTTGAAATGCTACTGCACAATTACGCAACTGCTAACCCGTGACTTGGAAATAATAATGGTTCTGCACATTATTAACAACGATCTTTTTCACTGTTGTAACATCAAATAATTTAGAATTTATAAAAAGTCAACAATGAAACTTGACCCATTAAACTGTGTAACATGAGACGTATAACAATATTAGCTACAGATGAAGAATTCGGCATACCAATGTTGACACACCCTCGCTGCGTCCCATCAGGGAATTTGCAGCAAACGCACTTTTAAACCAATCAAATCATGACGTAAACATAAAAGATGGTAGGAACGACAATGCTAAATAAAACCAAATGATTAATAAGTGTTTATTGAGTATATGTCACTTCTAGAAACATGCTAGAATGCAGCCATTGATGGGTCAGCCGGAAGCGACTATTCTGCTGAGAGAATCTCCAGAACCAACTGACCGACTTTCGTCCTCTTGACATTACCATAAAGTATTCCATTTGATAAACACATAAAAGTTATTTGCGTCTTTTAATGCCTACCTGAAATTACCAAAGCCTCACTTGGCCCAACAGTGTGAATATTCCCCATCTTTCGTTTTCAGCTCTGAAGTTGCAGCCGTATTTGTAAATACTACAGCATATGCAAATTAGCAGTAAACAGACTGATGTATGTAATCCAAATGATATGCCCGGATGTCGGACAAACTAATCCGGATATTGTTAAACTAAATTTACAGGTTTTGAATGAAATAAAACATGAAATTTCAGATATTTGCTTTTGAATATAACATAAGTCTAAAAATACTTTTTAATGAAAATTCATATAAGCAAAATCTTGCTTTTAAGGAGACGGTCCTGGTGAATGACATGTACATACAATTATATATTATGTATATTTCTTACATATTTTATAGCACGTGACGACGTAAAAGAAGCAATATATGTAAGTAAAAGGAATATCCTCTTCCGATGGCACTTGATGTTTAAGAGCATTTAGAAATATTTACTGTTATAAATATATCGTATAATCGATGTAATATAACGGAAGTTGGATTATAGTTATTGTTCTTATCTGAAGTGTATACATGTATTTGACATCTGTCAGCGAAAGAAAAACCCAAAAAACATAGTAATATATGAAGAATTTCCGTCGAGGCAGAGACTAACCATAATTTTAAGTTATATGTTCTGATAACAACATATTGTCGCAGTATTACTCATTATAAACCTATGTCAATAGATAAGTAATATTCGGACAAATTATCAAACTTCTAACGATCTGAAAAAAAAACCGGAAAATACAATCCGTATTTAAATCACTATGATCGTCATTTTAACATATATGAGTGCTTTATGTTTAAACAAATTAAAATAACGAAGAACTTTAGCAATAGAAAGATCGTAAATTATTTATTTATTTCCAATGAAGTAAACAAAATATCATCTATTGATACATGTCTACCTTTCCCTATAAAACAGAATTAACATTTTGAAGTGTCTGCATCAGCTATAAAATTAAACCATATAGTTAGAGTAAACTTTATCCCGACCGTTGAAAAAGAAATTAAAAAAATGGAAAAAAAAAAAAAAACCTCCAAGTCGGTTGAGGCACTTAGACGCTTGACATATATTTATATATATATATATAAAACGTTGTCGAAGTAACTAGACCGTTAGGTTAGTTCTGTTGATTTGGTTGGCATAAAACAGTTTTCTTATTTGTTAAATGGATAATTATTCCCCGCTTTCACCGAACGGGGGATATTAATTTGGGTTTGTCCGTCCGTCCGTCCGTCTGTCTGTCACACTTTCGTTTCCGTGTTGTAACTTTCCCAAATATCATCCAATTTGGGTGAAACTTGGTCAGCAGATGCATCTTGGGGTCATTAAGACTAAGTTTGACTATCAGTGTCATCTGTTAATAATTATGCATACTAATGAGGTATCCTTTAATTTTATTGGTCGGTTCATTTCCGTGCTCTAACTTCTCTAAATATAATCCGATTTAGATGAAACTTGGTTAGCAGATGCATATTAGGGCACATAAGACTGAGTACAGCAATCAGCATCACCTGTTAATATCTATGCATACTAATTAGGTATCCTTTCATTTCATTGGTCGTTTAGTTTTTGTGCTCTAACTTTCCTAAATATAATAACCTCTAAAATATTTACTTACAATATGCTTGGAAAGCGGTGGGGTATAAGTTCCATGAATTTGCTTGTTTATATCAAATGGATATCTTGAGTCTAGTTTTACTTGTCCGTAAATAATCGAAATTCAGGTAAAATGAAAAATAGGGACCCAAACCAGACGGCTGGTGCAATTGTTTATTGGACTAACAGAACCAGTGCTATTTCATTTTCGGTTCTCATGCCAAAAAATGGCCAATTTGTCCCTCATGATGCACGGCAGGCATTCCAGGCCAAGAAACAAATCTAGCACATTAAATAGTGCCGCATTTCAATTTAAATGTTTACCGGCACAGCAGTTAATATTGACATCCGGTATGGTAGCAGTGAATTCATTTAATTACTTCGTGTTGTATAAAATAAAGATAATAATGAGTTGATTGTTACCCCGTATTACTGACTTTGCTGTCGGATAATTAAAAAATTCATATCATTCGTTCGACCTTAACATGGTCAGAGTTTCCAAAAATTCCCCCAGTCCCCGCTCTTTTTTTGACAACATCGGATCCTAATCTACTGATTAAAAAATGCAAATTAAATATCTTCCATATCACCTAGTTATATTATTCTATACTATTTTCTAATACTTTGCCCTCACCATAATTCAATATTCGCTTGTTGAATAACAAATCTTTAATAAGTCCTATTGATTACTGATTTGCATTTTTATCATTAACTGTATGAATACATGCCCTTGACCTAAAAAAATCCGGACGACTCCATTTCCGTTAACAGTTTTATTGTTAGTATTGCATTTTGAATTATTTCAAAATAGTTTTTATACAAAGAACAATTTTTATAATTACAGAAGTATAATTTCAGTTTAAAACTTTTATAAGTAATATAGCTTCGAATGAAAAAATAAACGTTAAAGTAATTTTATTACGAAACATGAACTATCGCCGATCTCGATAATGCGCGAGATTTCAATTTCTGACGCACAACAGAGAATGCGAGGAGGCTTGGATAACGAATCGGTAAGTTTTCCTCATTGGATGTAAACAAGAGTCGTTCTTTGTCCTTATTCCTAACATTTATAAGGTGTTTCGTACAAATTTGTCGAAGTCCTCGTCCATTTTCGCTAATATAGTTATTTTGACGATTGAAAATTTGAAACCGAATGATTCCCCTCGTCTTCATAGATTGAAAGGGAACGAATGAATGAAAGACATTTTATCACTGTCCTTTCAGTGCAAAACTAAGTTTAACGAATGATTAAAGTAATCGCAAACTGTGATGAGTAAATTTTGATATGTGATGAATATATTTGTGAATGAACTTGGATATAAAAGCTAGAGGATTTTTAGATTTGTTTAAGATACACTGCTCACAAAATTCTCAATCTCGGTTGCTTATTCCTCGTGTCTTACCTCTGTAGAATATAATACATCGTACATTTTCAAAACTTTATGTATAAAGAAATTTAATAAGATTTTAACAGTCAAATAAATCTATATAGCCGAGCTGTGTGTATGACATATCGCACAGTATCCTGTTATTCAGGATTTTTGTTTGACAGGTCATGTCAGGTCCAGCTATCATAGAAGAACGTTAAGTAACTTCATGATTTATAATTAAGAAATGTAATGTAAATGCTTTTCGAGTCATTAAAATTTCGTTGAGTTAAAATGTTCATATTTAAGTCAAACCAGATATATAACGATTAGTTAGCTACTGTAGAAATTGGGTGTACAAGTCATCTTAGTAGCCTCAGGTAGTTGGAAGTTCCTTTTTAGTTGAGTGGTAGCAAGTGTGTCCGTGAGAGACAGAAGGGTTGCCAGTTTGAATCCTAAAGTTTGAATTCCAGCAATGTCAGGACATTTTTTCATTACTCCTTCCTTTTCAAATTCAATGGCATTGACCACTGCAATGTAATACATAGTAGATATAAGAGACTGAGATGCTTCCTTGGAGATGTTTAACCTAGGCTGTTATTGTCTTTTGGTTGGTAGACTTTATGAAGAAGGGAGTATTGTAGAAGTTGAGAGTATGTCACCTCACTAGCCTCAGCTAGTTGAAATTCCCCTTTAGTTTAATGGAAGTGAAAGTTTCCAGCTAGAGACAGAAGGGTTGCTAGTTTGAATGCCAGCAGTGGCAGATTATTTTTTCAATACTTCTTCCTTTTACAAATTCAGTGGCATTGACCACTGCAAGTGTATACATAGAAGATGTAAGAGATTGAGATGCTTTCTTGGAGTTTAGAGACAGGAGGGTCGTTAGTTTGAGCCCTAGTGGTGGCAGGGTATTTTTATTACTCCTTCCTATTACACTTCTTTAAGAAGCTACAAAAACCATGACAAACGTCATGTCAATACCAACGTTTGTTGTCGAGACGCCATTAAATAGAAGTCAGTGAGACACAAGACCTTAACCACTAACAAAAGTGTGAAAAACATTTTTAAAAATTGTCTTATTTCATAATGGCAATAGACATATAGTGGCCAAGATATTATTTCTGTTAATAACCATAGAATTTTGAGTCTACAGCATAATTGATTTCAAAAAATAATAAACGAAGCAATATTTTTTTCCTTGTCCATATTTTCTTCTTCAACACTGTTACCACATTATGTAGATGCACAGTAATATTTTTATTTGTTTACTTATGTTTGAATGAAAATCTTTAATAATGCAAATAATTATTTCAATACAATTTACTGTCACGTGTGTAATTTAGAAAATTCAATTAAACCTGTTCTACTTAATTACAGCTCCTATATTGGTAATTGAATCACCTGTGACTCAGACACTCCCCCTTTTTAAGAGTTAATCTTATTGTCCAGACAAGGGCTGATGCATTCAGAGCTCTCACTCTTAAAACTTTAATACAAATGATTTACGAGATGAATAAATAATTTGAAAGTTGCATGATCACAAGTTTAAATCAGAAGATCAGGGATTGCAAGAGGGTTTTTTAAGGGGTTCCTTTTCCAATTCAGTATTAAAATATATGAACTGATGATGAGCCTGGATAAGTTGATGAATGTATAATAAGCAATATAAAATATAACACAAAGAGTGTTTTAGAAAGATTATTATTAAAATGCCCCTTAAATTTAATCTTGATAAACAGAACTGATGTGATTGTGGATGATGTCATGTTCCAAAATAAAGTCACTTGCATTAATCATCACAGTTATCAGTGTATATAAGTACTGGAGCTTGTGTTCCCTAGTTAGTTTACAGCGATACTACACACACATCAACATACCTTTAATATATCCAGGTTAGTGATTCAAAGTTATCCTCTTGATTATTTGTACATAACTTTCAGTAGAATGACTATATGTTAAGAAGTTAATATAGTCGACAGTTAAGATCTTGTTTGATATCTTATTTGTTTTGTTACTGTTATAAAATATTGCCTATTCATCTCATAAGATTTCAAATGGTGCACAATATCAGATGTGCGTAAGAAGCAATGATAGATCATTTCAAGCTCTGATACAATTCATAAAATGATAAGTTTGTCAGTGGTATGAAATGTCTTCATAGTCAATTACTTGGTTTCAAAATCAAGTTAAATTTGATCAGGTAGCTTTTGTCTTTGGTATACTCACTATGTGGTGATTATATAATTCCCAAGTAAATGAAAATTCAGGTAGCAGTGATCAGCATTAAATATAATATTGATATAATAGCTGTGTGTAAATGCAGGTAATTGGTAAAGTTATAATGGTTTTTTTATGATTTGACAGAATGAAAATAATTTATGTTTACTGGACATGAGTTATAACAAGAAAATGCATGTTTTATCAAATAAATGTTTTACCTTTTTATTAGTTCTTTGTATATATACTCAGATGTATTTACTGTGCATCATAATACAAGACCCAAACAAATCATTATCCTAGATCTATATGTCTCTTTATGTAATTATTATTCGTGTTGTAGAGACTTTAATAGAATCTAATTTCAAATGGTTTTTGATCAACTTTTCTTTCAAATTGTTCATCCATTGTAGAATATCTATGAACATTGATAGTATTTTTGTTTTTCTATTCCAGGCGTTACAATATCAAGGATCTAGTATGACTGAAATCAGCGATTTAGACAGGTAAACATGTAGTCTAAAGAAAAAAGTCTGATGTGTGATAATTACAACATACTTGTACACCTGCCATTCAGCAAGTATGATTTTCAAGAGGCTGTAGAAAGTTTTAAAAATTTAGATTTATTGAATTTGTTTTGGTTTGTTGATTATTGATTTCTACTCCTATTTGTTTTTCATTGTCTATTTTTAGATGTCCCATATTCTACCTTGCTCTAGTCTGAGTCATTTCATTTACACTTATGTAAATAAATGTTCATATAGATAACAACCAGTCTTTGGTCCACTGACCTACTTACTGGTGTTAGAGGTATATCCCATCCCTGTACCTACAATAATATGTACACACAACTATTATAATGTGAAGTCTAGTCATGAAACCCATCCCTGTTGATGACGTGATGTTTATAGGTGATAACATTTTAAAATGAATTAAAATTGTGTGTACATATGGCAGGCACGTACAGATATTCCTTCTACCATGCACTTACAATTATATAACTTGCTAAGTGAAAATACTTTAAATTATTAAATCTATATTGATATTTAACATTAACAAAAATAAACACGCACCTTAATTTGAGGTTATTTATTTAATTCCAAAAATGGAGCTTACAAGGACATGTCTATTTCACACATGTTTTGACTCTTCCAATTTGTTATCTTACTTCCAATATTGTTAAATGTCAAGGACCAAAAAAATACCCTAATCTGTTGATAATCAGTATATTTCATATTCTTATTGGTGAATTTTCTGTGGAGGATAATACTTCTTTAATTAATAATGGTATTGATACAATTTAAAAATGGTTGAATAGGGGAGTCAATTTATATTTTGAATAAGCATTTGGGTATACACATTTTTTTTTCTATCACTTGAATTTAGAATGGTAATCAGTCCTTTGGGCTGTTTGACAATAAAATTTTCATTTTTGGATTGTGTTAAATATAATTATATTGGTAATTAGTCCTTTGAACGGTTCAAAAATAACATTATACACATGTGTAGATTGTATTAAATACGATTGTTCTTTAGTTTGGAAATTGCTCTGTTTTTGACATTATATTATGATTTTTGTTAATGTTTAGGCAAATAGAGCAACTACGACGATGTGAAATCATCAAGGAAAGTGAAGTAAAATCCCTATGTGCTAAAGCCAGAGAGATCCTTGTAGAGGAATCTAACGTCCAGAGAGTGGACTCCCCTGTCACAGTAAGTACTGTTTTAAGCCTTTTCCACTATTCCTTAAAACACAAAAGAATTGATAACAATAGGCTTGGGGACTCGTTATGTTGAAAGCTTTAACTAAGTGTTAGAATGGTCATATAGATACCACAAAGATACCACAAGACGTTTGATCAAATTTTTGAAGTGGTGGAAATTTTAGAAATTTGAATCTTTTGTTTTGATAAATTTAACAATCTGTTAACACATATTGAATGTTTTTGTATTTCGTGTTTCAGGTATGTGGAGATATTCATGGCCAGTTTTATGATCTCAATGAATTATTCAAAGTTGGTGGTGATGTCCCAGACACAAATTACTTGTTCATGGGCGACTTTGTTGACAGGGGCTTCTACAGTGTAGAGACATTTCTTTTACTTTTAGCATTAAAGGTAAGCTCCTAATTCAAAACATTCTTAGCATTCACAGTATTTTTTCTAGAGTTGTTGGGAACAGTGACCACTTGTTTCTAAGGGTATGTCAGTTCCTTTTTAAAAGTCCAGAAGTTGCCTAGTTCTGTTCAAAGCACTTCTTTTATCTTAAAAGGAAATATTCCAAGTTGTATCATACTCTTCTGTGTTGTTGAAATGAAGATGGCAGAAGGATTTCTGTCTCCCACAACAAGTTTTGTAAGATGAGAATTGAAAATTTGTTAATGCTAAATTTTGTGTTATGAATGGAATAAGACATTAGAAATATAAAGCTACCATATACATATATATTAAACAGCAATCTTAATTTACTACTTCTTGTGCTGAAAGTATCGCACCTGTTGCAGTCTCTATAATGACTATATGCTGATTATAAAGTTATTATTTTGATGTGTGAATTGATCATTGCACTAATATACCAAACTAATTATGCAAAGAAATTTGCTTTCATCAAATTAAATATGTCTACAGTATTGATGGACAGCTAGATATTGTATTTGACTCAATGCTGAAAAAATCTATCATTTTATTACAGGTACGATATCCAGACAGAATCACTTTGATACGTGGAAATCATGAGAGTCGACAAATCACACAAGTTTATGGATTCTACGATGAATGTTTAAGGAAATATGGCTCCATCACTGTATGGAGATACTGTACAGAGATCTTTGATTACCTTAGCTTATCTGCAATAATAGATGGAAAGGTAAGGAGTTCATATCAATGATTTGACAGCAAACAAAGTTGCAACAGGTTTATAGGCATAAGTCTGTGACATTGAATATTAGGTGACTGTAAAGGCCTTCATAAGTTTTCAATTAGATTATTGCATGACAGGAAAAATTTGAGTTTGATATGAACAGATGGTTGTTTGAAAGACAGTTATACCAGTATATATACAGAGTTTAGTGTCAGATCAAAATAGACAGGGATGTGGATGAGGTGGCACCAGTTTCAGATTTTGAATAATATGTTATGTGTCTTTTGCTTTCAGTATTAAATAGTGCTTCAAAATGATTATTTTAAGTGTTTTTCTCAGAGATCCTGTTTGTTATATCACCTCTCTTTAACTGGATTAGATGTTCAGAATTCAGTCTTGTCATGTCTGGCTACTTTATCTCTGTCTTGATATTTGAGAACATTCTTAAATAGTAAAGAAAAGTATAAATTATCAGAAAAAAACATTGCTGGATGAGAAAATAAGCTATGTAACATAATTGATGATTTAAAAAAGTTAGAGACGTTTTGAAGATTGCTTCATGTATTTTATAAGAATCTCTTTTACTTACAGATATTCTGTGTACATGGTGGGTTATCACCATCTATTCAGACCCTTGACCAAATACGATCAATAGACAGGAAACAGGAAGTTCCTCACGACGGACCCATGTGTGACTTACTATGGTCGGATCCTGAGGGTAATATTTTAATGTGCAATATATTTATAGTGTTTTGAACTTGCTGACAGAAATAATACCAAGATGTTGCAAATAAAATAACTAGTAGGATTTGCAAGTAAGAATACATCTATATCTTTTGGTAAGAACATAGCCAGTTTGTTGTATTGAAATGTAAACTGCAAAGATTCACATTGTGGTGCTAAAGTAATTATCTTGACTGATACAGTCCTGAAAAGCATCACTGTTTGTGTTGTTTTCACATCATTTGGGCAGTGTTCATTCAAGGATAAGCAACAGTTTGGCCCAATTTGTTAAAATTGGGGGCCATTTGAGAGGAAATGGAACCACTGTAATGTGTTTTTCTTAAACGGACAAATCATTAGATAATTTGTGCAGCATCAGTAAATGGACTGTTTGAATATTTTGTAGGACAAGTTTATGGTTGTTATTTTTTCACAACATAATCCAGGCCTGTGTTTGGTGCAATTAGTTACGTAATCAATTTTTTTTGTCTAACCACTGCCAGGCAAAGTTGTCAAAAAAGCTATGGATAAGGTTAATTTCTTCAAAATCAATCTTTTAAAAAAAAATGAAAGCATATTTCATGTTATCATGCTTCATTTATTGACAGATATGCAAGGATGGGGAGTGAGTCCGAGAGGGGCTGGTTACCTGTTTGGGTCAGATGTTGTAGCACAATTCAATGCTGCGAATGACATTGACCTCATATGTCGAGCCCATCAGCTAGTAATGGAAGGCTATAAATGGCATTTCAATGAAACCGTTCTTACAGTATGGTCTGCGCCAAATTATTGTTACAGGTAAGTGATAGAAATCCGATCAATTTGGCATAAAGGGTTGCATGAAATGATTGGTTCTTCCTTTTGTAATACATTACTAAAAAATTATAAAAATAAGTAAGACTACTTGTATGTGATTAGTTCTTACGAGGTATATACTGTTGAATACTTTTTTTAGTGTAAAATCTCAGTCATTGTACTTACATATCAACAAGTAAGATACTCAAAAAATTACTTAAGGTAATTTCCAAAATCTATCTATACTAAAAGCCACCTGATCAAGGAGACCAAAGAGCTATGGCTTTAAGTTTTGTATCTTTAGAGGAAATAAATGTCATGTATTTTTTTTTTTTGTATAAACTTAAATCTAAATAATTTATAATGTCCGGAATATGATAATTCAAACATATCTAGTTAGTGTAGATATGTATGGCAAAAGTTTTACTTTGGCTATCCTTTCATCTTTTTATCTCCTCTTTTTTGAGGATTATTACCTTGGTAATCTGACATTGAAATTTTTTCTATGTAAACTCATTATTAAGGTATTGAAAATGATATTTCATCATTTTCAGATGTGGTAATGTAGCAGCGATATTAGAATTAGATGAACATTTGCAAAGAGATTTCACAATATTTGAAGCGGCACCACAAGTAAGTATACCTTATAAACGTTTTCTGAAGTCTTTTACACCTGTTTACCCCACCTGACTTTCATAATTCAAAGTTTTATTTCAAGTGAAGTTAAAAGTTTGATCACTTACGTATCTTTGAGAAAAATATTGATCTGATGTAATAGTTTATTTTTCCAATACAGTAAAGTTCAGTTTTTTAGAGACCCCATCCCTCATCAAATACATATATATATCTTGATATTAAAGGTAAGGAAATTTGATAGATTTGGAAATTAATGACACTGCTCAATTTATGAAAATTAATCACAGAATAGCACCATTGCTAATAATTACATATCACCAGAATGGGAGAGATGTTTCTAGACAAGTTTAGAATATAGATACGAAAAGATTAAAACAAGTGCACATACCATATTACTTACAAGCATTGAACAATCAAAGTTTCACTATTTCAGAACTACATTAAATTTATAAAATTACGTTTTTGTTTCAATTTTCTTTTTGTTTGATTTTCAGGAATCAAGGGGTATTCCATCCAAAAAACCACAACCAGATTACTTTTTATGAAGACTTTACAACTAGATTTTAACAAGGGGCCATAAACTGTTGTAGACCTATTGATGGAAAAGTGGATGTTTTTTCTCGTGAAGAAACTCAACTGAAGATCACCAGACAGAAACAGAAAGTCCACATAAATGGCATTGACAACTTGTGTGACTTTCACTGGATAAAAAATATTGACATTACTGTAATCAAATGCTTTGAAATGTCAGAAAAATGTGGAATAACAATGTTAATGCTGTGTTATACAAATATACAGTTTACCTCCCCACTGTCAAAAAGAACCAATTTAAGTGATTGAGATTATGTAGGGTGTAAATCCATAATTGATGAATGGATAAGGAAGTACATAAACAGACTTTGAATTTAAGAAATCAGTTTCCCCATTGGTATCGGTGATACTCAAATGTCTCATAAACCTTTTTTGCTTCTTATTTTTTTTGTGTAGAAATCACTCAGTAGTTTCTAAATTCTATCCATTTCAGAAGATTTCTTTTCTAGGTTTTTCCTCTTAATTTTTTTATTTACATTGAACCAACAAAAAAATACTGGTTTTTGTTTTTAAGATATCACTTTCTAGGACGCTTACATGCATCAGTCCACTTACTGGTTCCTAAAACAGTCCAAGGTGAAATGTTTTTTTATCATTGATATTTAAGATACAAGCTGTACCTTACTCTTTCCTTAACTGTGGAGGGGAGACTACTACAGCAGAAAACGACATCACAACACAAAATGGCATACAGTTGAACCTTGTTACTGTAGCCACAAATAATCTTATCCATCATTGATGATTTAGGGCAAATATTGGCAATTCAGTTATATTGGTATTCAAACAACCTCACTGAATCAGCTTTTGATGAAAATTGAACTGCTTCGATCATCGAGGCTACATTGTGTTTCCATATTGTTTTCAGGGTTTGGTTTGAATCAGTGCTATCACTCTATAGAGTAATGTACATCGTACAGAAATATTCACAAAATATTGTAAGTTTAAGCAGTCTTTGAGATGTATTTTGATACTCATTGACACATTAAATTGTAAGAGAAATCCACCTATCAAACCTTAGCAACAGGTATTTCTGTTCTGTACAAATAAGTGCTAGGATTACAGAACCTTCCAAAATGTTAAATCTATGTGTTTCTCTTTGCATGAATAACTGGACTACTTATTTTCAAATAGGTTTTATTACTTGGTTTCCTTTCAAAATCAGAAATTGTGCAATTTTCACACATATTGCAGACAGAAAATCATTTTCATAGTCTGTTTCCGCTACCCTTTATGACATTTGCACATATTGTTTACAAAAACCGGCCTATTTTGTAATGAATTGATAATCAAACATTTGATCATTGATTATTTTCATTTGAAAATAATTGAATTTTGTGTAAGTCCATTACTAAAAAGGATTTATGCCTGTACAGTGTATAGAAATGTTGACTATTTAACTTTGTCACACTGATGTATGGAATATGTTGTACAGAACTGTATAGACGGTTGTTCTATGTAGATACCAGTGTTTGTACAGAAAACTTGTTCAACAAATTGTTCGTGAAATAATTCATTATTTGAAACATGGTAACATTTCTCCTGAAAAGCTACAATACACCAGCGATTTGTTCCATTACCTGGGATCCTGGGATTAAGAATCACAATATGTAAAATAATGTAAGTTAAATAAAGGTTATTAACTGTATTACAGTGATCTCCCTTCAAACCTTTTTTTGTGAACAGATTCACCTGCTATGTTGTCGTTTTATTGTCTTCTGCACATTATTGCTATACAATAATCATTGGTTGGATATATACATTTCATTACAGGTTTCTTTCCATGGAACTCTTCTGAATTGGAGGTAAATGTCTCGGTAAGGTAGCATTTATACTTGAAACATTTCAGGCATATGGATAAGGGGTGCATGAATTGATTGATCAATGTGTTACCAAAGGAAGAACCAAACTTCTCTCTAAAATAAGTAAAACTACTTGTTGTGTTATAATTTTATTACTGCCTTTGAAGTTGTCGAGAGAGATTCGCATCCTGTAAAATCCTAGGAAAGGGTGATGCAGTTCATAACTAAAAACTCCAAATGAAAACTGATCGTCTTGTGTAGAATTCCAACATTCTAGAACATTATTTTTCTGAAGTGTTGTTCATAGAACTAATGTTATAGCAATAATTTAAAGTACAAACTTCATTTTTAAAGTTGATGTACAATTTTCACTGCATTATAAGTTGATGAAACGTATTTCAGGTGATTATATATAATTGAATTGTCTTGGGCAGAAATTGTTCTGCTTTAACAATTGAATTCACTCTAATTCATTTCATTGGTTGTATTTGATTTTCAGTTTGATGGGATTCATTTTCAACAGTTGAATGCTTCACACTCATATTTCATGTTATCATTTTAACCATCTATCTGTTTTATCTGATTTAGTCAATGTCTATATCATCTTCTTGTACTGTTTTAACATCTTTGGAGAGGAAATCTGTATACATATGTTGTAGGTGTGTATCTGAAATTAAATTTAGAAGGCAGTACGATATTTTAATGTACTTGATGTTCTAGGGAAGAACTGTACAATACTGTCTTTACAAGAAAGGGTACTGTCAATTGTATAAACTTGTTTCAGTGCTTCTGTACAGCACATTTGTCATGACTTTGCCATTTGAATAGATTCTGATACAGTTTCATGTACAGTTTAAAAATCATCTGTAATGATTGTTAAACTAAGGTATTAATTGCTAGGTGTTATTAACACTTTAGCGATAACAAAATAACTCTGAAGTGATTTCTGGTTAAAACACTTCAATCCCGACACCAATTGGTAGCTCTCATTTCTATTGTCCTTTACAATATGTCTTTTTTTTTAATAAATTATTTTTGAAAATAAATAATGTGTTTTTTTATTTCCAGCCTTTTATCACAACACTAATGAAAGTCATTAAAAAAATAACATTATTTACAATACATCATTTAAGTCTGTATATGTAGACAAAATTTGTAACATTGGTTTTCTGGTCAAGATGGGGCTCTTTACAAATTTTGCTTTCTATAGACAGTAGTTTTTAAAAGTCCTGGTACTTGTCATTCTTGATACTCAAGGGGTTACTATCACTTTTGCACAAGCAAAGTAATTATGGTTTAGAAGAGGTATCAGGGGTAAAAAGCTAACCAATCTCACGATTACAATGGAGTGTCATCCAAAGCCAGTACGACATATTGCGACACATCCTTGAGGTTCATTTAATGCACATTAAACTTGATAATCTTGTCTTATCCACAAGGTGTTGCACATGGAACTATCAATTTTGCCATGAAATGTTCCAGCAGTGATAATGAGTGTAACCCCTGCAGTATTGAGGATGGGTACTTGTAAATGTGGGTACTTTTAAATGTGTTAAACAGTTCAGACATATTTCTTGTTTCTATAACTACAAAATTCACAAATGATGATAATTTATTTTAATGTATCATTTAAGTAATACTATAACAATAGCTTGCTGGAACAAATTGATTTAATCTCCAGTCAAAACATAATCAGTTGGATAGAATTCAAAATCAATTTTAACAAAATATACTTAACCTGTTACAATTAATTAAATACAATCTGTAAAAACAGCCCAAGATTTTATTCAATGACCATTTTATTCTACTTGATACTTTATCATGCTTCCACCTTTTATTTATTGGCAGAACAGCGATTACTTTTGCATAAGAATTGAAACTATCATTCCTACTCACATTAATAAATATATCACATATCCATCAGGTCAGTTATTGTTTTACCGGTGTTTTTTTCACTTCTTGTTAAAATAAAGGATTCAGTCATACATAATGATGATCAACACAGATATTTCAAGCAGTATGCTTTCCACAATGTTGAAATTCATAAATTTGAATGTTGATATCATAAAGCAATTCGAAAAGGGTAAAACCCCAAGAGGTAGGTTAATGTTTATAGTATTTAATGGCAGAACTTGTTGAAGGTTATTTTCTGTACCAGTAACTTAAGTACATTTATGCTCTGACAGATCTAAATACCAACAGGATTCACAATTCTATGATTTCTATTGATCTCTGAAAAGGTGTGATGTCAATGTAAAAATGTCATTCCGAGTTGTATTCACTTGATTCCTCATCATTCTCACTTTCCAACTCGTACACAAGATCAGTCTGTGTACCGGACACAACAGCTGCACTACCGTCTTGCTGCTGCGATTTTTCCAAATCTTGCTCATTTGTGTTCATCAAACTGAGCATATGCACTTTGATCTGTTCCGCTGATAGAAAATGAGTTTTGGCAAAGTGCATTTGTAGAGCAATTTTTGACCCATATCTCATCAAGCACCCTGCAACAGTACAGGGGAATTTCCTAGCCTTGATATGAGTTAACATGTGTGATCTCAAGTTACTATTATCGCGACAAGACTTTCCACAGCGATCACACGTAAACTTGTAACCCTCCTGAGTATGGGACTTGCGATGGCGGTTTAGGGCATTTTGAGACCCAACTACCTTATTGCAGATTTCACACCTGTGCTCCTTCCCTGAATGCTTGTTGCGCATGTGGTTCCGCAGTTTGAACTTGTTAAAGAATGATTTCCCACAATGTTCACATGGAAAATTACCTTCAACGATGTGAAAGAACTTGCGATGTTGTTGAAGGCCACGTGGTATTGGAAATTGCTTGCCGCAGTCCTTGCAGACAAAGGCCCCGTTACCTTGATGTTCTTCTTTACAGTGTTTAGTGAGTTCTCCAGTACTTTCCAACACAAGGCCACATTCCTACAATATAAGTCGCCAACATCAAATATGTACAGCAAACATAACAGATGAACTTTTGACCTCAAAGTAAGTGGGAAAGTATTCCTTTCAACAACTTATGAAAGAAAACCAATTTACAAATGTTAATAAACAAATACTGTAGTCTTAAACCTCTCTAGGGTTATTTTGGTAAAAAATAAACTTTCTGCCAGATTTTGTAACATCATGCTAAAGACTAATCTATAGATAGATTACCTTTATTTTGGAATTGTTGGGATAGTGTAGGTTTTCATTACAGCATAACTGATATCAATTAAATACTGCCCAATGTTTATAAAACAGGACTCTTTCCCTATATACCAGATATGATCATGTGTTACTAGTTTCAAATTTTACTGGGCACAAGATTAAGAGAATGTTTAAACAACAAAGAACATGAAATTTCAATATTTACGAATTCATATAAACATGTAACTGGATGTAGAAGACATATTGTGCTATATCTATTTCCCAAGTTACTCTCTTCTTCTTGAAACAAAATATTCAACACAGTTGTATCATTGCTGGGTTTGATTTGTAAATGAATATGGCATCAAATCAAGTCTGCTCAAAGTTCATATCAAAGTCAAGTGTTAATCTGGTAAAAGTTCATATTAAGGTCAAGTGGTAATCTGGTCAAAGTTCATATCAACATCAAGGGTAAATCTGATCAAAGTTCATATCAAGGTCAAGGCAAATTTTTGTCAATATTAAGGTAAACGGTAAGTTAAGACAATATCAAGGACAAAGATTAGTCTGGTAAGGGTTTCTATCAAGGTCAAGGGTAAATCTGGTCAAAGTCCATATCAAAGTCAAGGGTCAATTTGGTAAAAGTTCAATCTGGTCAAAGTCAATATCAAGGTCAAGGGTAAATCTGATCAAAGTCAATATCAAGGTCAAGGGTTACCACACAAGCATCTGTGGTGAAGTGTCTTGCCCATGGACACAATTATGACTGCACAGACGGGTTGGTTTCTCATAAACGTAAACTGCCAAAGGTAGGGAGTGTCAACCACATATCTCAGATTTTCATCTGTGGTTGTATGAGCCAATGCTCTACCAACTAAGCTATGGTGAACCCCATGTATGTGAAACATATACATTCCTTTGAATGTGTTACATGGTCTATGAGATCAGAAATCCCAGATTATATTGACATAAGTACCGATCTTTACAACTGACCTTGCAGATGGCCTTCAGCTTTTTAAGGGAGTATGGATGATACACCTGAACGTGTTTTACATAGCTGACGAGGTTTGTGTACATTACTTCACACCTCTTACACAACTTCTGCTCACGGTTACACAGGTCAGCAAACCATATCTCGTTATGAAGGTCTTCAATGAAGCGAAAATACACAATCAACTCTTCACCTGTAAATGAGAGATGCAATAGTGATAAACTTTCATGGTAATCGCCAAAGAAAATTTACATAAAAAATTCACATTAAACTTCAGTTTATCCTTAAAATGCAGAAAATGTACCTTTCAAAACTTATTTTGAAAGATTCATTCTTACTAAGTTAAAAGTACATTTACTTGTCAATAAGTCAACACCTGGTGATAAGCCCAATCATATCTAGTGCTTATCAGTACTATTGTATGTTTTTGTATGTTGTTTTGCAACAAATCTATCACCTGACCATCAGAATCTGTATAATTGCCTCTCTGGGCTTATTACTGAAAAAACAGATATTTTCAATGAATTCAAACTATGGGAAAAAACAAAAATTTTGAATGCTGGCAAACACATTTTTCAATCTATGTTTGTGTAAAAGGTGAACACCTTTTGCTTGTAGTTTTGGTTTCTGTGGTAATTTCCACTCAAAAACAGATTCCTTTATTTCAATAAAAATGTACAAATTCTGAAAAAATGATGATGAAATATCTAATCCTAAATATGTATGTTTATAGATATGTATACCTTCTTGTATGTCCTCCCTTGCTACAAATAAAATCTCTTCATTCTTACAGTAGCTGATGACATTACATTCCTGTACGTTCAGAGTGGGTCTCAGATATCTATAACAAACAACAAATTAAGCATTATAAACCAGTATTATACAAAATTATCTCCCCTGGTGTTTGTTAATTATCAAACCATACCTCACTTGACCAAAGGAAATTTCAAACTTATACAACAGACATGGTTTTTCACACAACAGGCTGTCGTAAAATTCAGATGGAAAGAACACTCTCTATTACATTAGCAATTGAAGCCTACTTTGTACAACCCAACTTACCTACACCAGTTACTGTTCGTCTCATTTTCTGTACTGATGACGTTGTACTTAATCGTTTTCTTATCCACAGCATTGATGGTTTCCTCTGTCTCTATAAGCCACAGATGTGTAAAGTTCATTTTATGTGAAATCTGCTCAAATGTCAATCGATCACCCACTAAAGGTCCAAAGTGTGTACCCTTCTTAATAATATCCGATGCAAATACACTAAGGCCGTGTTTGTCTCTTCTACTGAGTACAAATTCCTTAGGAATGGTCTGTAAGGAAAGCATGGTTGAATTCAAACAGTTCGAATTGTCATTAATACATGATGTAACTCTTCGACGCATCAATGGACATTCAGCATTATGAAGGGAAAGACACATTCGACATTTCTTGTCTTCCAATTCCTCTTCGACTTCTTCCTCATTATCTGTCTTCTTCTTGGGTGCAGTGGTACTTTCTTCCTCCTCCGCCTCCTCAAACTCCTCCTTTATCTTGATACCTGGATCTACTGTATTTGCACCTTTAGATGTTTTCCCCTTTGTAATTTTCTTGGGTTTTGTAGCTTGCTTTTTAGGGGGAGGTGCCACATCCTCAGGACTAAAACGAAATTTGGTTTTAATTTTTCTGCTATTTGGTTTCCTTTTCCATTTTCCTTCTCTCTCTCCTGTAGTTTCTCTTTCTACGCTCTTATATGACATTGGCTTTGATTTCTTTGCTTCTGGTTCCTCTTCATCCTCCTCAGCAACATCTGGCTCTCCATTATCAACATTTGTTGTATTATCAGAACTGTTTTTGGAGTTTTCATCCAAACTCACCATATCCTTTGGGGAAGAGGGTTCAAAAATTATCTTCTTGGATACTGGATCTACTTTGAAAATATTACCTCCTTTCCTAATGATATTTTTGCTTGCCCCCTTCACCGAGACCATATGTTGCCGTTTGGTTTGAGGTTTATTCGATAACTGCACCTGTTGAGAAGGCTGTTTTAAAACCGTTTCTGATGCCTGTGTGGGCACTGCTTCTGGCATCTGTTGTGACAAAGCTGACACCTGATGTGGCGTTACTGCTACCTGGCATGTTGTTGCTTCCATCTGTTGGTGTGATGTTACTGCCATCTGTTGTGACACTGTTGACATTTGCTTCGAAGATTCTGCCACCTCTTGTGATGATGCTGTCATTTGTTGTGTCACTTCTGCCACCTGTTTTGAAGACATTGCCATCTGTTGTGACACTGCTACCACCTGTGACGATGATGCCACCTCTTGTGAAACAAGTGGCACTATTTTTATCCGAGGTTGCACTTTAGTCTGGTCTGTCACCTGTTGTGATATTTCTTTTCGTGACGAGAATCCTTCCACCTGTAATTTCTCATCAACATTTTTTGGTGTGTTTTTATAAACTTTTATGGTGTTATAAACTGATTTTCCAGGCTCATTATTCTCGGATTTAGAAGAAGCAAGAACTCTTGTAACATAGATGTACTCCGTATTTTCATTCTGTGCCACTGGACGTTTTCTTTGGTGTTTCACTTGCTTCTGACTAATCAGTACTTTTGGCTGTTGTGATGGGTCACCACGACTGGTAGACACAGGTGTGACAGACTGGATGGTATTATTCTGTTGGACAAGCTGTGGAGATTTTAGTATAAAGGACGGTTGTGACTTGTGTGAGGATTTCTCTATAGATCTAGCGGCCACCTTTGGAATTATAGATTTTGGCTGTATATTTTGATACAGTTGGTTGTTTTCAGGTTGTTGTTCCTGCTCGCCCAATTGTACAACATAATTCTCCAAACCTGTAATGAAAATACACATACTAAAGATTTAAGCACACTTTGGAGTATTCCTATATTGTTAACATTTATAAAACTTAATGAACTCCATTTCCATTTCTAAAATTTTATCAAAGTAATGCCCTGGAAAAGCATGGGCTTATTGTGTTCCCACCCGAATGGTGCAGTTATTATCAAAAACAAAGCACTGACATGACTCTCTGACTATGAAAATAAATTGGTGATCATGAAAACTGATCTAATGTATTCCACCAGCCTATACCAAAACTGTGTATTAACCTACATTTCTGTTTGCTTAAATAAAGAGTGCATGAAATGGCTTGTACAAGTATTATATAACTATGGCTGATGTTTATTATAGATTTGTCACTTTAAATGGTGCAATTCTGGTAAATCTTTTTAAAAGAAGATTTTTTAGTAAAGGTAGAGAGTTCTGTTAAATGTTTTCATAGAAGATCTGTCAGTATAGCTACTTTAATAAATCACTGGTTTTTTACCGGTTCTATGCAAGATTGATTATTTCTCTACTTATCCCTTCTTTCTCCTTTTCCTCTCAACTAATTGATTACAAAAGGATCCTGAACTTCTAAAATTTAAGAAAGACCTCTTTGAGAAATAGCAATTATAAACCTCAACAGTCAAAATCCAAGATGGTCTCTTGGTCAGTAATTTTGTTTCCTTGAACAACCACAAAATTAAATTGTCACAACTAAGGACCAACAGGAAGTTACACATCAAGTTTGAGAAATATTCTTACGATATTTCTCCAGATATTTCAAGGAGTACTTCTGCATTAACAAACCTCAATTGTCAAATTCCATGATGGCCACCTGTCGATCATGTTGTCTTGCTGATCAGTCTAGATCAGTCAACTAGGGACAAAGGGGTACCTTGATGTCAAGTTTTAAAAACATCCTTTCAGTACTTCTTAAGAAATGGTGATAAAGAGACTTGTTTATATAGATGAACAAATGACCACTGAAGTAGGACAATTTCAATAGCCTACCATCTAATGAAAGTGGACTAAACATTTGTAACTCACTGTTGATATTTTTTTATGAAACATCTGTGATTATAGGTAGTGTAGTTCTGGTTACTACAGCTAGTAGCACAGTTCTGATTAATGTTATTTTTTTATAGAGACCTGTCATTAGTACAGTTCCAATAAATATTTAAAGTTTTATAGATTTGTCATTTTATTTTTCAACTACAACTGATCAATTATAATTTTCTATAATTGATCAACTTCACTTTACCACAAAAAAATCTAGTTATTGAGATCAATACAGCAGACCAGAGAATAAGAATTTTACCTTAACATAAACACATTATATCTTATAAAAGAAGTTCTTCTCATACTTAAATTATATTGGTATGTATATTACTTTTAGTTCACCATTTCAAAGGATCATTGATTGCTTTGAAATAATAAAGATCAATAATAAATAATAGATTAAATTTTCCCAATATGACTTTTAGTTTGTAAGGTGTATAACTAAACCTATAATACCTGGGATTACAATACGCTGGGGCACCTGTGGCTGTGTAACCACTTGATCCTGTGCTGCCACCTGGATGATGATCTTTTGCATCTGTTCGCCACTTTCTTCCACATACTTGACCCCTTCTACAGCCTCTGATGCCGTGGCAACCTCAGTCTCTGTCTCCACCTCCATACCTTCATCCAAAAACACAATGGTGTCTTGGCCCTCAAGACCTGCTATGGCTGGACTGCCATCATGGTGATATACCTACAAATAAAAACCATGAAACTTCAGCAGAGATCATTATCAAAGAAGATTGAATACACAAATTCTTGCTTACTATCTATGTATACATTAATTTGAGAAGGACTTAGTTTTACAGATAGCATATGTAACTTTAGGTGAAAATCTGAGGTGTGTGGATCATTGCTCTCTATCTGTGACAGTTTGAATTTCCCAGGAAGCTGATAAATGAACTGGTCTGTGTTGATGTAGTTGTATCCTAGGACAAGATACCGTATATACTTCACTCTAATTGCTCTGGACGGGTTGCAACAGACCTTCCATTTGTTGTTCAGTGAGATTGTCACAAGCTAATTCAAGGAGACCTCGCCTCTAAATTTATTTATCCTGGGTTTTCATAAGGCAATGTATCCAGTAAACAAATAACCAATATTCATCCATTAAATATCCACTTGACATTTTGCTATGATTCAGTTTCTTGCTATTATCAGTTAAAATTTCTATGGGTGTCAAGATTGATGTTTTATTGGAGTAACCCTGATGAGAAAATAACTTTCAGAGCTGAGACTGTAGGTAACCTTGGCTAGTAGTTTATCAGCGCAACATATGTACTCTCTCTTACATGAGAGTGTTTCCATAAATCACAGTGATGCTGGTGATAGATACACTGTATTTTTCACAATTATTTTTTTCTGTGTCCTTACGTGACTAAATGAAAATATAAATGATCATTATCTATCAATGCCTCTGCTTGTGATTAATCTTAGGATCTTATGTGTGGTTTGAATAATGCTCTAGATCAAAATTCTTCCTAGATGAGTTTATCGGAAGAGCTTAGAGTTTTACCAGAAGGGAAAAAATACAGCCAACCCCTTGACTATTGATAATGTTTTTTGTGCTACATATTTCATATACATGCATTGTCATCAACATCGTGATTTGCCTGTAATTATTCATCAATATCTTGATTTTCATTTGTAACTGTAATTGTCCATCATCATCATGATTTACCTGTCATTGTCCATCATCATCATCATTTACCTGTAATTGTCCATCGCCATCATTGGTTGTGTAGATGACCTGCCGATTATCTACCATTCCTTGTAAAGCAACAACAGGTTGTACATTTATACCACTTGGATCCACAGCCTCCCCTAGTTCACCAGTTTGGGATGCATAACGGTACTGTATATTTGCAGTTTGATTTTGATCCATTTTTACAATCTTTGCCCTCCTACAAATAAAAAGTGTTATTGTGTAAAGTTTACTTTTTTAAATCAAATGAAATTTTTCCATCTGAATCCTGAAGAAAATCATGATCAATTATGTACAATCTCAACTTTAGTTCGGCTATATGGCTTCTGACAAGATGTTTTAACCAAGGGAGCCAACAGTATGCCTTTGATGTAAAAGTAAAACATGAGTTTATTGTAGGACAGTGCAAAATCTAGAACTTACTGGTGTTCTTTACTGAACAGAATCTCCTATATGCAGGCTATTGGGCTTATTTAAGATGCTTTTCTTTATAACAAACAGTGATTACAAACTATGTTTTTACAAATTTTCAAATTCCTCTGTTTCCTTTATCAAGCAAAGAGCACAAATTGCTGAGAATTATTCATGAAAGTTCAGTATTCAGTGAATGGACAGAAGTGTAAAACTAACTGTGGAATTGTCAGGACATGTTTTCATCACAATAACACTCTGCAGGTAATCTGAGGGATGATTGACGTTTTATCCATTCTGTCCCTTATTGGTTTCTATGATGACCACACCATTACCCTCCCCCTTTGTCTCTGTTTATCAGTTCTCTTTCCTTCCCTATCCAATTGGATTTCTCAGTTTCCAGTTATCCTCTCACTCCAATATTGGGCAGAATTGATAAATTAATTTTCTGATTAATCAAACTGATTATAGGATAATATACAAAAAAATAGTGTACTCACACACCACACCATTATTAACAGCATCTTACCAGTTTTATTTACCAACCACTAAAATCCTAATTCATATTTCTGTCATTTTTCCTTGAGTTATGTCCCTGTATAGAAACAACAAAAGTAGAGTTATATCCCTTGAATAAGGATGTTTTTATAAGAAAAAATATACATTTTGCTTCTGACCAGTTCAGCTCTGTTACAAGGCCACATAGCGTTTAGACTGTACTGCAATGCACTCATCATAACATAGACTTATACATATATATAATAACTAGTATATAAATTCAAATAATATGAGTGTGTTTCCAATATCCCTTTGCATAAATATTATTGGAAAATGGCGGCGAAACTAATGGTGTAGTGCGACCTAAGAACTTTCCCATGGTCCAGTACGTTTTGTTTTGAAATATTTGTACATAATGGCAATTAGAAATGAAATATACTGGAGAAATTTGGTAAATCATAATCCACATGCTGAGTTTTACACCTGTCGTCTCATAATGAAGTGAAAACACCGCAGAAACTTTACCTTCTGGAATAGACCGTTTTAAGAAATGTTGCGACACCTAACGAAGAGCAGATAACTTTGGTGAATGCCTTCTAGAATTCAATATTTTAAATAGTTTTATCGGATTTTATGCATAGTAACACCATACGAAAGCAAAATAAATATAACATTTGAATCTAGCTTCTAGTAAATTAATCAACTTACCCAGCATGATACAACTTATTCTTTTAATATATAATGAAAATAACTATCCCAAAAGAGTTCCACTTCCGGAACGTACATTTAGCGTCGGGCGCCATTGTTTGTGTTTACTTTTACCGGCAACTCGAATCCATAAGAATCGGCACTGTTATAAGAAAGATCTTGTGCAGGAGCGTGTTTAATAACACGACCAGACTTTCAAAATGTCTATTGGTGTGCCTATTAAGGTGCTTCACGAAGCAGAGGGCCACATTGTGACCTGTGAAACAACAACCGGTGAAGTATATAGGGGGAAGCTTGTTGAAGCTGAAGATAATATGAACACTCAAATGTGCAATATTACCGTTACATACAGAGATGGCAGAGTCGCACAACTAGAGAATGTGTTCCTTCGGGGAAGCAAAATAAGATTTTTCATCCTTCCAGACATGTTAAAAAATGCCCCAATGTTTAAAAGAATTCAGGGACGTAGTGGAGGTGGCGGTGGAGCAGGCAGAGGAAAATCTGCAATACTTCGAGCGCAAGGTAACGACAGCTTTTTCATTTTCGTCAATTTTTTCTTGTCTGCACAACTTATCGCAGACTTCATCGCTCCATTGCCTCTTTCACTTTTACAAAACATGGCTGCTGACATTTTGTCAAGAAGATAATTGCAAAACAAAATATATGAACGTTTTTGAAGACCTTGAGAAGGTTGTAGGTAAAGAATGTCTTGTCGTTTCGTTAATCATATGCAGTTGATATTATATAGTGTGCTTAAATGATTCAAAGCAAAACTTAATATATTTGTCTACATTTTCCAACTCACTACATGGTTGCTATTGTATTGTTTGACAGCTGCAAGAGGACGTGGTCGAGGTGGTGGTGGCGGTGGACGAGGAGGCGGTGGCAATGTGTTTCAGAAGAGGCGTTGATCATTGAAAGTGTACCAAATCACAGAACTGTACGAATGGAGATGTCTTAGGCTGTGTTCCAGTTTTCATTTCATAACATTGTGGGACAACGCCATTCAATTTCAACTATTCATGTTTTTATGTGTCTGTATTGAGACAGGGACTCTTAACATTTATGGTCATTTTCATCATTGTTATCATTCATCATGAACTTGTAATTTTTGTAAATGACACAGAAACTATTAAAAAAAAAAACAAAAGAAAATCTTACTTATATTTATTTTTTGTTGGTATAAATGATATAAAAAATGTGTATTTATAATAATTTTTTATCTTTAGTTTGTTTTATCCTGGTTTATTTTGGAACTGCAGAAGGTATTTGACCAACAAGGGTGTATCACAAGCAATACCGAAGAATAATAACTTCCATTGAGGTTCCACCTTAACTTTACATTGCTTTAAAAACCTGACTATGCTAGAGCATAGTACTTGATGGATCTCTCTCAAAATCCATAATATGTAGGTTCCTTTTAGTCTCTTAGGCCCGTCTAATTTTGGACCAATTAGAAAAACAAAAAAAGCCGCCAGGTGTCCATCTTGGATTTTGACTTTTCAGGTGTGTTATTATACTTAGAAAAACAATATGGCTGACAGTTGGCCATCTTAGATTTTGCCCAGTAAAGTTTGTTATCACCATTTCTTGAGAAGTACTTTCATAAATTTCATATGTAGGTTTCTCATGGTCCCTCGTGCCAATTTCATTTTGGGTCTGATCAGAAAATGGACTACAGACAGCGATTTTGGATTTTTTATTTTGGAAGTTTGTTATCGCTATATTGTGCATCTTAAGTTTCATATGTATGTTGCCTTTGGTCTCTACTTGTACATGTTTTATTTTGGTACTGATCAGAAGAAAGAAAATGGCTTCCAGACAACCGTCAGGTAAAAAATAGCATCACTGTTTCTGCAAAGGCATGTTCAAATTTCTTATCATTAAGGGCAAAAACTGAGAAGGGAAAAGATCCAACTTTCAAAGAGCATTTAATGATCAAGAGATGGTGGATGCCAAGATCCCTCCTGGATCTCTTGTCTTGTTTTTTCGAACTGGTTTTAAGTCGATCATTATTTCATGGACATTTATTATTGGCCCTGTGCCCATCCTTGAACAATTTTTGTAATTGCTTTTCCTGGAGAAGTGTTTTGCTGTCTATGTTAAAAATTTTAAAACAATACTGATTAGTCAGTTCGGTTAACAAATCTTTGATTGGGTTTTGAGTCTTGAAATTTCCTCATGTTAGCAAAAGCCACATTTCAGGTGAAGCATCAGCAATGATTAGGAAGTATTCAGCATGGTAAGTTACTTGAAAGTTATTTTGAAATTTTTTATTTCTAATTTAACAGTTTCTTACTTGTAGAAGTACCAATTCAAATAACTGGTCGAAATATCCGCCTATGATGTGATGTTGGAAGTATGAACATGGAGTGTCTGCTTGAGAAAACCATGTTAGATTTGAACCATCAATATACAAGCTATGGAAACTTAAAATGTTACCTTTGATAAAACAGTAAGATATAGTCCTGTACGAATACATACAAGGGCTAATTGATATGTTGTTCACCTCATATTCAAGAGTTTGCCTTTTGACGGACATATTGCATTATTTTTCAACATAATCCCCTTCAGTATCTATACACTTTTGCAAGCTATGTTTACCCTCAATGGCACTTTTAAAGAAGTCCTTTTCTTGACCATTCACAAAATCCTCCACTTTATGTATGACACCATCATCTGGCCAAAAGTGGGTGTTGGAAATGACAACCCCCCCCCCCCCCCCCCCCTTTTTTTTTTTTGTCAATTGTGGAAAAAATGAAAGTGTGATGGAGCAAGATTAGGCGAATGAGGAGGATGCTCGATCAATTTAATGCCACAATTGTGTTAATGGCAGCCATGCCAATGACAGACTTGTGAACGGGTGTTGTCCTGGCGGAATAACACACTGTTACTGACTTTTCCATGGAGTGTGAGTTAAATATTTTCTCATACCTGCCAAAGAAGCAATGCATAATATATGCCATTGATGGTTTGTCCCTTTTGCAGATAATCTACCATCAGCAACCCAGAAGACAGAGACCATAACCTTTACAGCTGGTGGAACAGTCTTTGCCTGTTTTGATGAGGGTTGACTAGAGTGCTTCCATTGCTTGGACTGTTCTTTGGCCTCTGGAGTGAAATGATGGACCCACATTTCATCCATAGTCACAAACCTCTGCAGAAAGTTAGTCGGATCTGCCTTTAAAAGGTTCAAATTAGCACATGACAAAGTCTTTCTGGTGTGCTTCTGATCAACTGGCAGAAGTCTTGGTTTCCAACAGTCTACAAGCTTTCTCATTGCAAGATTCTCCGTAAGAATCAAATGTATTCTTGCAGCTGTATTGGTTATATATCTCTGTAACTCATTTATCAGTCATAACAATTCATTGACCATTTCTGGGGTTGCAACAGTGTCTGGCCTTTCAGGACGGATGTCATCCCCAAGGCTCTGCCTGCCACACTTCAATTCCACCACCCACCTTTTCATTGTAGCATATGAAATGGCATCATTTCCTAATGTTGCTGCCTTATCAGTATGGATGTTCTTAGGTGCTAGACCTTTTTTATGGTAATATTGATTCACTGCTCTTTCAGCAATTTTGTCCATTTTGCCAAAGTCACCTTCCTTGTTTACTGCTGACCAAATGACACCAGTATTTGGTAACACAGCCTTAAATAGTCAGGGAATAGTAGAGCTGAAAAAGGACATCACTGCTAAACTTAAATTGATACAAGGCTTGCAACTTATCAATCGGCCCTCGTATTTGACTATCTTGAAGTTGAACACAGACATTTGAATTGATAACCATGACCTGTTATATTTTGAAGCATAGTCTAGCAGAATGAAAATAATGCAGGCAATCCAGTCTTAAGTGATATAGCCATCTTGTTTTATAACGACCTTAGATTGTTCAAACTATTTCTGGAGAAGTTCTGGATAGATCATTATCAAGCTTCATGTGCATGTGTTTTTTTGGTACTGATTGAGATAAAAAGTGCTGACAGGTGGTCATCATATCAGGATTTTAGACTTTTGACAACTAAGACTGCCTGAAAAGTCTTACAAGTGAAAGTTTCATGCCTCTCACTGGTTGCTGACTGGTGTATTCGAGTGTGTTATTTTGATTATTTTGATCAAATGTGAGAGGTCAATCAGTAGCTGTCACTAACAAGTCATGTTATGCAATGTCTGTCTACATTTGTTCCTGTTTCATCTAAACCAAAACAAGACATTGAATTGGGGAGAAAAAAAAGGCTGTATGACTTGTCTCCCTTGGAGTATCTTTATCTGAATGAAATAAAGTATTTTCTTACATTTTTTTGCATTCTGTGTCATCTTGTCCTTGAGTTGAATGTGTTTTTGTCCTTCATCCACTTTCAACAATTTGAACTTCTCCTAATGCTCCTTTGGTGGGACTTGGCCCAAATTTGTTTTATATGATTCTTTGTAATTGTTAGAGTTGATTTAAAATGACAACATTGCCACAATCTAGAATCAGGAACTCAACAAATTGTTATTTCTTAGCCTTGTTAAGACTTTGACAATGGCATAATGACAGCCATTGTTGAAAATTATCCTTTGCTGAACAAATCTATTTTAAAGTAACAGTAGGATTCGGCTCTAATATGTCTGAAATGATCTGTTGATTGTCCTGTCCACTGCAGCCAAATTTCATTAAATAATAAAAAGAATACATTCAACAACCTAGCTATTGAGAATTCAGGTTCGTTTTTTGTCTTATTCTTTGCACTACCACAACTCCTATGGCAGTTTAACATTGGTCTAGTAATATCTGATGACGACAAACTCTTGTTTGAATTGGTTAAGTTTAATTTTTGACTTTAAACTTTGTTTGTTGACCACAATGTACAAAAATATATATAGGTGAAGTAAAACTGGATGATATAAAATTGCATCACATTTTCTTTAGTTTGGATATTAAAGAAAATCTTGCATTAAAACCTGTTTGAAGTTTGTGGGATAGTTCACAGACTACTCTTATCATCATCCAAGGAAACTTGGAAAGATGGTACTGACTTGACTTTTGATCATCAAAATCTGCTCAGAGAAATTGATGGGTGGAATTCTGAAGTAAGAATATGAACTAAATCAGTCGATAGTTCAATGAGATATCTTGTATGAAGCTTTTTATTTCAAAAGTGGTCAAGATATGTGACGTTTGACCATGACTGCTATTAGCCATCTAATGTAGAACTTACTGACAAGATGATATGGCGTGAACATGAACTGAAGATGCCAGAGTGGTTCTGGAGGTAAACTGTATTTTATATGTGCGGACATGCAAACAGTGATTACAATATATGCCCTTTAAGTAAGTGGGTGTATAAATATGTTTCGAGTAGGAAGGCATTTGTCCCCTTTCTATTTGAAAGGAGTACATACAGTATAAAGAAGAACAAACAGTGTATTTCTTCTTAAAAATAACAATTTTAATAATGCTAATTCCATATATCATATAAGTGATGGAGTTTAGCAACATGATATACATACATCGTCAAACATATACAAAGCCCTTTACAAACAACACAGTTGATTTCACAAGCCAATGGTGGGACGTTATACTAGACCAGGCGATCTAGGTGATACATAACAAAAACAAACCCTTACAGGGGGCTTGTCACAAATTCCCTTGGGGTAAAGGACACATTAGCCCTGTTGCAGGCAGGTCACAGCTAACTCAATTTACACTGATACAATTAAAAAACAAACAATTATGCTTCAACAACTCTAACTTCTGACATCATATCTTGTTAATTTTTTGTTTCATTTAAAAACTTTATTTGAGAAATATATATATATATGATCATATCTACAAAAAGCTGTAAATTATCTATGTGTAAATCAAGTTTTATTTTACCAAGTAATATACTTTTGATTTTAGATTTGTACTGCCAAAATTGAATAGAATTTCTTGTGTTTCCTTGTTGATTCTTGTTGACAACAAAGATGGTGGGACATTAACAAATATGTTATATAGTTCAACCTTTGAATTACAAAATACGTAACGCTACATCTAGTACATTATACAACAGGGGGTTTTGAAACGGCCACATGATTATATACAAAGATGATCAGAAACAGATCTTTGTTGAAATGAAATAAATTTTCTACACTTCATTTAAAGCGCTTGTGATGTTGGGATTAATGATTTTTTAAAAACTGATTGTAGTAGTTAATTCTATGTTTTTACTGGGAAAGATGACCAGACTTAAACACACATGAATATATATATGCTACATTTGTATTGAACACCTTTTTCCTAATTAGAACATTCTTAAAATTCCACTCCTTAAAGTAAATTTTAGAATTAAATATAATTTCAAGAAGCATATTATGGAAGTTAAGATATTGTTATCCCTTGATTATCAGTAATTTTCAACAAAAATTGATAAAAAAAAATGGTGATCATAGTCATGCAGTTGTTTACTTGGGGGTAATACATTTAAAAAATTCAATGTAAATGCATTATTACCATGAATATGTACAAGAAGGTACATTTAGTGTAGAACACGGGTCATCAGTCTCACTATACAACATACAAGCTTGATGGTTTGTTGACACACTCTCTCTCATACCAGAACTTAACAGATATATATGTATATATATATATACAAACAGCAACTGTTCGAGTTTCAAAGCCATATCAACAAAGCAAATAAACATATATATTACATATTTTCTAAATTGCACATAAAGCATTTCATTTTCAAGGTACTATAATGTAAATTGTTAAAAACTGCGAAATATACATATAGATATTTTCTTTTCTATTATTTGATGGGCTTAATGTCCACTAATGGCCTTTTGGCCTTTCAGCTGACAAGAAAAGCTAGAATGAGCAGAATAGGTTAAGCCTTAAGTGAAAGTAGATAGTGGGAGGGAGGGAGGGAAGGAGATGGGATAGACATGGAGTTGACTCTTTCTGTGTTACTATGACTATATTTTAGAACTAAATATTGTCGGAACTTAACACTGACCACAGGGGAAATCAGCCACCATTATACGATATGCTTGCACAGAGAAAGGGTGGTTTCTAACCTTAGATTATATAGAAATGGATTGAAAAGGTACAAATATCAGGACAAACAATGAAAGAAAAATAGTTTTGGAATAATTATCTTATCATTTGAATCTTTAAAAGTTGTCTTTGATACAGATTTGAAAATATCAGAACACAGACTGTAGGCAGTTCCTGAACTAGAGTTATGTCCCCTACATCAATAAAACAAGTGTACTTGGGGAACAGGGATAAAATAAAGCACCAGGTGAACTTTCCTAATAATCAATATAATTTTTTATTTTTTGAGATTCAATAGGTGATATTGTTATTTGTCCTGCAAACATGTCAAACACTTTAGGAGTGCTGGTTTTAAAATACCAGGTACATTTCTGTTGTTCAATCTTCTGAAGACATCACATAAACATCTTAAAATCTAGCAAAAAATAGTTCTCCAAAATAATAATTTATGACATATAGAAGGTTAAACAAGGAATATACATTAATACCAGAAATTTGATAAGTCTGGAATCAGCTGTTGTTGCTTTCATAAAATCAGATATGCATTTCGCATTAAAATCAAAGTTCAGAAATGCTAAAAAAAATCTTAAGCAAAATGGCACAAGATAATATAACATTGAGTCATACAACACAAAACATGGCTACATTTAATACATACGCAAACATTTAGATCACTTAAAACTGATCTCAATCTATAACTAATACAAGGAATCGTTCCTTCATTCGCCCTTACAAAATCATTCGGTCAGTCAGAAATAAGTAAATAGTATATAATACACTAAAAAGAAAATGTACATAATGAAGTGATAATTAAACTGTTTCATGTGAACATTCTTTTAACTTATTTTGAAGATGATTTCAAATTTCTTTCTCATTTTTTTCTTTTTATTCCAAATAAAGTTTTTAGTTACTATTGTAAAGTACTTTTAAGGATATCATAACAACAAACTGAGATGTAAATGATGGTTACAACTACTCAACAATAACATCTACAAAATGTCTGTCAATAAGGGAACTACCATGACATGTGCACTAACTGACTCCTGAAGGTTGAGGAAACTTGAGGGTCAGGTGCCAAGTCTTGAGTATCACAACTCAAGATAGGTCAAAGTGTAAACAACACCAGGACCAAATACAAAAGCCTCTGGTAATGGGTCGAAGTCAAAGTTAAAATTACCTGCATGTACCTACAGTTTGTCTGACAGTCAAATGTCTGTGGTCTAAGGGTCAAGGTTGCTAGCACATGACCTTTGATCCAATGTCAATAACATAAAAGGTCAATCAGCATGAAACAGTGAGTATTCTTGACTCCAAGTAAAGTGCATGTACACCATCTGTTTAGCGGTAGTCACAATGTGTCGTGTCAACTAGACACTTCTATATATACATACATCTATGATATTTACATCTGCCCTTACCTACAAGGATCAATCAAAGCTACAATCTGTCGTCAATATATAAATAAGCTGTTAACAAATGATGTAATAAATAGCGAATAAATAACAGGGTATGATGAAAGGTTTGCACCCTCCTATAAAAGTAGAAGATCCTGTATTTCACTGAAGATTCCCCCCTCTCCCCCCCAGTAGATGATCCTATATATACTTAAACATCAATGGAAAAGACATCTTAATTTTGGTTTTCTAATATCTGTTTCTTATTATACTTTTGAAATATTAGAATCAGCAAATAGACAAACATGAAACAGAAAAATGCAAACTTTTTGAATTTTTTGGTAAATAAAATGATAATAATCTCTGCATATCAGTCAGATTTTCTAATTTTCATTGGCCTCTATTTAACACACATCAATGCTCTGCATTTCTTATTATATAACAAGTAACAAATCATTCCTTGTTGAATATGTACTATCAAATATAAACTGTTAAATATTGACGGCATGAAAACAATGCAAATTTTTCCTTTGATTGAAATTTTGAGAAGAGCTGACTCAAATATCAAAATTTGAAAACAATAGTTAATTTGTTAGAGATACTACCACAAAAGCATACTGCCTCTAATGAAGCGATGTGGTAGAGTACTTGGTAATAAATTTGTGATATACATTGTAAATAATTGTACAGTGTGTTATGTAACATGAAATATTACAGATAACTGGCAAGCAAACTTTGGTACATGTCATCATTCACTCTGTATTTGAGGTCTTGCATCAAAGCAAAAGGTGATATCAATTTGCATTTTATTTAATCTATGGAATCATTATCTCTTCCATAAAATTCTCCTGTGATGTTTCTTGTTAAAAAAAATAAAATGAAACAAAACAAAACTGTGCACATGCTGGCAATTTAAAAAAAATCCACATTCACTGCAATTTTAAATACCCACATTCAACCAATTGTCATGGTAACAAGGTGTATTATGTCCAATATCATATCGTGATAATGGGAATTCATCCTTTTTTAGGGGTGGGGGGTGGGGAAAGGGGAGGGAAATTATTTTCTTTACAATATTACTTCTAGATCTTGCAGTAATTTAGAAATGTAAGATCCCCTCACCCCTCACACCCCTAACCCACCAGCTTCTAAGGTGCAAGTCTGGATCCAAGGTAGCTTATTGATAGAATCTGTTACATATATGTGTTAAAGATCAATCCATCTCAGTCGAGGGCTGACATTCTATAAAAAACTATTTCAAGGTGAAGCTGTGAATGCGATATTACAGCACATCATCCAACAACTGTACAAGTAACAGATTCTATTTCTCGTACATAATCTTGTATAAGTTGGAAAAAAAAATCTTCAATTTGATTACATTACCTCCCATTGCCGTTATACGTTAGCAAGATAATTAAATATGGCATTCTTTTAATTATGATGCCACCTAGTACCAAGTATCGTGTAAAGGTACCAGACATATCGAGACGAGAGACTAGCACTGTGTAACTCCCTGTCTGATGTACGAGAAGTTATGATCCGGCCTTAGAGGTAGCAGGCTTACATGCCAAGAACTATTGCCAGCGATTATTTGCTGTAATCACAACACAGATGGAAGCACACTTCCTATCCACAATCTCCTTTTTTGCATTGATCTTGTCTTTTAACAAACATGTTTTATTTCCAACAAAAAAGAAAAACTAACATCCTCAACTGTTTTTTGAAATAAACAAGTGCTTTCCTCTGTTTGAAACAATATCAAACTCCTCACAAAGTGAACAACATCACCAAACCTATAAAGAATTGGGATTACTCTCTCAAATCCTTCAGCTTGGGAAAGTACTGTCACTAGTTTCAGATCTAAACCTTCTGAAATTAGTGAATCATTTCCATACATGTAACTATAACTTTCAATCTCATGCGACGAAAACTAAAAATTGTCGCACACGAAATGGAAAAATTGTTGATGATTGCTGACAGGAATTAATTACTAAGCTGTGGATTCCTTCAAGTTGTCAAAATAGTCGACAAGCTGGTCATAGGTCATACCCATGGCCTCATAATCCCACTCTGGGTCAATGTGCTGCTGAAGTTGACGACGCTGGTTATTGTTGTCTAACTCCTCGCCGACTGTAGATGGAGGATTTGAAGCTTCTAACAGGGGATTCGCTGTGATACGGATGCTACACTCTGACCCTTTTATGGTAGAAACAAAACTACTTCTATTACTAGCTTCAGCTGAATTTTGTCCACTGCTGTTTTGACTACTTCCACCTGCGACAGGCGTGTGATTGCCATTAAAGTCTTCAGCTGGCATCAAGGTCTGCGAGCACTTGGTGTTGATGGCATTACGTTCCAGCGTTGCTCGACCTATCCACACCCAGTCGTTTGCCTGGGCTACAGTCTCTAACCGCTTACCTTTGGGTACATGCTTGCGTTTGTAACGCACCATAAACACAATACAGTTGACAAGAAACACACAAATAGCAACACAGAACACTGCCAACAAGACGTACATGCCTATCTCAAGAGGAGATAACATGGCTATTTCCTCCTGGCGAACTGGTTCCTGTTTTGTTTGTGGGCTTTCCTGACTCCGCAGATTCTCTGCCAGATCAAATTCAACGGGGATCACACTAAGATCTTTTTGATCTTTTTTAGGAAACATCTTCCGATCTTTATCATCCTTACCTTGGTCTTTTTCGATGATAGGATGTGATATATATGGAAGCTTTTTATTGTTGATATTCATGTTTTTTGAATCTCTGCTGTGACCACTTGCTCTGTTATCGGTATAGATGCCACCACTGACAAAAGGATCATTATAAACACGGCCGCCGGGAGAGAAATCAGAGTCAACAACAACATAGTTAACAGAAACCGACCTTGACCTTTTCCTTGCACAATCATTGCTAAGTTTAAGCATGACCTTGAGAAGTTCCCCATGACCTTGGCCTAGGGCAACAATGCGTGGTTGGTATTGATTTGTGTATGGAGCCATGCCAATAACATAGTGATTGAGAGTGGACACATCTAGAATGTAATCCTCCTCTTCCACTTTTGCCAAGGGGAAATGTGTGCCATCAGAATATTGTATAGAAACATCCAGCACAGCCTCCTGTAAAAACAATAACAAAGAATATAATAACTAATTTGAGATAATGAGTATGATAATACTTCTGAGAGATTTAACAGTAAAACCCTGCAAAGATGAACTCCTAGGGACCATGTTGGATTGGTCATTGCAATCGTCCGTGAATTTCCCGTTTCTGTGAATGACACATTCATTATTCTATTCTTCGATCAGTCTGATTTATAATTGTGTCAAAGTTCTTTTTTATTAGGGTGTCATAAAAAATATTTTGCCCGATTTTCATTCAGAATAAAGTTTTAAGTTTGAAGATAATACAATCAAATTATGCAACAGATGACAGTTCATGAAAACCATTAATCTATTCACCTGCTGTTCTGTCATTGTACGAACACATGGGATTATCAGGACAATTATGGTGAAGTTGGATTCTGTCAAAAGTTACAGGTAAAGTGCAACCTTTAAACAAGATGTGTTTATGAAACACTATGCCTCTGGTTGCAAAACATTCTGCAGTGAGGACATTAAAATTTCACTGTGTAAGGCATGTGCTAATTGCATGCTCACTTTGTGAAACACTAATGTCTTCATTGTGGTTATAATGTTTTTCTTTCAAATGTAGGTCAAATGTCAAATGTCAAAGGTGTGTGTTATGTTCATTTTATGAACATGAAGGGAGGGGCCTAAAAATGAGTTCAAGGCATACAAAATATTTAAGGAATAGAAGTTTGAGGATCCACCATTAAATAAAAAGGACAAAGTCAGGACAGAATGCCTTACCAAATAGAGAGTATTCATGTAATGTGGGTTCAAGGAATATGGGTTTTTATTGCATAAGCTTATAAGCCTGGGACACTCAACCATTTTAATGTTGGGGAAAAATTCATCCAACATTTCTTTGGAACACACAACCCATTAAAATATTGAGGTAAAATTAAACTGCTAACATTTCTTGTGAACACTTGACCCATTAAATGTGTCTGGCACACTCAACTTATTAAAATTTTTGGGTAAAATTAAACAATGAAATTGGTTGAGCATACCATCAAGTCTAACAGGGTACACTCACCTGATACTTGTTATACAGTCTATCCTGTATGTGTGAGATTGCTGTCAGGGCACCAGGAATCTCGTGAGAAATATGGATCCCAAGGGTGATTCCAGACACCAAGGTGATGACTAGCCGGTCAACTGACACCTTGTCATTGCTTACACGGACCTCCTTACCACCAATCAGCCTCCGCATCGGGGTCATGACCTTATCAACGAAAAACACAGAAAATCAATGTGTGACCTTTGGTGATGATACAACAAATAAAGTATATCATATAATATGTGAAAAAACCTTAACTGATTTATTTAAATATCATTGAATACCCTCTAACCAAGAAGTCTACACAGATCTGAGGTCAATACCATATCAGTGGCCGTATATAATGACCCTGACCTTTGTATACATGCCTATCTGCAACTTAGCCCTGCCCAAAGTGTGATCCTGTATAATGACCTTGATCTTTGTATATATAGCTTTAGCTCAATCCTGCCCACACTGTGACCCTTAATAATGACCTTGACCTTGTATACATACCTGTATCTCTATACATACCTGTATTTCAGACCTGCTCACAATGTGGCCTTGTGTAATGACCCCTGACCTTTGTATATATACTGTTACCTTAGTCCTGCTTACACTCTGACCTTACATAATGACCTTAACTTTTGTATACATACCTGTACCTCAGTCCTTCCCACACTTTGTCCCTGTATAACACCATTATTGAGACTGACCACACGAGGGTCAGTTACACGGAGTTTGTCCATGACCATATCAGTGACCCTGAGCCAAGCCTTTTTACTTTTGAAGAAATTTGGGCCACCAGGTGTGGATATATAAAACTGGGCATACACCTCCACTATGGCTTGTTGGTGACGGAGCTGACAACTTCCTCCCCCACCACCACCTCCACCACGAGAATATTTCCGATATTTTTTCAACATTGGAAACTGATCAACAAGTCTTTTATTCCGGGTTCTGAAACAACAAAAACCAGATTTATTTTTTTATTTTTCTGGAAGATAGAAGAGGAATTAGAAAAGATACTGGGCCTTAGTACTGCAGTAAGATAAATTCTATTTCTTAATTATCAAGAGGATACAACAGGCCTACTGTAATCAAAGTGGGGATGTGACATGTACACACAACAAGTTATCTTACAAAAACAAGTACACATGAAAGTCCTATTGATATTTTCATACATATCAAATGCTAGTTATAACACTTAATCAATGTTTTAAAGTATTTCATTGAAACCACTTAATGTCAAGTTGGTAAATATCACTTTCCAGCTAAAATCAAGTTTACTTGAAATAGCTATTTTTCCCTATATATTCTAAGTCATTGAACATCTGATAATATTACTCATTTTCCTGTGGGCAATGCTTTATATCACTTGATTTTGGCAACTATCATGAAAAACACAGATAAACCAGAGGTAAATGAGGACAGGAATTGCTCAAGGTCAATGCCGTCACACCAAGGCACATTACGTAAATATCATCTCTGCCTCAGTCTGGTGCAGTTGTTTACCAACTGGCTTGTGCAATCAAAATGTTAAAATTGGTTTAAAACCCTTTACCCCTTGAAACTTGTCACATTGTTAGGCCTACATTGTATAAGCCAGTAGTAACCATGCCAATAAGTTCTCTTATATACTACTAAAAATTTCTGAAAATAAGTCTTTATTATGATGCATATTGGGATCAATTTCAAAACAACAAAGAATGTTTTTCAAAAGATTTTGAATGCTCTCATCCTAAGATTTATCAGTGCTCCAGATAGCCTGCGTGAATGCATTTTCACGCACAATATTTCTAATTTCACGCTAGGAAAAAAATAAGATTTGCGTCAGTAACCCGTGCGAAATCCGGACTCTGCGTCAATGTCCGGCTCCAATATTACGTAGTTAGAAAACTCAATAATCTAAGTCAAACAGACACTTATCAAGTAAACGAAACTCGTAACAAGCGCTTTCTTGATCGTGATTATAAACCAGTCGCATAGCAAATATGGCGCTGTCAAAAATGTTTACAAATTCAGTGTTACCCTAATATGGAAAAACCCATACACTTGATGAAGGCAGGGGTGAAAAAACCCCTCAATTTATAAAGGTAGGAGTGAAAACCCCACATGTCAAAAAGTTATCTGGAGCACTGATTTATGTGAACACACTTCTAATGAAAAGATTTGAACTTTAAGCTTCAAGAAAAGTATTGATTAACTGAATATAGAAAATCATCATACGTGTCCCGAAAAATTACAGGGCCACTTACGTCTTTGGTGATATCATTATCATCTTTCTCACATGTTCATTCTCAAGGTACCTAACATATCATATGGAATGAAGAATGAAACAATCTGTCTGGTCACAATATCATTTATTGCATTATCATAAGCACTGGTAAGGTGATCGTAAAAATGGTCTCAAACTGTGTTTTCTCTACGCCCTGTTTCAAAACATCTTATATTTATCTCTCTTGTTGGCCCAGATGGAAGCGTACAGAGGTCTCATGTGGAAGGAAAGTGGAGTACCCAGGGAAATCCTACGTGGTTGGGCAGGTGACCCCATCCCTTTTTACGTCCATTCCGGGAATTGAACCACTGATATATCAGCATATGAAACATAGTGTTTCAAATGACTTGGTCAGATTTTTTGTAAGCAATGGTTCAAAGAAGCTGCAGAGATCCTATTACTTTATATGCAAAATGTGTAATGATGCCCTGTTATGGAGCCTGCACAGTAATGGATGGATGAATTATGAAGCTACTGACATATAATGTCACATATGAATTTGATCATGAGTAAACTAAATATGAAATGATAATTCAAGATAAATTATGATAGCAGGTTATATACTTTCTGTTCTTTTGGGAAAACAAAAAAGCATATTAATTATTGTTGTCTTTAATTAATTTCTGTAAGTACCAACTCAGCTTGGCAATTAAACAAGTTCACTTCCGGATTTAGACGCCTGGAAAAGTAATGTCAACTGCTTATGTCACATTACAGTTAATATAATTAATTTTTACTGACAAATGGAACATAATGTCAAGGGTTTTCCACTGTGCTTTAGATTCTTACCTCCCTCTTCGGTTGCCACGGCCTTGGTGTCGCTGTGACACTTTCCAGCCTCGAACCTGACTAAGCTTTTCGTCCGATAACTGTACGTCAAGGTGTTCTGCAGGTATCCATACTCTGACATTAACAAATGCTGTATTGCGTCCAGACTTAGCAATAATGGTAACATTGTGTGACCCTCGTCTTTCTGTTCCATCCACATACACTGACGAACAGTTGGATGTCACCTACAATGACAAGAGGAGATAATTCAATATTATTTTCTGACTCCAGAGAGCAATTCCTATTGATCGTTTCTGTATCTTAATCTTGTAGACAAATTAACTCTGAAAAATTATGAAGATTTGATAATTCATTAATAGAAACATCAACTCTACACCTACGACCAATGAAAGCAGGTGTTTGTTGTATATTACGATACTTATACCCTGATCATCACTAGATCTTCAACAGAACAAAGTCTTAATTTGACAAAATATAGTTTATTGTTAGGTGGCATTACATAGTAAACACCACAGTATCAATATTCTGGTGATGTTAATTTTATTGGACTATGATGAACAACAGTTTTATGTCATTAAAGCCAACTACCAAGTCAAAGGTCAAACAAGAATTTCATTGCACGCTTGTCCATCCTCTATATGGAAATAACTTATATGTCAAAGGTCACACTATGACCTTAAATAGGGTCACAGCTTGTAAGTCAAAGGTCAAACAAAGTATGAGCCATATCCAATATAGGAAGATGTACCAGTTAAGTCAAAGCTTAAATTTCAAAGGTCAAGCACATCCTATAATAGTGTTCCCTCTGTAACAAGGATCAGATATAACACTCACTGCCACCTGCTCGGCAGAGTGTAAATTTTAAGATGTATAGTCCTCACAATCACTTCCTCCAACTCTCCCAAAAAATGTTATTCCCTATGGCTTGCTGCAGGTTGGAAAGTGGCCAAAACAGTTTAGAAGGTTAGACACCTCCGATGCACTTCTCATTTGTATGGTAATAACAGAGTTCCGAGATAAACACATCCTTTACACTATATGTAAAACAGGTAGCACTTCCTGTAAACAGTATCACAGAACTTTTTTTTCGAAAATAGATATATTTTAACTCTTTCAGACCAGACTAACATGCTTATTATTTCAAGCCTTGAACAAAGATTATATACACGATCACAAAGAAGCAAAAAAAAAAAAAAAAATCTTTTTTTAAAGCAATTAAAAGCTTTAGAATATCTTGCAGGTGATTAAGATTTCACAACTACAAACAAATCTATATGTAATATTGTGTTTTGTAAATTTTGGAAGGTAAAATCATATTACATTTGGTAAACTTTACCGTGATAAATAACCACTTCCCTTCATTTACGAGGAGGATAACTGTTTAATTATGATTAGATTTAACACACAATATCCATTACAGGAAGTGCACTATTTAATGTAGTGTTTAAAAGTTGATTTATGAAGCAGCTGGTCAATCAAGTCTGGGACATTAAATCTCTAATGACAAGTGCATACTCATGTACAGTATAATGAGTTAGTTTGTAATGTTGGCTAAACCTATCAGGCCAAGTAACAGAATTGTCTGGTTCCTGTCAAATTGATTTCAAACTTTCAGAGATCTTGGTTACATCATACATGAAGTATTTCGCCATTTTACTTTGGATTTTCAGATGAAGTACTAACAAGAAAAATATTTTAGGAATAATTCATGTGAAAGTTACTTTCTGATTAAAATCAATATCAATGTTTTTAAAAAGAAAGAAATCAGTAAATATAAAAGCTGAATGAAAACAATTTGGATATAGATAGATACTGATCCTATAAAAAATGATAAACAGGCAAATTATTAAGAAATATTTTTTCTACTACAGTAAGTTATGTAACTCCTAAGGTATAAATTAATCGTTCCAACTGTTGTATACATATTGTACCACATATGGTATAACAATTTAGCATGTTTTGATTGGCTGACAGAATGAACTCATGTGCTTGTGGAAATTCAAATGCGAAACAAGTAGATCACAATTATCCTAGCAATATTATGCTTTTTGTTAAGATTTCTATCCTTGATTTGCTTTGAAGATAACAACTAAACCAATTTACTGCCAGGTATAATTTTAATGAGTGACAATATTTAGGTATTTAGGAAATTGTCAGTTTTACACTTAATTAGCACCAAGGAATGATGTAAACAAAACACATGTGGGTACAAACAGGTCAATTCAACTTCGGAATGACTCTGTTATTTGGATAGAACTGGTCACACAAACTTGTGGTTACATATGTCATTATTTTTTTATCTATCTCAATACTTATTTTCCAAAAGTTATGAAGACACACGCTAAAGCCCGTGTGTTTTTGTAACATTTTAATACTAACTAAGATCTCCCATATACCACAACCATTCCTTGTGTTGAGAAGATGTGTGAGAGACAGTGATTGAAAACTGTATTTGTGAGCTTTTGAAAGTATTTGTTTACTTCATAAGACATGTTGATAACAGTATTAAATCACCACTTTGAGTTAGACATTTATCTTCTCAAAAGATATCTATACCATACAAATGGTTCTCATCCCGGAAATTTTTTTCTTCAAACTCCGGAATGTAAATTCCTGCAAAGACCTACAGTACACAAAAAGCTGAAAACACAAGGTACTGCCATAATGTAAAGGGAAACAGAAATTCATTCGGTTTAGTCCTATACATAACATTCACATAAAATTGAAACTTTTATCAACCACCATACATCAACTACACTGACCAAAAAGGTCAAACTAACTTCCCGCATCAAGAAAGGGTTATTATACACTCTTCAGAGGAGGTGAATGTTTTCAATCCTCATAGGGAAGGGGTCAGGCTTTGGTGCATAATTCATGGGCACTTTCAACATCAACATTTTAAAATGAATATTAAAACTAATTGCTTCTGAAGGTTTCTGCTTGTAAAATTTCTGCTCAAATATCTCAGGACAACATTAAACAGCACATGTGGGGGCCACTTTAAAGAGTCAAGTGACCTTCAAACTGTGATAAAGAGTGAAAAGAGTTTATGAAAAAATTCCTAACTGACTTCATTTTATATGAAACAACTTAATTATAATACTGACCAATATCAATGGCAAGAATTTCCAGATGTCACCAAAAGATGTCTTACACTAAGCATATCTGTATTTAATAGTTAATTTCAAAATAAAAGTTATCTTGACTCCCAAAAAATTGTGAAAAAAATGCTTTTCTTCAATTTCATTTTTGTGAAATTTTACAATTCAGTTACTTTGTGAATGTTCCATTTATGAAGCCTGTATGACCTTGACAATGTAAGCTTATTTTTGCTGTATTGTTTTGAGGATGGATCGATACCAAATTAACGGAGACGATAACATACATGCAATGGAGCTCTTTTCTTGCAGGAGGCACAAGACTAGTTTACACTGACAACTTCGATCAATACCACACCAACACACATATAGATAGAGAGTTCCGTCACCCACCTCTCCTACAAACACACACTCCATAAAGCAGCTTACAGTGATGGAAAAAACAGATATATACACTGATGGTTATCAACCAAGTATGCTAATGAACCATATGTACATTACACTCAAGGTGATCCATCCACCAAGGTTATCAACAGTAAAGCCATTATTAACACAAGTCTTCTGATAAACATCACACATTTCCATTAATTCCAATGTCCAAATATACTGTCTCTCCAAAAAACACAGGTTTAAAAACACACTTGCATTTTTGAATGAAATTGATTCTAACAACAACACTAGTAACCTTATGTCCTTGAGAAATGGACTTTCTCAGGTTTGATAAATCATGCATAACTATTTTGATTGCCATCATCAAAGACACTGTCCAGTTATCAAATTAAAGAGATGTCAACATAAAATTGTTACCACAAAAGTTGTCAGGACTTTCTCTAAACTGTCACAATTGAAACAGAGGGATCATCATATCAACTGTCACCATGGTAACAGAAGGATCATCATATCAATGGCCACCATAGAGACAAAATCACTACAGCATTAGGATCATAATGTCAACTGTCACCATGGAAACACAACTCAACAAATCAAATGTCACCATGGAAAAAGAGGGATAATCATGTCAAATGTTACCATGGAAACAAGCCATCACATCAACTGTTACCATGGGAAAGATTTGGATCATCAAGTGAACTGTCACCAAATATGACACTGTAGAGCCATAAACAAACCTGACACTGATTAAAGTAAAAACTCCACCAAGTATTTTCTTCCCCTGGAACAAATGAAACCATCTGAATTAAAGGCGCTGACATACCTTTTTTTTCTCTGTTTTTAGGTCCAGATCAGTTTTGATTAAAAAAAATACCCAATAAGTCTAATCTAACCCGATTCAATATGATTCTTTCAAGGGAAGAAGAGTATCTAGGAGACTTAGTTATCACACTACCCACAGCACGAACATCCTTGACTTGCTGGAGCCATTGATTTTTAGCATGTCTTGTCAGTGAAATGAAGTACATATTCACCTTCAGAAAGGACACATCACAAAATCCTCACAACATTAATTTGATGAAATGAAACAAATATTTCTCACTTTATTATGCGATTGAACGACAAATGAGTTTCAATTTTCCCATTAAAACATAAATCAAACATTTACACCATCAGAATTTACCATAAAGTTGCTATTTGTTATTTGCTTTTTGTTTTGTTTTCCTTTGTGTGGACATCATTTAATTCACCATTTTTGGTTCATCTGTAAGCTAGAAATGATTTCTGTAAAATTTCACTGAAATTGGTTTGGGGATTGATGAAGATGAAAATGTTAAAAAATTTACAGATCCAGACAAAAGACAATCACAATAGGTCACTATAAGACTAAAAATCACACAGATATGCAATTATGCTGTTGAGAAGAAAGTTTGCAATTCAATTATTTTTCACTTGCAAAAAATCATCATGACCAGCATGATAATGTCACGTTTCTATTACAGAACCTCTAATCACGACAGGTGTTCATACATTCTGCTGTTTTTACAGCAGATTATTTGACAAGAAACAGCCCTTGACTAAATTCTATATCATTAGGCAATGTGTGTAATAACAGTATACTGGACATTCCATAACAGGAAGTATCTCAGCAGACTGCAGAATTCTACCCATCAGCCCATTATGTGTAATAACTTCAGTACAATCAACACTTTCCCAAGATTGGCTCTTCAAGTCTCCATAGCAACTAGTAATGATATCACAGATATGATTTAGCATCACTGTAAAAATCCACCATCTCAAAGTACCAATCTACCAAGAAGATATTTTTAATCAGTATTATTCATTTTCTAAGTAGATACTAAGAATTACATGTATACTTGAAGGATGGACACCAGAATATTGATGTCTAATTCTCCATCTCTAGATTTGGTATATTCTGTAGAATTGTTGACAGCCCTGGATTCTCTGTAGTATTCCGGCACTAACAGCACACTCTAAACCTATATATTTTTGCACTTTTGATGCTGAAAACAATGCACTGTAACTGTTCTAAATGTAGTTTATGTATTTATTTCTATATTTTGTCGATTGCACTAATTTGCCAAAGACGATATCATGCTTAAGTTGATAGCTCCAAGTCACACTTTTTCAGCTGTATAATCCTTTTGTATTTTTGTTTATAAGCTATCATCAACTACATCCATTTCTAAAAGTTGCCCTAGATTTCCCTTGTTTTAGCATTTATCGTTGCATGTGAGATGGTACATGCAATTTGTGTACACAGTAGCTAGTGTTATCATCATCATGAGTGACTCTTTTAGGCTTTACCATGGTAATATAGAAATGTACCCATCATCCTGTCATAGATATATACATAATGAATTTATATGATTATATAAGTACTAAAACCAGCTACCATTGAAATAATGCAATTTCTAATATGTTTTTCAGGCATTAGATGAATACAAACCAAAGAAAGAGATGGCCAAGATTTCCTTATATTATTTAATTAAAAAATCCTTTTGTTAATCTTGAACAATTTTCATTTCACAATTACAAGATGTGATCTACATTCCCCTCGCTTCAAAACACAATCATTCGGATAGCCTTCATTCTTATCATTCTGAAGAACAGTTTTTTTAGTGAACTATTAAAATTACATTAACCTCTCTGGAATGTTTAAAAAAAGGCTGAAAAAATTAAATTAAACAGAAAAGTAGAGAAAATGAAAGCAAGTGCTAAACAAGTTTTAGAGGAATGAAAAATATCTGTTTGTTAGGAAAGAATGCAGATATAAAAAAAAAAGAAAGAAAGAAGATTTTAGGCAGGGTAATTGGGGTATTAATACCCCTCAGCATCAATAATATTACCTTCTACTCACTATATTTGTCCTGAAATAAGCCAAATACATTACCTCAGGCTTAAAGTCATTGACACAATGACAGTGGGGCTCAAAATATAGAAGGACAATGAAACAGTTTTTGTTGGAAAAGCTATTAAAAGCAATATATGGGTGGGCTTATTACCAGGCATGGGTTTATTGGAAGATAAATAAGTTATGATTATAATGAACAGTCCAGCCAAGTTGCTGTAACAACCCAGTCAAAGAAGTATGTTTCTGTTTTATATGCCATCCACAGAAGCTCACATACTTTTTTAGGTCAACATTCTATTTATTTGTTTTGACAAATGGGAGTAAACACCATCATAAAATTACAGCTGGCATACTGGAATATATCTTTTTGTCTTTCATTTATGTCACCCACTCTTTGTCAATGCCTGCCTAGTTCTGTATTAGGTACACACTCCATGACAGTAATATTGCTAAACACAAAGACCAAAGTGAAACAGACAAGAAAATTCAAGAGAGCTAGTGATTGCATTTGAAACTGGTAGCCATCTGGAGTATCGGATTGATTTTAAAATGTGGCATGTAAAATTGAAACCCTTACTGGACACATTCACGAACATCCTTTGAGCAGTTTTAGAGGAATGGCAGTTAAATCTCATTTTGGTCACAATACAAAATTAATTATTGCATGACGGTGGACAAGGGGTGGGGGGCACAACATCTAGAATCATCATGTCAAAATCAAAATGTTGCTTACAGATCTAACACACCTTAGCAGGTTACAGTGATTTCATGTAATATCTATAGGCAGAGAGCCATTGTACTCTAGAAAATGTAATCTGCACAATTACCATTTCAAATGCTGTAGAACTATTATTAATAGAAATTCCCACAAAGTGTAAGAGGCATCCATGAATGGATGATCTATTTGAAAAGAAAGACGGAATACCTGTTAGATATGCGATTCCATTCTCCACTAGGATAACTTGAAGAGGGCATAAAAATTATGCACATCGGAGGATAAGATTCTGTGATAAGTTAAGTGGGATACATGTACAAGCATATATCACAAATCTTAAATTGAATCTTTGATAAGGTTTCGAGGGAAAAAATAACAAAGAAACCACTTAAGCTTAAATGTGTATGATAAGACTCAGTGAAGCAAATAAATTGAAAAAAACAGTTCATTGATATACAGAACACGTTTGTTTAAGGATTACAATCTCTATAAAGCTTGGAGAATTTTATTTGTTTTTTATACTGAAACAATTTATGACAAAAACATCTTTAAGCACTTAGTATAATTCCGAGTTTAAAATTTCACAATTAGCTTTACAGAAATTTCACATAATTCCAACACCAGTGAGTTAACTGTGTAATTATCATTGGTGGAGCTTGGATGAGAAATTTAAACAAATATCAGTAAAGGTATAGACAATTCATAGAACACTACATAATGTGTCTTCTTTCTCCCTGCACAAGTATCCAGCATCAATGTAGTTGCTCTCTTTTCATGCTGTTGAAGGCAGAAACAATGCTTTTCGAATCAAACTTCGTGAGGACACATGAAAAGTCACTAGGGAAAGTGCTCAAGACACTGGGGAACATGTAACATAAAGCTAAGACCCAGGAATTTGATAGAAACAGAAAACCTGGCAACAGCAACAGTAATGTATTATGTTTAAAATAGCTGTATGAAGAAGTTCCAAGAGAGTGCCATTTCCTTTCCATATTCACTTAGAAAGAAATGATTAAAAAGAAAGTAAGTTACAAATAAAAGAAAGAAGGAGAAATGGAAGAAGGGAAGATTGAAAAGAAAACTTAAAGTATAAAGACACTTTCAGCTACAACTTGATGACCGATCAGAACTTTCCAATTTTTTTCTTGATGACAAGAAAAAGCGATGATGCAAAAATCTTGTAAACAAATGCAATAAAAACATTTCTGACGCACTGGTACTAAAAAAAACTGGGATTCACGTCAGAGTGGTGATAAAATATTCAATCCCTGTGATCTAAATCTAGAGTGTATATTGATCGAGCAGTCTATATGGGGCACAGTTACAGTAGGAGATGGTCGCCTCAGATAATCTTAAAGACTGTCCCTAGTCACACTGATATCACTCTACAAGGCAGAGCTACCAACTATACCTGTTCTCTAAATGTATTTCTCAAGAAATATTTATATATTTCCCCTTTGTTAATACATTTTAAGACACATCCAAAAAAATTGATTTTATCTTTCATGAAATAAAGCAATTAATGGAAAAAACCATGGAAACAATACTAGACACAGATTATCAGCAATATAAAGTAAAACACACACAGCAAGCATATTTGAAATTCCATGAAACAGACTTCTTCGTAATCTTATAATTATAACAGAACTTTTATTACAATATTATAAAAAATAACTCTGTTTTCTGTTTTTAATTCCACAGTCACTTAGGTTTCAATTTCGCTTAAAAAGGCAGAAAAAGAATCATTTGTGTCTGAAAATGATTTGGACAATGGCATCCCAAAATTGGAAATATTCAAGGTCATTTTTCTTGGAAAACTCTCTTATCATTTGACTAATCTCCAAATTCATTAAACAGAAAAATCCTTGAAATACATGTTTTTTGAAAGCCTCAATTTTCTCATCAATTATGTTTGGTTAATTCAATTGAATAATAATTCATCACATTAACAATTTTTAATTAATTACAAAATCTATTTTTTTTAAATACAAAAAGCTTTAAATCAATTGATTTAAATGACATGCTATATAATTACAAAGCAAAGCATCTACACCAACAACAAATACTTTACTTCAGATTCAGTTTTGCTGGTTACTGTAAAGTCACACATTTTCATGATATTCAAATTTTGTGGTTGTCAAATAAGTCACTACATCACTCATACTGTCTGTTGGTCATTTTGTTTTCCTGATCAGACCCAAAATCAAATGGGCACAACTTAGGACCAAGAGGAACCTACATATGAAATTTGCAAAAGAGCCATCCTGTGCTTCTCCAGAAATATCGATAACAAAAATTGTTTATGGGCGGACGATTGAAGGACAGACCACGGACCACAGACATAGGGCGATTTGAATAGCCCACCATCAGATAATGGCTAAAACTTTTGTTTAAGAGAGTTTGAAAAAAAAACATTTCACCAGAAACCACAAACTATCTACAGAATTTTAACAAAAACCCACTGAACTTCTTTTTTAAAAAATCTACCTCTATCTCTCGCTTTTGAAATCTCTTAACCTGTCATTTTACCACATAGGACAACATTTCAATTACGTATCCATCCCAAGTCTTAACTTCAAAAAGAAAGCAACCACCAATCGACGCTCTTGAGTTTCTAATGACAGAAACAACTGGCTCATCTTCCGGAGAAGACATGAACATTTTCCCTCAGCATTAAAGGAAGAGAGGATCACAGGGTTACCTATCAACAGTTATACAACCCTGAACCTAACTCACCTACAGGTGAATCATGGAATGGTCTGTCGATTGATCTCGCCAAATTTAAGCCAGACTACAGGTAATACAGGTTTAGCCTTCCTGACATCATTGTAATGTTTCGTTACATATTACAGAGGAGCGATACAGACACAGAAGTCTGAGCGGGGACAGAATCTTTTTATCTTTTCATCAATATCAAACAAGTGTTTTTGTATGTGGTCGTTTCACAGCCGTGCTTGATGGGCTGTTTGTTCAGACGCTCTGTTTTCAGAACTATTAAGCTCTGTACATCTTCACGTAATATTTGTTTATATACTTTTTTCCTTCCCCATCAGATAGCATTAAACTTTGTCTGGTAGGAGAGATGATAAGCCAGACCATACTAACTTGATGAAACTCTCAGCTGTCATCTGAAACGTAGATCCCAGTTATGAAACATTTTTCAAATTCACAATCATGAGCACACAATGCATACAAGAAAAAAAAATTTTGGCCCTCATTTGAAGTTTTATTTCACTAACAAGGTTTCTTTTTTAAAGACTTCTTATGAAAGAAAATTAACAAAAGTCACTCATATAGACTATATTAAGACCAACTTCAATCTAATCCTAGTTTTCAACAAAGACTGGGACTGAACCTGACTTCCAATACACTTCAAGGCTTCCAGAGTCAATATTTAGTTCACTGAAAATGCAATACTTCTGCATGATTCATGATATGCTGATACCTATTTGTGTAGCTAGGCAGACTGTGCATATGTAATAGTTTTCCCAATGTTCATTTGATTGTAAGGCTCTTCAGATTGCCTTAAATCAGGATCTCATACTTTAAGCAATCCTCTTTCTGATTCAACACGAATGTAAGTGGTTTCCACAAATACTTAGAATGTAAATTTTCCACTCATCTAAATCTTTAATAATCACTTAAATGTAAGCTTTTTTTAAAAAATGAATGGTAAAAAGACTTGATTTTCAAGCAGTTATTATAAATTTTTAATTTATGCAATTCCTCTCCCACAAACACACAAATCTTTTTTAAATGTTAGTGAAAATGTCTAATTTTCAAATGTCAGCCTAAATCTACAATCTAACTCCTTCAAAATTCTGCTCCCCTACCAACTCCTTCACAAACATACACAAGGCCTGAAACATGTTTGTGGAAAAGGAAGTTGTTTCTTTTTGCCAAGATTTATAACATCCCAGTATAAAGATAGAAAGGTTTCATCACCACCTACCTTGAGGACATCTTCCTCAGCTGAATGACAAGCGGTTTCCTCGGAGATGTCCGTCAGGTCATCGGATTCTTTTACGCTGTACACTCTTAGGGGATAAACCTGTTTACGTTCAGTCAGGAGAGCAAAGTTCAAGATTTCTCTCACCTGAAAAATAAAAAATGAATATGATCAATTATCTTCAACCAATTACAGAAAAACAGACCTATTTTTAATCTGGAAGCTACTATTTATTTTTGAAAATTTGAGACATGTTAAGAAACAGCATGAATCATCTGATATTTAAAAGTCAAACTATTCACATCATCTATGAAGCAGAATGCATTCTGTTTCTGCATAATAAAATGTCTGAAGCACCTAGGGAATGTCCTCTTTATTAATGATATCTGACTTTGTGAGCATGATAACTCCATCTTAGTTATCAAACCATCCTTCTCCTATATTGAATCTTTAGAATTCTACATTCATGATTCAATGACACAGATGTGTAGCTACAATTCACAGCACTAATCATTTTATATAAATCCTTAAGAGATGCTGATGACTACCCTCGAGAATATGTTACCGAAACCGACAAAATTCAAAATGAAAACCAAATAAAGGAAAATTTGTTAAAAGAAAAAAGATTTAGTTTTGAAATTGCAAAACATATTTAAAAAATTATGAATCTTGAAAGAAAAGACAAACTCAGTTGACATTATATGATTTGTGATTTTCCTGTTACAAGAAAACAAAAAGATTGATTGTCCTACTTGTTTCAGTCTGGTACCAGGTATTCAGAAGTACCCAATAAGTTTTATCATATTTGAATATGATCAGAGAAAATTCCTGATTGTGACACAGGTCCTACAATGACAGGGACATTTTTCATACTCCCATATACAAGAGGCCTAGCAGCCTTAATGGTCACCTGAGATAAGCAATATTGAAAATGAAGATTAAAGAATAGTTATCAAGTGTCATGACACTAAATATAGGAAGGCAGTGTCATCCTATACTGATAATTCTAGTGGGAAATAACCAATAGTATGCTCAAAAATACTATTTTTCTATGAACATTACAGTAAAGTCTAAAAAAAAAATTCCTCCCCTGGAGGAAATGTGAGACTCATTAAGGTAATTAAAGCACCTTAAAATGCTTCCAATCAAGAAGAGTATTTGATTCTATCATATGTGGGTCTTCAGAAGAAGATTTTTGAAATTTCAAGTCAATATGAGCCCTTTTGGCCCCGCCAATCAGCCCCTGGGGGTCAGTCAGGATCAAAATGGGCATTCCATCAGGCCGCCATCCTTCACTCATAATTCTAACCAAGTTTGAAATATTTCCAATGGAAATTAAGCAAGTTATGCTCAAAACTCTAGTTTTCCTATATAAACTATAGTAAACTTTACCCCCTCCCAACAGGGATATGCGAGACCCTGGGGCCATGAAATTTGCAATTTTGGTAAAGGACCTTAAGATGCTCCAATTCATGAAGAGTATTTGATTCTACCATATGTGGGTCTTGAGAAGAAGATTTTTGAAATCTAAGTCAACTTGAGCACTTTTGGCCCCAACCCTCAGGCCCTTGGGGGTTGGGGTTGAGGTGTGGGGTTGGGATTGAATAATTCACAATTTTGGTTCATCTTAGGCCAGGGAAGGTTTCTGCAAAATTTCATTGAAATTGGATCAGGGGTATTTGAGAAGTTGAAAGCGTTAAATTGTTCTTGGACACACGGCGCCAGATGAATGGTATTAGAATAGGTTACCATGAGACTTTGTCTCAGGTGACCTAAAAATGTAATTCTTTACTTCCATCATTATCACTCTATAATTCATCTCTAACACCAATTCAGTCAATTTTTCAAACATCCTGGTGATATTTCTGTTATTGTTTACAAAATCGTATGATTCAGAGCAGACAAAAATAGACTGCAGTCATTCAATCTCATTGAAAAGTGCTTTATTACATAAGGGAGATAACTCTTGTAAAGGAAATGCAAATGATCTTTTAACAGAAAATTTCAGACATTTTAATATCAAAAGTGTATTACATAATGTAAAAATAACGTGTTAATTGATATAGGCTCTCCGAGCTTAAAATCAGTCATCACTCTTATAATGAAAAATCACAAAGCGGTTATTAGCTTTAGTTCTGATTCCATCCTCCCACACACTAGTACATGCAGGTTCTGAAACATATTGACATTTCTGAGAAATTAATGACAGATATTCATAAAGACATATTGTTCTTACAAGTAACAGCCATAATCTGATTTATATAATGTGGGCCTTCCAACATTTTATTGATTTTATTTTCTAACCTAAGAAAGTGTTACCTACACCTGGACCTCATTTCCACTCTAGACACTATAGTCAATAGTTCTAATAGCTTTACCAGCTGAAGAACTGAACCACTCAATGGACTTAGTGATAGACTGTCAATGAATCCAGTCTGTAGCAAACACCTACATCAAAAGAGCAGGTTCATAGCTAGCTATCTGTGCCTCCTCCTCTGATACTCGGCCAACAACAATAAATCACCAAAGATATACAGTGCTAGTAACATCTCAAGGGTTCTCGGCCAGATATATCTTTAGCCAAAACACCACAAAAACCTGAGAAAATGTCTGCACAGATGTAAGTGAACATTCATAAGATGTAACCATATGAAATACAGTAAACTTGTCACCAAGAAAATTGAACAAAGGGCCATTACTCTGTTTACAATGAAGTACAGAAACCTCTGTTCCATATGTATGATACTTAACCCTTTTTGAAACAAAGTAAACATGTCTACAAGAAAAATCAACAAAGGGACATAACTCTGTTCCATATGTATGATACTTAACCCTTTTTGAAACAAAGTAAACATGTCTACAAGAAAAATCAACAAAGGGACATAACTCTGTTTATAATGAAGTATAGAACCCTCTGTTTCATATGCGACACTCTATCATCCCAATTTCAAAGATACAAAATTACAGCTTAAAGAGTACACATACATCTTTGACAAAACAACACATGGACTGATGACTGATGGGCTGATTATCACATATAATTGGTTATCAATCAATCATGGCTTTTCCAAATGTGGTAATCAACTTTGATTCAGCATAACCAACCATGCTGAAAAATATATGTGAACGTGACTTCTGTGAATTTCCACTCAAACGTGTTCCTGGGGAAGTCAATACTGACACACCGCATGACCAACATAGCAGACACCTAGCAGGTAAAAGGTGCGGCTAAGGTGAAAGTAAAGTTTCTCAATACTAGTCAATACCAAATATACCAACAGGCCAAAAACACAGTCCATATTATTGTTCCGTCTGTAGAGATACAATGAAATGACCAAACCAAATGTTCTTGCATACCAGTGAAATAGGTAACATATTATAACTGTTTATAAAGTGTAAAATTGTATTGGTTTGTCAACCAATTTCAACCAAAGTCCCAGCTGTGGCATCACTGTGATCATACAAACTAAGAAATATATATCATTATCCTGTGATTGTCTTATATAAGAACTTTCTATCATCTAACACAAAACAACTCATTTTAGTGAGTCCTCTCTGACAACATCCTTCAAATATTGCTACATTATTAAAGACTGTGAGGTTTCATTATCAATTAAAACTTTATCTTATCCCTTTTAATCACACTATACATCTAAAATTTTACTATTTTTTTTCTAACTTCTATGATAGAAAGCTATAAAACATTTTAAGTCAATTATTTTTTCTTTCGATAAAGACACAACAGCAACATTTCTGAAATCTCTAATACAGAATCAGGAATTCTTCCTTGAAAAGGCTATCAATATACTTAAATGGAAAAAATTAACATAAGTCTTTAACAAAATCAAAGAACTGTTAAGGAATATCACTGAACAAAAAGTAATATGAGTTTTCAATATCAGCTGAGAAAGAAAATAACTATAGCTATGGAAGGTGGTAACTCTCGTACATTTAGCAAACGATCTTGATCCCTCCGGGCTCAGTTCTTTACTAAGAAAGTGTCTACTAATAGATATCAAGGATTTGTGAATATTTTCAATGAATAGTGAAAATGATCCATTAAAATTCTGCCTGTTTCATTACTTTTCTAAATTGTTTAAACAGACCCACAAAATTTTTTTAAGTAGAAAACTTGATATTTTATGACTTTCAAGCGTTTCAATAAAGGGAAAATAATCATGTTTAACCATTTTGATGATTTTTGTAATTACTTTGGCTTTGTACTTAAAAGAATAAATGAAATATGTTGAGAGCAGAAGACTTTGAAAGGAGTTTTTTGTAACTTTTCAGTGATGCAAATCACACCAAAATATTATGTTGAAAGTAATTCATTTTTGTCATTGCAATGCTTCCGTGAGCAATATAGCTACTGACAATGACACATAATGACAGAACATTACACCACACAATAACACCCAACTCACAGTCTGTGGATGAAAGAAACATTCATACAGACGATATACCCCACTTTTATCTCGCAGAGTAAATATTTGGATACTTGTGTTGAGATCAATAGAAGTCTCGAGTATGCTTATAACATGAGTGTGGTGCGAAGCTGTTTCACTTCAAGGCCCTGCCTGTAAGTGATAATCCTGATTATTGTGTTTTAAAACATTAGATTTGGTTTTGAGTCATGACATATAATTACAAGGCAGTTCTCTTTATGCTCATGATTGTTTTATCACTAGAATTTCCTGTTCCTACGATCGTCAATTTTGATAACACCAACGAGGTGATAAGATATTTTAAAAGCTTAAAGAATGCTATTAAAACAGAATGCCACTGCCAGACATAAAAACAGCAAAAGTCAACCAAGGATCTGATCTGTTTTCAAAGAAACATTCCATAGGTGAACGGATAGTGACAAAATCTGTTTCTTTATTACGTGATACTTTGCTTCAAGAAGTGACCTTGAAAAAGACCCTATCACTGATTGTATGTTGGACATCGTAGAAACTTAAATAGAGTCATACATACACTATCCTACCTGTGCCACTTGGTGCAAGAGTACAGTTTAAGCAAACTACAAACACTAGACATTTCAACACACTTGAGTTAAACATTCAATTGGTTCTCTATCTAGTACATATCAAGATGTTTTCCTCGGTCATGACTAAAATGGTTCCAACTTAAATATTGATTAAATGAAACATGCATTAATTAATTGAAAAATAAAAGTCTTTTTCTGAAATCTTAATTTTCTATCAGTTTTATGAAACGGATCACTCTGCTGAATTACTATACCATGTGTGTGAATGACCTTGAATAGGAAGGGTCGATCACAACCAGGAAAATGTTCGACCAGCTATGTGTTTGATATATAAGTTAAGGGTATATGATCTTTGATAATGCAGTTTTATACACGAATACGTCTAATGTAAAACATCTCATTTTGTCTTAAGCCATTTTAGCTGTGTAAACAGTTGCCAAAATTTTCCTAAAATCAAAACAAGGTTAAATGAAAAATGATCATTATAAAGTCTGATGCAATCTATTTTGCCAAAGTGAATTGTAGCAAACTTGTAGTGATGCAGAAAATCGTGAAATCTTCTAGTTGGTTTACAGGATATTGGAATATTCTAAATCAAACAAGCTCATATTCAACCCTGATCCAACAAATTGACAGAAATGATTTAAGCTAATAAGCTCGACCACCTTTAGTCACTTTAACACTCACAGTTAAAGCAGACATGACAGATCAAGAATGGAATATAAATCACAACAGTAAGAAGGGGGAAAAAAACAGGAACAATTACAGCTGATAAACATCTTAGCCTAGTTTTTACATACAATATATTTCCCTCCAATCTCCCTAAACAGCTTTAATAGAGATACCATCACTACCCTACTACATCCAGACCTTATGTGTTTGGAAGAGAACAGGCCTAAAATTGGCTACCCTTGGTTGAATAACAAAGGCGTGCTGACTATCTCAAGCCACATCTACATGCTATAAACAGATAACAAAAAGTCTATGTTACAAAGTGATGGTAGTCTCTTGTCTTCTAATGTGTCAGATCTTTTATTCCTCTATGATGGACAGCTGGAACAACATGGGTCAAATTTTACTGTTTTAAATTCTTATAAACCTCAAATTCCAGTAGGTTCAAGTATCATCAGCTTGAACAATGAAATCTATTAAAAACAAACCAGAGGTGCAATGATTACAAAATACTTTACTTTGTTGAATGAAAACAAAATTAGACCTCTATGCATGCATCACATTAATCTACCATTTTTTAAAATATCAAATCTATTGGGAAGATATATTTAAATATGATATCAATATAATGAATCAATTTGTCTGAAGCAAACCCATTGTAAACCAGTCTCTCAATGAAGTCAATGCCCTTAGAATATAAGAAACTTGTCCAAACAGAAAACCTGTATGATCAGGAGAGCTGTATAGGAGAAAACCTCTATGTTGATATTCCACAGTGACATCCCAAACTTGATACCAAGAGATGACATCCATATCTGCCTACAATAGAAAAACTGCTTCCGTCATGTCTACATGGCCCAAAACCCAATCAATCAAGAATCTCATTAAGCATATTGATCCCAAATGTTCAAAGGCAGAACCAGATCGATGACGATCCTCTTATCTCCCCAAGGCCATTGATGGAACACACAAAAACAGTGATGGCCCACCTCAAAGGGTCCTCAAGCCGATCAGGTATAACTCAGACAGCTGAGAAATTGAATTTGAAAAAAAAAAAAAAAAAAAATAGATTCCTAACAGAGTTGCAGAGCTGTTAAAATTATTTTCTGCAACGTGAGCAAATATCACTGCTCCAACAGAAAAGTTGTCTACTTAAGGGAATATCCTGGAGGGCAAACTGCATGCACAGTAAAAATTTGGAACCATGTTGCTGATATTGAGTCTCTTCACATAATCAACGACACTGGTACTAATTTTCCTTTACCACCATGCTTACACCCATAAATTTTCTAGGTGTGAAATAGATGATTTAAGGCCTTCAAGTCTGAACTACACTTTAGTGAGATGTAAATTGTGTTAATATTGCATATAAAGTGACAGCACCAATTATGACGGCCTTGGCAGGGACCCGAGACACACTTTGAGATATGCTGTGCACCAGTCTATTCTAAAGACTTGCACACCAATAAACATTGGTGAAAAAACCAAGCACCAGTTTACAGTAATTATTGCTGTGACCAATACATAGTTAGTATTTACCTAGTAGTATATATTTCTGAAATATACTGAACTGTTAATTAACTCACAATTACCACATGAAGTTTTAATGCAAACTGTGGTCTATTTTAACAGACTTTGGTGTTGGCCATTACAGAAAACAAAGATAAATTGATCAGAAGTTAATACTTTTTCTTCAACAAAATAACAAACATCTGACATCCTGTCTTAAGACCCAAAAACTTCCCTCTAGATCAGAATCCTGTGATCCTATTCAGTGGAGGACCAGGCACATTATATAATCTTAGGGATGTCTGTAAAAAACCACTTCTAAACCCTTCTAAAAATAACTATGGTTTGAATAAAATACCACCAATTACTGAGATAACTCTTCCTGAGATCTAAATATATCCCTCACACTTGTTTATAAATAGTACAGTTTCAAGAAGTAATAAAGATCTCAGCACATTCCTAATTCACATGATTTTTATAACTTAAGTTTTCAGTTTCATTGGGATTGTATTTAATGTGACTGACTATTCTTCACACTGGAATCAACAACAGGAAATCAAGCTTTAAAAAGACAATAAGTTGTCGAAATTTGGCAGATATAAAAAGTAAATCATTTTAATTTTAGATCCACTGTAAATCAAGGAGGAAAATTGCTGACACCTAAAATAGACACCTCATAAAAATATCTACAATAAGAATATAATCTCCAGCAGAGGCAGCATCTGGGGAGTTTAAAACCAGAGTCAAAACATAAATTAATTTACAGAAACAAGAAAGAGTTGATCTAAACAAAGCTGTTCATATCTCCAGCCTTTGTTTCCAGGGATGGTAGAACTAGACAGAAGAATATCCACTACAACAATAATGTCAATAAATACTAAAGAGTAGTGAAAACTAGAGCTATATACATATATATATATATATATATATATATATATACATAAATTTAAACATTTCTATTTGAAATATGGAACCAAATTATCAGCTTAAATGGACCAAAGGCAAGGGAATATTTTGAGAATTGGAGAATCTGCCAGATAACATTTTCCAGCAGTTATTTTATTCATATGAAATATTTCAAAATAATTATCTAATACATTACATATGTATGTCTTTTCTAGCCCAGCATCATTATGTCCAGAGGCCAATATTGATAAAATTGCAACAACTCAGCCAATATCCTATTGGCCACCTTTATTCTGGTATTGGTTAATTTTCAACTGGCCCAAAATATGAAAAACATGCCAACAGTGGACAGGATAAAGGAATTGTTTATAACAAATATGTAAAAACATAGTGATATCTTAGGGATACTACCTTTAGACATAAACATGTGTGGTATTTTATCTGATATTGTGTATTTGGATAAAGAACTGATTTTAACATCAAAACAAACTGAAATCAGGAGAATATTGGCATTATTCCCCAAGTAGTCCCTTTCCCTGTTTTGCTTTTTTTTTTTAAACATTTGAACTATTGGTTGAATGTATGTATTCAACAAGACCTTGGTCTGCCCTGGGTCTATATCCTAATGGCCCAAGACCTTGGTCTGCCCTATTGATCTGAGACCTGGGTCTCTTTCCTAATGGCCCAAGACCTTGGTCTGCCCTATTGATCTGAGACCTAGGTCTCTGTCCTAATGGTCCAAGACCTTGGTCTATCCTATTGGCCTTAAGCTACACAGGGCTGATATGACATCAGCTGATTAATAACATAGTGTTACATCATTGTTTCAGTACTTTGTATATATATATATTTGATTATCTAATTAGCAAAAAGGAAAACATTTAAACAAGAAAAAGTAAAGCCGAGGTACATTACAATGCCACTTTAAATAATTCTTTATATAATTTTTTATTCATGCATTGCAAAAAGTTACAAAAAAAAAAAAATCATCCTAACACTCCATAGTCCTATTCCTTATTTTTCAAATGAATCACAAAATAAGTTTTATTCAAAAGTAAGAATCCATATTGATTAAAACAGTTTAACTAATTACACTTTCATCCACTTGAGAAAAATTAATCTCATTTTTCTCTCACTTGTCAATTTATTTTATCTTAATTTTTTTCTCCTCATTCAAATGGATTATATCAGTCTCTAAAACATGGGACATCAACACAGAATGGCAATCACTCTCCAGACATAGCTGGGGTGAATAGGGATTCCACTGTCGGTTTGAAAACACCCAGTACTGCTCCTTCCGACCTCTCATGTAATCTCTTATCAATCTGGTATGATCCCAGATAGAATTCTTTAGAGAAATCGTAATGTAGGACTATTACTGTCGCTGTTGGGGACACCATACACACCCAGATATAATGTGTATAGGTACATTAGTAATTCCTCAGGCTGATAGCTACTGGACAGTCAGACAGAAATGGGGAGTACCTAAATAGTCTCCTTATTTCATACACCACAAAAGTCACACATCATCTCTGCGTGCCCAGAGAGCAGATGGAAATGAGAAAATATTGTTAACCACTTCCTTTAACAGCACTGGTCTATCCCTTGAGCCCTCCCATTGTAAGTCAAAATTCTACAACAATCAAACTGCTTTACACCTAAACCCAGCATCTTACCAACTCTTTGATGACTTAATTTTTCTGGTTTTTTGTGTTTTTTTTGTGTTTTTGTTTCTATTATTGTTTTTAACAATGAACCAGAAACATCTTCAGCATTTTTTAAAAAAATTTTTTTGAGTTTAGCAAATTTTACCAACATTATTCCAGTGTTTAAAAGTCTAGTTACAAAGTCACTGATGTTTCCATGTAACAAACAAGCACAAAATTTTCCATCAACAATTTGTAAAATAAACAGTTAAAATCACAAAATGTTAGGGCCTTAACCTGAAGTGTATGATTCCCTATACAGTGTCTTCCATCGTGAAAATTCCCATGAACTGTGCTTGTCCTATAAAAAAGGGCCACATCCAAGATCCCTCTTAACCCACAAGTACCTTGTACTTAGATTGTAACAATATAATATCATAAAGACTTGTAACTTTAGACAAGCATCCCTTTGAGAACTAGATATGGTCCATTATTCTGTACAGAGTGACCCGACGTGTGAATTTGGGTTAACAACTTACAAGAGAAAGGCTTCTAATTTCACCACAAGGTCAAAGTAGCTTGGAGCTTATGCTGCATAATTTTCACTTCAAAATACTGATACTTAATGAAAGAAAATGTCTAATTAACTTTGGATAAAAAAACACATTTTAAAAGTGATTCCAATTAAGATAGTATGTTTTATAATGATGTTCAAATCTAAAACTCACTTAATATCACAAATCAAGGAGTAACATTCTTAATTTTTAAAAAAAGTGATTAATAATGGAATGGAATTGAAAAAATGAAGGTAATTTCATTGATACTTCTTTCATAAATATTTCAATCTGATATGAAAAAAAAACTTTACAACACAGACCCAATGTTACATACCAAGCCAGATTAAAATCTGTACTTCTCACTTACAAAGAACACCCAATTGGATATTGTGTAACAATCTGATCACTTTCACATTGATATATATCCTTGATGTATTAGGTCCTTATGTTCGCAGTATAAGGCAACATTTGACTAGAAATGGAACATGAAGGGTGTTGATGTTTCATTGTGAGGCATCGTCAACAATTAACAATTAACGAGTCATATTATTAGAAAATGTAAAGCGAATAACAGCTGAATTAAAAAAGAAAACTTAATCAAGAAATTCTAGATCTAAATGACTTCTCAGTTTGAAATTAAAAAATTGAAAAAAGAAAGAAAACAAATATGTCTTAGGTTTCCCAACAGAGCCATTTATCCATGGCCAGGCAAGGTGGCTATTTTTACAGTTGTTTTGATCTCCATCATTCTATAATGAGATTTTCACAGAGACCTGCTGTAATACCCACTGTTGAAGGGGCGGTCTCCCTTGCCAGTGATCCTGTACATTTTCTAAGCTGAATGAGTATCAATAGAAAATACGATAGTTTGAATGAGAGATCCGTAGGTAAACAACATTCCACACTGGACTGGGAGCCTTAACCACTTTCTTCTTGGATCAATAGTGTAACAGAAACCCCCACAACTTTCCGACCTTAGAGGCTTGTACAGGCATATTTGAACATTATATTAAAACTGAATTGGACCCTATAGTGGTACTTTACGAGAAGTCTATGTGTCCATTTCAAGTGTTTTCAAATTCAATTTAGATGTGGAAAATATCCTTGAGATTTTGGAGTGATAAATGATTATCAGTCTTATATGTTGGTACTGAAAATATCCTTGAAACTTTGAAGTGAATATGAAATATATCAATTCAAGTTCATTGTAGTAGTGAAAAATAATCACTGAACCCTTGTAAAACTCATTTCAAATGTGTGTCACTTAAATAAAGGTGTGGGAAATATCCTTGAAATTTTGAAGTGAACATGTGATATAGAAATAGGATTCTGGTAATAGGTTCTCAATGATCCATCTCTTTTACCATAAATATTTAGGGTTTGTATACACTAATGTACATATTTTCTTTCTGCATTGTACAAATTACTGAATGTGTTGATATTTAAATATGATTTACAAAGTTTTCTTTGTTAACCAAATTATTTAACCTACCCAAGCTCATTGAGATGAAAACAAATATCCTTGAATGAAATTTAATTGCTATTAATCGATATATTGGTGTGTCAAACACGTGCTCTACAAAGAGAAATGGATATGTTTGCTTTCCTTGTTTCTCTACACAAGAACATTTCACACCTATGAGTTTATACTTTTAGACTTTTGAAAGATCAATATGTTTAACAAAGCTGTTGAAAATTTATACAACATGTTAAATTCACATCTCAATAGGTATTACCGCCACAACAGAACATTTATGCTGAAAAATGATTCAACAATTTTTAATCTTGACATGAATTATCTTAATTATATACATATTATATATAACACAACCAGCAGAAATTTCAGAACGTTGTCTTCAGGCTGGTTATGTCAAAATGTTCCAAAATATCCAAACTAAATAGGGACAAGTTGTTGTCAAAGATGTGCAAAACATGAGAGCCTTGAAAAGAAATTAGCAAGACAAAGAAATCACCTTGTGGTTAACAGGATAGATACGGGCTAAAAGGCTCTTGCACATCTATGACCAAGTGTTAAACAAAGTGGAGCCGAATTGACTACAATGTATTGTTACCATCTGCGTACTTTTTGTCTATAATCTGTTTACCATCTCATTACACCATTTTCGACCTTAGCGTACATATGATTATAGTACAGTTAAAAAAGTTGGTTGATTCCTTTCCATGTCATACACTACGTACATAGATGCCAGTACGTTCCAAATTGTAATTTGTCTGATGAAGGTGACCATGCAGTAATCAAAATGTCAAATTTAAATCTTTTACCGGTTGTGTTATAAGTACATCCTATTCCATCAACCTGACAACAGTATGATACTCTTCAGCTACCCATATTTATTGCAGAAAAATGATACTTTTTTTTTTTTAAATATGAAGTTCTTCAACTCTAAAAAGCCTGGAATCAAGAAACAGAACTCTGAAATTAAGAAAAGACATCCATCAATTTGTCTGGTAAAGACCCAGGCTTCAATTCTTCAGCTGATCAAACAGAGAAAGTGATTATTTTTCTTCGTAATTTCTCCTCCAATTTGTCTATTGCAGTGGTGAAGAATTCATCGAATAGTACAGACATGTTTGTCCTGATATCTAGAGTTTAAAGTACAGTCAAATTCTGTTATCTAGAGTGCTTAATAGCACGAAAAATCTATCATGACTTTGATTTGACAATACACTAATTGCAGCATATTGCTGACAATGCTAGCCAGTGTTTCTCAGATTTGATTTCTGTATTCCTTAGAGGATGTTTAGTGAGGATCCATTGCGAATGCAGGGGTCCGGCATATTTATTAGTTTCATAAACACACACTTCTCCCCTTTCCAACTAATTTACCAGTAAATTTTCTACCATATTAAAACTTTCAAAAACATTCAAAATTTTAATATTATTTTACATATGTTTTCAATTGTCAAGTATTGCCTGCAGTCTTTCTTTTTCAGTTTGTTGTCCCTTACTTACAGTTAAAAGATTCTACGAAGAAGAGAGAAAAAAAAAAAAAAAAGACAACGGAATTGCATCTAATTCTATCTACAAAACGTGTTTAAAAGTACGTCTTGCTCACAGAAGAGTCCTTACAAGAGTAATGACATATTCCGAACTCAGCAAGAATGTAGCTGTTTAAAAGCGTTGTGAACAATTACATACACCACTCCAATTTCCGTCCACAAGGTAGTTTCACGACCAGTCAAGCTAATAGGCAACAACTTCCATTCTAATTAACTTGCATAGAGTACTTTTAGATCATTGTAATTGAAATGAATGTTCAATTAATGAGTTCAAGTGAACTCTTTAATGATTAAAACTAACTTTAAAAGTTTTTTTTACCATTTTTATATTTAAAATGATTTTTAAATTCCAATATCATTTAAAAAACAATTCGTTCCTTTTTTCCTCCTAGACACTGAATTCTTCAATTACAAAAGGAATTTGTCACAAAATTTGTAGCATTCTGATTTCTGTTACAACCACACTCCTCGACAATAAGCAAGGCTAGATTTGATTTGTTGGAAACTACAGGAAGCCATATCTCAAACAAATAGAATGCAACTATTCCATGAAGGATATTACTCTAACACATCATTGCACTCAAATGAATTTTAAAAGAAAATCATTTTATTTCGAAATGTGTTCCGTAAAAAACAAACAATCCCAGGACAAAATTCATTTAACTGATAACAAAGTTATCATTACTGAAAATGAAGCATTATTTTCTGAAGGTCTGACATGAACATTTCAATAATTTTAAGAAATGATAGGAATTGTTTTGTCCTTCAAGGACTTGTCATTAATGCTTTGAAAAGAGCTTAAATTTTGAAAGCCTAGGAGGTTATGTCAGCTATGAAATATCTATAATAGTGAAGAAAAAGATTTTCCAGGAGTACCAACACACAAATCCTAAAATCAATCCTGAAATGAGTGATCAGTCCTGTCCCATCCCCAACCCATCAACCTACTCCCTCCTCTCGGAAAAGAAGGGTAAAAAAGGAAAAACAAACATCAGGAGCAGGCAAAAGAAACATACAAAACAATCAACAAACAGAAAGACAACTACATTCTATGTTTGTTTTCAGTTTGGGGTTTTGAAGTCGCCTGTGAAGTACTATTGTCATTTATTGTTATCTTAACTGAAGACTGAAGTTGAATTTGTCTCTCATACTGAAATTGATCATGAAAATAGATACTGAAGAAAAAGACAACAGTGCTGTGTCCCCATATCAACTGATGAAAGCAAAGAATCTGCTATTTATACCCTCATGACAACTTTGTAAGGCTTACCTTCAATATGGGAACAATTCTCTCTTGTTCTCGACTTCGAATGTTAATACGTGACACAATTCTTGATCCTTGTGATGTGTAGGATTCATGCTGTTGATCCCGTTCATATTCGATACTCCAAATGATTCGTCCTGTTCCTATGTTTGATCCTGTCTCTTCCACTTCTACTCGCCATTTGAAAATTTCTTGCACTCTGGAAATACACAAATTTAAAATCATGTCACAAAAATCAGATAAATATATGTAAATCAATGACTTTTAAAAACCAGAGAAAGACACTTAACACAACATCATAGTTTACCTGTGACCTGAATACTCTACAGCACTTTCACATCTTAACTTAGAGTTTTGATCAAATGTTTTATATTCATTTTGATACATTTCATTATCATTTTTTTCCCCCCAAATTATTATCATAATTCTAATGTTTAACAACTAAAAGTGGCCAATTTCAAAAATGCTTCATTTTCAATAAAACATCAGGAAGCTGAAAAATAGTCAGGTCTGTGATGTCATGTCCGAGGGCAAGAAACGTTATCCCAAATGCACAGGATGGCACATAATGGGTGTTCCATATGTTTTTCATTGAAGTAGCTATCAGCATAAAAAATTACCACGACTTCATGGGAAGATAAACCAAACAAGCAGACAAAAAATTCTCTGTGATATCAATTAGAGAAACAGATAAAGCCAGAAAACCAAACCATTCAGATTATGTATGACATTGAACATGTCATCCCAGTCTTGATTTTTGTACTGTCACTGCCTCATTAAAAACAAACCAAATCCAGTGGAATTTAAGATAACCTCATTAACAACTACATATTGAGTTCAATCATGACGAAAGCCTGATACCATTTCAGTCCTGGCTGAAAGATGGCAAAGTTGTTGTCGCCAGTAAGGTTACTGTTGCCATTATGGCAGTGTTACAATCCTTTAACCAGCCATAAATATATGGACCTTTGCAGAGTTAGGTTACAGAATATTGAGAAAACACTTAGGAAATGTATCTTCCATGACCTCTGGAAAAAACACGTGGAATAAAACTTCCAAGAAATTCTTGAAGAAGAAGTAAACTTGGAAATTAAGCCATTATCATCACACCATCACAGCTTAGTACAAAATGATACCAAAATCCAGCATTTTTGTACAACTTTAATCATTTGAAAGGGTGATTGACTCTGGAAGTCTGGAGAACATGACATTTCTTGGTGAAGTCAATTAGTTATCTCTTACATATTTGCAATTATTTAGGAAAAAAGTAAAAGGTATTGAAATTGATGTGTAATTTCTGGTCTTTTGCATATCACTGTAAGGGAAAAATTCAAAATACAATTCTATCAGGTTTACCTGGCAACTTGTTTTATTTGTATACTGTGATTGCTTCATAACTATGAATACTTCATAAATGAGAATTAACTTAAAATGACGATCAACCTCACAAAAACAAAATTTTAGGATTCAAACCCACTGACAGGTAAATAAGTCAGTTTCAGATATTTGGAATGGGGTAGAGGTAAAGTATTTGTAAAATATTCAATTTATCAAAATCCCATTTCATTCCCCCAATTTTGACTCTCATATCACTTCTAAAAAATATAAAATTACATGACATGAATACAAGATCAGGAAAAAAAAAAGACCTGGTTTAGTTTCCTTGGTAAACACAATGTCGATAAAAATAAAAGGTTTATGCATATGTAGGATGACAAGGCCTTCAGCGGACAAGTCAAATCTCTGAACCAGGCAGCTCATATGTAGAGCTGCTATCTCTCTACCACAGTGTTTCTACACGGATTAAGTGAAGCGTGGGTTCTACATTACAGGGTAGGTTTCACTTGTATAGGCCTCAAAATCATTTAAAAACACATTCTGCTATCACTTAAAGGTCACTGAGCTATCCTGTTAAAGTTTCCTATATAGACATCAACTGTAAGGCTGAAACTTATTGCCATCATTCATTATTCATAAAAAAAACATAAATATAACCTTTAGAGAAAATTTCAAGAAGAATAAAAAAAAAAAAAGAAAAAACAGTTTTGCTCTTTTCTTCGAAGACCACATTTGGTGAATAAACTTTAAAATAAAGATTGGTATCATATAGCTTGTTATTTTTCTGGGGATGGTATTTTCTTAATATAGCAGTACATTAATGTCAAAGCGAAATGATGAGATACATGTGTATGAGATGACCTTTTATAGCCAGAGAGCGAAATTCCACTAACTATAATTTGATCATTTTAAAAGAAAGTCCTGAAAATCTGACCCATGAAAATGACCAGTTATACAGTATTTAACAAATAAATAATACGTATCCTATTACATCTAACACAATCATCAATTTAAACAGTTAAATTTGGACACAATATAGTTACCTGTACTAACAAGATTCTATATCATTCTACCATAGCAATTTTGTAAGTTGTAATCTAAATTTCATCAAATATTTTGATGAAATTCTGAACATTGTTACTCAGAGAATTGTCAACTGGAAACCACAAACATTCAACCATCATTTGATCAAATGTTTCAAATTTGTTTGTAAGTCTTCATAAATTCACTTCCACAGTAACAAATTCATTCTATTGAAATAATGAACATTGATAATACCAAAATTCTGAAAATATCTAAAGTAGAGAAAACTACTGGGAATTTTTGTTAATTTGATATAAATCATTGAATTTTTTTTTTCTTAGATAAATATAGAATAATTTTCAAAATGACTGAAAGTGAAAGAGAATGATTTATCCATTTTTTTTTTTTTTTAAAAGATAGGACAGGCATTATCATTCAACACAATAGCACATGTGTTGAAATAAGTATATTTGCTTAACTACTTGTATTTGTATTTATGTGTGCTGGAAGTTGTATGTGCATTCCATTTGTTATAGGTTCTTATTTGATAAAGTTCACAGGACTATCAAGTCCTTAAGTGTTATATCATAACATTATACTTCACCGAAACATTAAATTATATCATATTAAAAAATTGTGTAAACTGATAAACTATAATAATATTTGCCTTGTATAAAATAATTTCAACATGTGATACATTTTCATAAATCAGAATTATCTCCCTTAAAAACTCCTTCAACTTGATTATATGTGATGATATATTTAGTTTGACATAAATATATTACACATAATTCATTCTGAGAATGTTGTGTGCAGTAATTTTTTTTTCTGGCAAGACCAGAGCATCATTTTCAAAATTTTGATGAGTCTAGTTACAAAGATATATAGTTGATTCTCAAAATTTGAGCACGTCCCACAAAAAAATCATTCAATACTTTAACTTTATCTCCACATTATGAACCTTTTCATAAATAGATAAAATCCAGTCACATACTTAAGATAGCACACACTCTTAAGTGCTTTGGTCTAAGACTAGGGGATACATAAAGATTAACATTATTTGTTTGATGAAAACCTATTTTCTTTAAAAGTCTTGCTAACACAAAGCCTGATTTCAAATGCTGATATTTGTTGGTAAACAAATACATCAATTTTTTTCAAAGCATTTAAATGATGATTTAATGTCTTGTATTTTATTCTATTAATGTATCGATTACACAAAAGAGTCGGAGACTGTTTCACATCCAAAGCTTTCTAAAAGATTAATCAAGATCTTTATCAGAATCCTTGGAAAGTTCATGAGAAACATTGTCTTCAACATAAAATCCCATCATGATTCAAGAATGAGAGCCAGATCCTAGGAATAACGTCAATAGCTGGTAGAAACTCAAGGGCATGCTGTCAAATGGGAAAGTGATAAAACTTGTGTGATGAGAATTTTTTTTTAAAAGAAAACAAACAACGATTATGTTGGTGCTGTGGAATTTTCTTTAAGCACAGATCCTGCTATACATTGATATTATTAATGCTGTCTTTCCAGATTGCAAAATTGAAGAATTTTTCAAACCACTATATACTAAATAAAAAAAAAGAAGAAAATCCTGAAGCAGAAGATAAACACAACACAAGTTAACCCCTGTTATCTCTACCTTCACTGCTGTTTGCATGCCACAATCCTTTAGGTAGGAATTGCTTCACAACTGACATGAAATCAATTTTCTTCAATGGAAAGAATTTTAGATTATCACATATTTACTGCCTCACATCCAATCATATCAATGAAGGTTTGATATTGATTTTGAATATTTCAGGAAACTGAGCTATCAAAAAAATTGTCCATTTTTTATCTAGAATATAAGTAAATTTTCATAAATTCATGCCATAACATGTCAGGTTCTTGCGACCTATTTTCTTTGGCATGAAACCACTAACATGAGTGTTATACCTATAGATTTGCTTGCCTGATAGCTATATCACTGTTTTGGTGTTGCCAATTTCCTTCAGCATTTCTTATCCTGTTTATATTGATATTAACATGGAAATTGCAATTACATCTGAGACGTTGCCAGAAAAATTGCGGCTAACTTCTCCAAATTCTACACATTTATGTACTCTGTTGGAAACTGGACATAATTAAAAGTAATGCTGTAACATTCACAGATGCAAACATGTTTCTTTGCCACAAAAAAATTGTCAATATTGATGACATCATAAATGACAACTTCATCCCCTTGTATGGAGATATAAAATTATATGTTTAAGAAAGAAACAAACAAACATTACTATATCTGAAACCCTAAAAAATATGATGTCTAATTTCCTTCATGCCCCCAAAAAGAATATAATTTGAGTATTTGTGCAAAATTGGGGTATTAAAAAAGAAAACACACACGTGTTTGACATTTAGTTAAATTTTGAATAAAACACTAAATTTGGGTGCAGTCAAAATACTACACCATATAGGATAGATTTAATGTATCATACAGGGTGGTAACTGCATTATACAGGGTGAAAGCTGCTTCACAGAGAGTAAAAACTTAATCATATAAACATTTTTATTGCCATTTAGTTTTGAGAAATATTTTTTCCAAATGGCACATACAAGCTTTATCAATCTCTCTAAAAGGTGCTGGTTTTGTCAACTACAAAGCGAAAAAAAACCCCATAAATTTTCCAAATATGATAAATTACTAATGTATCTGCAGTTAAGATCCCACTGTCCTTTCATCAAGCTCACATCTCAATTGTTGTCCTGCAGTTATTTATGTAACAAATCATTTCATTTTTGTAATTTAACATTGCACCTTCAAAGGAACATACAATGGCATAACATCATTATCTCAAGGTCCAACTGTCCCCTCCAACTACAATACAATCAAATGTTACACACTTATTTCAATTACAGCATATCATTTCTCTCTTCCTGATCTTGCAATATTTCTGCCTTCCAGCTACATAGAGCATTTGAAACATGTTGCCAGTGAGAAAAGGTTTTTTTATCTATCAATATCTGAACAGATACTTAATAAATATTCAACTTCTTCCCGTTTTTTCCTTCTTTCAACTGGTGCATGAAAACAACTAAATTCTATACTTTCTGAATTTTGCTATTTATCTTTCATTTTGATGGCCTGACATTTGTATTGGTATCCCTATTGTTATTGCTTTTCAATTTTTATGTTCGAGTTTGAAATTAAATGCCATATTTCCATGAAATGCATCAGGTATAATTTTTGTCTGCTCACTGCTTATTTACATAAATCTCGCCCTTATCTGATGTCTCTGATACATTGATAAGGATATTTTTTGTAGCTGTGATTTTAACATGAACACATTTCCACTGAACATACATGACATAATTAACATGTACCCATTTATCAAACACCACATCAAATCTGGGTACTTTTTCAACTTGTCACTCCCCATTGTGACATTTCACCACAAACACAGACAAATCATGCGCTCTTTTCATTTCAAACCCATCAACTTGCTCCAGTATCAAATGATTTCATTTTCTATGGTGACATAAATATTCTGAGAATAAATCTCACAACAAAAGTTATGGACTATCAGAACCTAAATCCAGCACATTTCTCAAATGTCACGCTAACTTTCAAATGATTCTCGACCTACGCATAACTCTTTCTATTAATACCCTGTAACTTCAATTTCACCTGGTTTGATTCACCTGTCAAGCATTATATAACCCTTGTCTGATCGACAGTGGAAACCCAGCTCCAAATGGAAAGACCATACATATCAGTAGTGCTATGCCCCCTATCTCTCTCTAGAATGACCTCATAAATTTCTTGCTCCCTATCTTTCATTAACAACAGTGGCTGAGTGAGTCACATGAGTCATTTACAACCTGGACAAAGGCCACAGGTGATGGGCAAACACATCGCCCTGACAAATACCACTGGCTTTTCAGTAAATGCTGGACAAATCTATGCCCAACCCACTAGGCTCTCTATATACTGTGATATATATTTACATATAGTGAAACGGAAATGCTGTGAAACATATTTCATTAAAATTGAAAAAATGTAAATAAATAAATAAAAAAAATTAAAACAAAGGTAAGAACTGTGAGTGAATAGCAAATTAAGATGAAAATATTTTTGCTTCAAACAATGCAAGACTCCTTACCGGTAATTTCTAAAATTGTCACATTGACAGAATCATCATAGATATATCCTTCTATTCATTATAACAATTCTTCCAAAAGATACCAACAATGCTAATTTAAGTCGGTCGTGATTTCTTAGTGAACTATAGACAATCAAATGGTTAAGCCATGAATTATTGATCCCTTTTGCCAACACCTTACCACAGAGCTGTAACCATCGAGAGGCAGGGATATCTAAATATATACAAAAGCACTTAAAGCACTTTTATTTAAGACAGTATGGTGTCCTCCATAAAACATCTCTAACATTTCAGCCTAGTATCCATATAAGAGTATTAATACCTTTTTTTCAATCTTTCACCCTTGTTTTTTATCATCTTCACTTGAACTTATCTGGACTAAACATTTGTTGGAATCCTGATTAGCATAATGAAAAATAGATTTACACTTACCATTTAAAATTTTGTAAAATGGATTATTTTATAAAGGATCTAATCAGTCTGATATACAAAAAATCAACAATATTTGCGAAGACATATTCTATGGAAAAAAATTTTTTTCTCAGAAAATCTGTCAGATTGAAGGAAAGCTAACAGAGCTTTTAACCCATATCCTTGGGTGTTAAAACACTTGTTTTACACTGATTTAATAACATTATCAGACAGGCCCTCACATCTGGTCAGCTCATAGCCACTGTAGTCTGCTGAGTTGGCATATTACCTACACTTACAAAGGAGATAACTCAAGTGTAAATGAGGTCATATAACCCAACTATGGTCAAAGCTACTGCAGATGTCTTTTTTTCTAATACATTTATATCTATACTTTAACTTGAGATTTACGTCAAAATGGCAAATCGGCATATTGTTTGCAATTTAAATATAGATAATTCAAATGTGAAAATGCAGCGGAAGATAACCATTGAAAAATGAAACAATATCATATGTATGTTCTAATTAATGATTCAATATACAAGACTTTTCCAGAATCACAGAAATATTGTTCATGTATCTAAAATTATCAAAATTTATCCTGATTGTTCCTGTATTTAATAAAAAGGTTGAAATGGAGTCACTGAATTCTAAGTAACAGGATTTAAAACACTAGTCCATTTTCTTCCCAGTGGGAAACTAAGACCCTGGGATTTTCATTTTGGCTAACAGCTGATTTATAACATTTCAGACCTAGAACAGCATCTAACTAGAAACATAACTTGTGGAATTTTACTCCATTTTAAGAAAATTAAATGAGAAAGAACTTAATCTGCTAATGTGACTTTTTGTTACTTAAGTATCAATTTCATTAAAGCTGTAGCAAAATTCTGTTTTGGATGTCAAGTCTGTTGCTAATTTCATCATATCAACATGGTAACAGGTACATTATGACCTGTGTGCATGTAAATCATGAAAAATATCAAAATTACCTAATTTTAAAATTTCAAGATAAATTTTTGAACCTAATACACTCAATATAACACAGAACATTTTCTGATTAATAATGTATACATGTGTGATAATGAAAGAACTGATACAAGGTCTTTTTCCTTGATAACCATTAGATCATCCTTCACCCTAGATTTTGAAGGGTTGAATTACTGGAGTTATTGCCCCATGAACAACCATGGTCATTTTGAGGCAAGTTTTCCTTATAGTAGACGGTGGTTATTTCACTGAACAACATACGAGAAGTCCATCACATACCATCCAAAGCAATTAGAATAAAGTGTCTTGATCAAGGATACAACCACATGTAGGACTATGACCAAATATTGTAAAAAACACTAGATATCAACTGGATCATCAATTACCTTGACAAATATTAACATTAAACACATATGAATTTTAATTATTTTAGACATGGTTGATAACATTTTCATAGATAATCTCTGAGTACAAAATGTCCACCTTCATCTACATGTGATGTTAGCCATAATTTTTTAACATTCTGAGAGCTTTTGGAGACCAATAATGGTGCATGCTCCTTTTGCAATCAAACAAATTTCATATTTATGATAAAATTCCCATAATTTGATATTAGCCCTTGAAATATCATCCCAAATTCATCAATATTCTTTCAAAAATGGGTCAAAAGTTTCCTGTTTTATCGCAACAATTAAAAACTCAGCTCTTTCAAACCTTTCCACCAGCATATAATACCACCATATGTTACCTAACCATGACTCTTAATACCAGAAACTGTACAAAGCCTGGATTTTTTCCCCATTTTTATGCTGTTGCAGAGGAGCTATTATAGTGGTGATCCACATAGTTATAGCGTTGGGAGTTCCACCATTGTTTATTGTAATGACTTAGCCTTGGCATACACAGTCAGAGATCTCTACCTGTAAATATTGCCGGAACAATCCACACACGTATTCTTAATCACAAACACAGGGGAGAGTTATTTAATTATATACAATTTTAGGGGTATTTGACAGCCTTAAGCAATTATAAAGCCTTTGGAATCGTGAGATAAGTGTTTGTAGTTCAGTACAACCTATAGACAGTACAGCTTACACTGCAGAGGCCAACACCTTCACACAACATCGGTACCTACATCAGCACATGTACAGTCAAAGTTAGACGATTTCCCTGCCAGCCTGTATAATGAGATCTAGTTGTTTCATTAAATCTCTGCCCTACAAGGCTGTATCACAAACACATGGGATCAATGGATGCAATCAGACCTATCACATCTTTACAAAGAACTGACATAGATTTGTTTTGGGCTGTATCTGTAGGTAAAATCTACTTGGTGTTTTCACATGGTCAATCATGGTATATACTGGGGCTACAACAAATAGACATGTTGGGCTCACCACCATCAGTTGGATGAGGAGGAAATCAACAATTCCAATCAGCTGGTCTAAAACTCCTTCTTTATGGGATGATCACATCCCAGGAAATTGCAGATATCAAAATGTCAGGTTTTTTAAAACGTCCCTTTCAGTTTTGTTCAGACAACAATATATTAGAACACATTTCCATTCTATATTTCATTTAAGAATAAATATTTCAAACTAAACACTTTTTATCAAAATTTCCAAAATCTAAATGATCTTCATTAATCTTATCTGGCCAAAATTTCTTCAGGAAACTTGTAAAATCTTCCATGAAAATGCATTACAGGGAAAATATTGTTATATTGTCAATTTTTTCTTGATCATTCCTATATAACATTTTCCACTTAACAAGATTAAGTTTTTGAATTTCTTTCCAGTTAGAAACATTCATCAAACTTGGGCTTAAAATATTGAGAACCTCTAACTGTGAAAGGGAACTATATACCAAAGAATGTCTTCCCTTCTTCAAGCCCTGTCTCAATATCATTAAAAGACCTGTTCTATTGTTGATTCATGAATCAATATCTTGCTAAGGTACCAATATATCATCTCCTTGAAACTCATTCAGGTCTTCATAGTATTCATACTTACTGTCATTTATACTCAATTTGTCATAGAAGAAGCTTTGATCAATACAGAATATCAATCAAAATCTATTTCAATTGAAAGGAAACATCAATTTCCTAATTTTCAATCACATTACATTATATATATTGTATTATATTATAACTTCTATCACACTGGCAAGGTACAAGTTTTCAGCCAGGTAGTACAAACATTTATTTTCATGTAGATATTTCTCATTCTGAGAATTTTGCAAATGTAAACTATTTGCTTATCTTGCATCAATCTGAAGTCTGAAAATCATTGAATTTCTCTCCACCAATATGTATCTTCTGCTTCATCTACAGGTTAGATCTGTCCCGTTTTGTAGCAATTCTTACATCAGATTTGTCCTTTAAGTGCCATTCCAACAAACCAAATAGAAAACAAGATAATATTCACATGATGAAGATAGCATGGCCAAATATAGCTTAGTTATACATTAAAGTCTCAATTTAGAATCACTAGAACAGTAAATAGTAACAAATTTCAACAAGAAAGGATTGTTTAAATTAAGAGATGATATAGAATGAAAAAGCCAATTCTAACATGACATGGCTGTATCACATTAAGAGATATAATGTATAGTCCTGTCAGAAAGTAAGGACATCATTAATACTTAGAGGATGGTAGACCTATACCAGACACACCAGGGTAATATTATGTATTCGGTAAACAACAGGCTTAGTGAAGTGTTAGCTCTACCACACTGTCCTCTCCCCAAAACCTTAAACCTTGTACACTTGGCCTGTACCTTCTACATATACTTTGATATGTACACAGGTACCAATTTAATACTGCACCAGAGCAATCTCTCTCAAAGATTATTATCAATAAAACAAATTATTACAATATAAAGTTATTGTCAATTGGACAAATTATTACACTATTAACAGGACCTTCAAAGTTAATACATTTGACAACTATTGACCTTCAAAGTAAATGCATTTGACAACTATGACCTTCAAAGTAAATGCATTTGACAAATATGACTTTCAAAGTAAAGAATCCTAACTATCATGCTACAAAATATCATGACAGTTAACCTTTGTAGAATAGAATATGACAAATCAGATCTCTTGATTTACGTTGTTTTTCTTTGCTTCATTTCAATGGGATCTGAAAGTCTTACTGAAATCACCATTCCTATGATCTTTTCAAGACTTGAAGGCCAATATTTAATACATCAACTCAATCTGGTTCAAAGTCAGGGGGACATAAAGTTGATGAAATGGCATTTTCGGTAATTCTACTGAAAAGCAAAGATTATGGTGATTTTTATTACTAGGCATGTACATATTCAAAGATAACTGTTTAAAATACAAACAAAAAAAAGTACTATTACTTAATTGGCATTTTGGCAAAATAACAAAAACAATGGAGGTCTTTCACCTCCAAATTCAGGTAGCAGCAGGCTTGCTTAGATAAGGACACTACGTTTTCATCCACCTAAAGCCAATTTGTGGTACTGCCAGCAATTATCTTCTTAAATAAAAGACATTTTCTCTAAAACTTTATTGTTATAAATAGTTTTGTACTTGTCCTGTTTTCATATTTTGGATAATTAACCTAGCTGTATAAATAGGTAGCATCATATATATTATACACTGACATCTTAACCAAAACTAGATAAGTTACCTGGTTGAATATCAAAGTTAATCTCTAAATGGATGATGTGTTTTTTCAGAACAGAAGATTTGTTATTGTATCATTCAGGTTATTCATAAAACACTAGAATTTTAACCTACTAGCTGTATAAATAGGTACAAGTTTATGATATGATACACTGGCGTCTTGGCAATTTCCTACAATGTCTAGTTTCTTCGTCACAACAGGTGAACTGCTTATAATACATCTAGGTCTTTTAGCCAACTAGATATGTTGAACATAATCATGAACTGTTTTGTACATTGCCCAAGCTATGACTGAATGGAGAAAAGGAACAAACTGTTATGGATTTTCTAGGTAACAGATCGTAGTGCAAGCCTATAAATATCAGAAGGTTTACTGTTTGTTTAGGTGAGTTTCTATCTAATACTGCAGACGACCACATAAAACCCCTCCCAGCAAGACTGCAGATGTTCAAACAAATTCATGAGCATGCTTCCTCTCTTTCCATATAAACCTGGTTTAGTGTTCCCAAGCTAGAACTGATATCAGTTTCTGATTAATATATAGCTACATAACCCACAGGATTTCTAATTAAGTTGCATGACCCTGACAGCAATGGATGTATAACCAATTCTCATTCCATCTAGATCTACTGCTTATGGCAAAGCACAGCACTAACAGCCAATGCCATCACATATATTATTCTGAATGATCTAGCCATGAGTATTTAAGATAAAGATATATAATTTATAGATTTCTTTAAAAATCCTGAATCTAAAGATTTTATGGTACGTGAATTAAGTTAATTATTTTTTAAAATTTCCATTGCATAGCAACATATGTGACCAATATTAAGGAATAAGAAACTGGGATATCTGTTATTTTAATTGAAAAAAAAATCTATCTTTTTATTGTATGTATGAAGACATCAAGTGTTTATGTGATTGCTTTGACCTCCAACTCTCTATCTTAAATCTGGGTTTGCTAAGAAATAAAGCCAAACAAATAACTAGCAGTGCCAATGTGGAAACCCAACCACATCAACATGTAATACACTGTAACAGGCCAGATTCTGCAACCAGATCTCACTGATCAGGCTGATTTCTACACAGTGATATCTTTTTTTTTTTTTTTTTTTAAATTTTTGAGTTTTCCTTTTAAACATTTTTGTAATGGATGCATTCCTATTCATCATCATTGTTAAATTGTATTTGACAGAATCAGACATTTGGATTCAAGAGAAAAAAAACCTTCTCAAATTAGATTAAAATATTAGTGCCACAATCGTTTAAGATCTGGAAATTATCAAACATTTTTGAAAGTTGAAAATTACAAAGAATACAGTAAAACAAGAACATGTTGAAAACAAGAGACCAATAGGGCCTGTATTGCTTATCTGGATTTTTAAGTCAATAATGCAAAAGTTTACATTTCTTTAGAAGGAAAATAATTTCCTTTATGAGCCTCACCCCACAGAAACAACTTCATAATCTCTAGGGCTGGGGACAAAGATCAGTTGTTAATCTCATGATGTCCGGCAATGCTATTCAGTTATGGGACGATAATCTCAATAGCTTTAAAGAGATAATCTGTCCTGGGGTGGGACCAGACCCCCGGACAAATTATCAGTTATGATTGTGTTTATCTACCAATGCTCAGCAATGCCATAGTTATATAGTGGGGATCACTATTGTTTAAAAAAACCTGAGATCCAGATAAATTGTTGATGGTGTAAAACAATGAACTAAATCTACTTTGAGGTTAGATTTTCCCTATTGAGCCCCAGCCATCTGGCCCAAGGGGACCAAAACCTATGCTTTAAACAAAAATGATTTCCCTTCATGCAAGCCTGCTTTAGTCCATATCTGGACAATATCCTGCAACTCCTAAAGAGCAAGATAGATTTAAAAGAAACTGATTGATTTTTCTATTGGGCCCCTCCCCTCAGGCCCCGGACTCACCATTTACACAAAATAGGTTTCGCATTCCCCAAGGATGCTTCAGACCAAATTTGATTAAAATCTGCTCAGTTGTTTATAAATAATTGCAATATATAATAAAAGTTGGCAGACACCAAATACAAGCTGCAGTAACAACACCATTCTATACCTAAATAATTTCAAGTATACTTGCAAGCAATAATAAGACAGTTAGATGATCAAATGTTATAAAGCATTATGTTTGAAGCTAACGTTTGAATGTCAGACATATTGGATTATGGCCCTTGGACTGAACCAGAAGTAGATGTAATTGTAGATCCACTCATTCTGAATTTAAAGAAATGAACATTAATGTTTGTTTAAAAAGTGTGATACTGTTTTTATCATATCAGTCAATTAATTCCATACACCCTAACATCCAAAAGGTCATGAAAAGACTATAGGATATTGCTTCTTTTTTTCTTCCCAACCCTCTCCAAACCCCTTCCCTACAATTTTTTTTAAAGTGATTTTGTCTTACTAAGGACATAAAAATTCTAAAATTGCAGAAAAAGTAAATTAGAAATGAGGCAGCATTAATTTGCAATCAACATAAATGTTCTATAGTACCAGCTTTCCAAATACAATTATGACTATAATCTGATGCTATCTTGATCTGACCTTGATCTAAATCACTCAAGTATCATTCACATACTGATGGGGAGGAGACAAATAAACCATAGAGAAAAGAAAAGAAGAAGTCATGATTCAAATTAGAAAGCTTATAAAATATTGGATATATGGAGCCACTATTTATTCTCCTGAGCCAAGACTGGTGAATTCCACTGCTGGGATCCATTAGTGTTTAGGGGAAACTGGTCTAAATTGACACTGGAGACAACATCCATTAAGGATCAGATTTTAATTACAGATCTAACAATTGTCATTCCTTCACTCCTAAGAATGAATTTGATCTCATGTTATTGAACAACATGACTTGTGCACGGATTCTTCACCCATGATCATTGGTGTAGCATGGTAATGAATGAATACAACCCTGGTCTGACATACCCAATGTGATTTGGTGTCCCTGGACACAACATGTAGATACCAATTCTTCTGGACAATTCAGTGGTGGAACAAAAATCAATGCTGGTAGTATTGGGTCTGTTATTGGAAGACTGTGACGCCCTATACAGAATGAACAGTTATCTACAATAGCAAAATGCTGGGTCAGACTCCACTGTAAAGAGGGAACTCCCAATTTATAAGTAGGAAAACCATGGCAAATTCCTAACTAAATTACAGGAACACATGTTTGAAATTAACATATTTTTTTCAATCCTTTAACTGAATATAATCAGCCTTTCAGTGAATGCATCAATAATCCAAAGACAACAGGCTAAAATAAACCTCAGGTTACTGTAAAACATATTTAACCATAACAGGACCACTGTGGTCAGCAAAAATCCTCCACTGAGGATTAAGGGAGACCAGTGTGGTCAGCAAAAATCCTCCACTAAGGAATAAGGGAGACCAGTGTGGTCAGCAAAAATCCTCCACTGAAGAATAAGGGAGACCAGTGTGGTCAGCAAAAATCCTCCACTGAGGAATAAGGGAGACCAGTGTGGTCAGCAAAAATCTCCACTGAAGAATAAGGGAGACCAGTGTGGTCAGCAAAAATCTCCACTGAAGAATAAGGAGGACCAGTGTGGTCAGCAAAAATCCTCCACTGAAGAATAAGGGAGACCAGTGTGGTCAGCAAAAATCTCCACTGAAGAATAAGGAGGACCAGTGTGGTCAGCAAAAATCTCCACTGAAGAATAAGGGAGACCAGTGTGGTCAGCAAAAATCTCCACTGAAGAATAAGGAGGACCAGTGTGGTCAGCAAAAATCTCCACTGAAGAATAAGGGAGACCAGTGTGGTCAGCAAAAATCCTCCACTGAAGAATAAGGAGGACCAGTGTGGTCAGCAAAAATCCTCCACTAAGGAATAAGGGAGACCAGTGTGGTCAGCAAAAATCCTCCACTGAAGAATAAGGAGGACCAGTGTGGTCAGCAAAAATCCTCCACTGAAGAATAAGGAGGACCAGTGTGGTCAGCAAAAATCCTCCACTGAGGAATAAGGGAGACCAGTGTGGTCAGCAAAAATCCTCCACTGAAGAATATGGAGGACCAGTGTGGTCAGCAAAAATCCTCCACTGAAGAATAAGGAGGACCAGTGTGGTCAGCAAAAATCCTCCACTGAGGAATAAGGGAGACCAGTGTGGTCAGCAAAAATCCTCCACTAAGGAATAAGGGAGACCAGTGTGGTCAGCAAAAATCCTCCACTGAGGAATAAGGAGGACCAGTGTGGTCAGCAAAAATCCTCCACTGAGGAATAAGGGAGACCAGTGTGGTCAGCAAAAATCCTCCACTAAGGAATAAGGGAGACCAGTGTGGTCAGCAAAAATCCTCCACTAAGGAATAAGGGAGACCAGTGTGGTCAGCAAAAATCCTCCACTGAAGAATAAGGAGGACCAGTGTGGTCAGCAAAAATCCTCCACTGAAGAATATGGAGGACCAGTGTGGTCAGCAAAAATCCTCCACAAGGAGGAAGTGTGGTCCAAAAATCCTCCACAGAATAAGGGAGACCAGTGTGGTCAGCAAAAATCCTCCACTGAGGAATAAGGGAGACCAGTGTGGTCAGCAAAAATCCTCCACTGAAGAATAAGGAGGACCAGTGTGGTCAGCAAAAATCCTCCACTAAGGAATAAGGGAGACCAGTGTGGTCAGCAAAGAATCCTCCACTGAGGGATAAGGAGGACCAGTGTGGTCAGCAAAAATCCTCCACTGAAGAATAAGGAGGACCAGTGTGGTCAGCAAAAATCCTCCACTGAGGAATAAGGGAGACCAGTGTGGTCAGCAAAAATCCTCCACTGAAGAATAAGGAGGACCAGTGTGGTCAGCAAAAATCCTCCACTGAGGAATAAGGGAGAAGTGTGGAGGACCAGTGTGGTCAGCAAAAATCCTCCACTAAGGAATAAGGGAGACCAGTGTGGTCAGCAAAAATCCTCCACTAAGGAATAAGGGAGACCAGTGTGGTCAGCAAAAATCCTCCACTAAGGAATAAGGGAGACCAGTGTGGTCAGCAAAAATCCTCCACTGAGGAATAAGGGAGACCAGTGTGGTCAGCAAAAATCCTCCACTAAGGAATAAGGGAGACCAGTGTGGTCAGCAAACCTCCACTGAAGAATAACGGAGACCAGTGTGGTCAGCAAAAATCCTCCACTGAGGAATAACGGAGACCAGTGTGGTCAGCAAAAATCCTCCACTGAAGAATAAGGGAGACCAGTGTGGTCAGCAAAAATCCTCCACTGAGGAATAAGGGAGACCAGTGTGGTCAGCAAAAATCCTCCACTGAGGAATAAGGGAGACCAGTGTGGTCAGCAAAAATCCTCCACTGAAGAATAAGGAGGACCAGTGTGGTCAGCAAAAATCCTCCACTAAGGAATAAGGAGGACCAGTGTGGTCAGCAAAAATCCTCCACTGAGGAATAAGGGAGACCAGTGTGGTCAGCAAAAATCCTCCACTAAGGAATAAGGAGGACCAGTGTGGTTAGCAAAGAATCCTCCACGGAGGAATAAGGAAAACCACTACAGTGGTCAGCAAAGAATCCTCCACTGAGGAATAAGGAAAACCACTACAGTGGTCAGCAAAGAATCCTCCACTGAGGAATAAGGGAGACCACTGTGGTCAACAAAGAATCCTCCACTGAGGAATAAGGATAATAAGGAAACACGGGTGGTTGTTTCAGACTTATAGAGATAGTGAGGTTTATAAGAATGTAAGGTATTGTTTTGAAATTGTAATTGTATCTATGTTTTGAAAGTTGAAGTAGAGGAAGATAGCTTTTTTGAGAATCAAACAGTTGATAATGAAAATTTTGTTGTGTTGGGAAACTTGTAGTGCCTTTTGTATTAGAAGTATGTTTATTAGTTTTTGAGACAGAAAAGAACCGAGGATGAAAGCGTTGTGTGAAATTGTTCAAGGATAAAGACATTGCTATATGTTTCAACAGGGAAAGTGTTTTGGGAAGGCTGACAGGGAAGGAGGAGGATTGGTTGAGTTGGGGAAACAGAGAAGTGATGAAGATTTTGTCAGTACAGAGACTGACACAAAACTGATTACTGTAACAAACTTCTAGGCACATGGAACATCTTTCAAAGTGATCACTCTACCACTGGGAAAACATCAATAACATCAGACCACTTATCTCCTCTAGTAGAACCACTGACCAGTTAACTTACCATTAGCTCAATCAGTTTTCCATTTCGATGTAATCACATGACCATCAGCTACTGACCACCGTCCATCTTAATCATGCTGACCCTAATTACACTTTCAGATGTTGAGGTTCTGGCCCTAACTTTTTATTCAAAGCCCTTACATTCACATTTCAGCGTAAAACTTAAGAATATTTTATAATAGTAAGGTCTTAATTGGAGCCATATTATTAGATCATTAATTTTGGTGGGTAATTAATTTTCATTGATTTTGTGAGTACTCATGTGTCCAGGAACCGGTAAAATGTTATCACCAGGTATATTTACTGAGCTAAATTTATCCCTGAAATCAAACGTTCACCAAATATTGTTTTTTAGCCAAAAACTGAAACCAATGAAAATACATGATCTTACAGTAGTTTTAGTTTTTAATTTTTAAAAACTTAATAAAAACACATGAGAATTTGAATTAGTACTTCAGGAAGTCAGTTGGGCCATGAATGGAACATGCAAGTTTGCTGTTATCTATATAACAAGTACTGACAATTTTAGCAGCAGTTAAAAGTGAATCAGAAATGTCAGAGGATTATGTTATTTAACTACTTGGATAGAAGATCTGTCTGCCATTTTTCAGTGGATACTGACCCCACTTGTAACTCTTATTTCAGTCATTGCTGAAACAGATCTAAAAGTCTGAAAGACTCAAAATACAATCATTGATATAATACAATAGGTTTACAGTTACTTAAAATTAAAATTACAAGTTAAAAGTCTGCCTGCACAATATTTCAAGACCATTGCTGGTATAATACAATGACAGGAACAAATATTGCCATCTTCAACATAACACCTTTAACAACAATGAAAACATGGCCCAAACACCACCTCCAACATAACACCTTTAACAACCATGAAAACATGGCCCAAACATCACCTCCAACATAACACCTATAACAACCATGAAAACATGGCCCAAACATCACCTCCAACATAACACCTATAACAACCATGAAAACATGGCCCAAACATCACCTCCAACATAACACCTATAACAACAATGAAAACATGGCCCAAACATCACCTCCAACATAACACCTATAACAACAATGAAAACATGGCCCAAACATCACCTCCAACATAACACCTATAACAGCAATGAAATCATGGCCCAAGCATCACCTCCAACATAACACCTATAACAACAATGAAAACATGGCCCAAACATCACCTCCAACATAACACCTATAACAACAACGAAAACATGGCCCAAACATCACCTCCAACATAACACATATAACAACAACGAAAACATGGCCCAAACATCACCTCCAACATAACACCTATAACAACAATGAAAACATGGCCCAAACATCACCTCCAACATAACACCTATAACAACAACGAAAACATGGCCCAAACATCACCTCCAACATAACACCTATAACAACAATGAAAACATGGCCCAAACATCACCTCCAACATAACACATATAACAACAATGAAAACATGGCCCAAACATCACCTCCAACATAACACCTACAACAACAATGAAAACATGGCCCAAGCATCACCTCCAACATAACACCTATAACAACAATGAAAACATGGCCCAAACATCACCTCCAACATAACACCTATAACAACAATGAAAACATGGCCCAAACATCACCTCCAACATAACACCTATAACAACAATGAAAACATGGCCCAAACATCACCTCCAACATAACACCTATAACAACCATGAAAACATGGCCCAAACATCACCTCCAACATAACACCTGTAACAACCATGAAAACATGGCCCAAACATCACCTCCAACATAACACCTGTAACAACCATGAAAACATGGCCCAAACATCACCTCCAACATAACACCTATAACAACAATGAAAACATGGCCCAAACATCACCTCCAACATAACACCTATAACAACAATGAAAACATGGCCCAAACATCACCTCCAACATAACACCTATAACAACCATGAAAACATGGCCCAAACATCACCTCCAACATAACACCTATAACAACCATGAAAACATGGCCCAAACATCACCTCCAACATAACACCTATAACAACAATGAAAACATGGCCCAAACATCACCTCCAACATAACACCTATAACAAGCATTACCTTTAAGATAATTTCAACAACAAAAATGACAACCACTGTCCTTCTTGTTAAATCATTCCTAGTAGTATTCTGGCATTTATGTGTCTTGGTATAACACCCCCAGGAAATAAGGTTTTTTCTGAACAGCCATGTCTGTAATTTTATATCAGTTCACTTCGGAGAGATTTCACAGCTTCCTTATGATGCTCACTGTCTCAGGAAATTCAATTTGGTGTTTTCCTATTTATGCTACTTTGGGAATGGATATTTTATGTACAACTGTCTGTGTATCAAAATCATTTTCCAAAGACTTCACAGCAATGTGAGGCACAGTGGAGTTTCACCAGCAGACTTCCTGTCCTTGTGGGGACAACAGGTCGTCTTCAATGCACTCAATCAGGATCTTCAGGAAGTTTCCATAGAAACTAAATAAAGACAAATTAGCTGTTTAATCATTTATGGCTCTGCTTATTAGGTTGTTTTTCAAATCTCAATCAAAAGGTTATTGAATATATATCAAGATATCCTATACAATGTAATGGGATTAATTCTGTTGTACACAATTTTGCCATTTGATGTATTATATTTTATTACAGAAGTGAAGGAATTTTTAATAAATCATACTTAACAGTTTAGTTCAATGTAGACAATGTAGATGGCAAAGGTACCTATTATACAGTATATACACTAAAAACAAGTATTCTTCAACTATGTTGATTTATCAACTATCAAGATTTAATGTTTATGTCAATCAATACATTGGTACCCTATTTCACATATCAATACTGACCTTGTTTCTTTCTCTGCTACTCTAGTACCTACAGAAACAACAAAGTGGGTACCACATTTTGTGTCATTCTCATCCTTAACATTAGGATTTCTTGTTTTTTTTTTTTTCTCAATATCTACATCTTCAATATAATAATCATGCTGGCTTTTTATTTAATTTTATGTTTTCCTATTTTCTTTTTTCAATTCACCTTTTTTCTATCCTGAACCTTACTGATAGAAGTGAAAAACTGTCACTGGTCACTTGGAAATATTTATTATTTTGATATTCAATTATCTTAAATTTGTACTTGATAAAATATTCCAGACAATATTTTTCATCAATTACTACAAAATCCAAGACTGCTTGAGAGAAAGTTTCCACATCACATTTAGTGATACTGCTAGCATAATCTTTCCCTCATAAAAATCTTCTAAAGAAACTTCAACCTTTCTCTTCATTGATCTGTAGTGATAATCAATTTCTATCTATTGAAATATAGAAAAATAATACAAAAGGATGTTAAAAGGAATTAATTGATTTCATTTCCTCCTCGTCTGGCTCAGATGCACAGCTGAAATATAATGCAAATCTAATTATCCTAATAGACTGTGGATGAGGATGAGAGAATGGTACCAGTTTATGGTACACAAAAGCTGAAGTGTAATCCATTGCCATATTTACTGTAAGGTGATTTGTCTAAAATGTCGCTTTGATATTTTAAGTGCATTGCATTTGAACAATTCCAAAAACATCAGAAAACCAAATTTGCATTAGCACTTTGAAAAACAAAACAGAATCACCTAAAAAAGACAAAAGTGTACTCGAAGAGTCAAATGTTAGTTCAGCACTTAATGTATTAATGTAACAGCCGGACTTTTGGGATCATTTCATCTAAAGTAGATTGAAGGTTGTGGTATGTGTTGCATAAAAAGTATAGATGATCTTTGATTTGGTGCCAACTATAAGACCCTGAGACCCTTTGCATGTTGACATGGACAACGGCTGTTTCTTCTTTCAATAAACTTGCTGGATTCTTTATAATATTGTCCAATTCCACATGACTGTGTACAGCTCTGACTTAATTATAGTAATGAGAAAATTACTGTATTCCAAATATATGAATAAGACAACCAAATGCACACAACAGTTGATCATTTCACTGGTTCAAACCTCTACTGTGAATGTTTGGAATAAGCCAGCACCAAAATGGTCCAAACTACCCAATGCAAAGCTAGTCAGTAGGGCTTAAATAACAAAACAACACAGGTAGCTGTTTCTATATATACTGATACAAATGTTATTACCCTTTTATTCCAACACCCAAATCTTATCACAAAAACATCAAATTTTGTTTAGGTACAGACAAACATTTTCCAGACCCTCTATAATACCAGTGTGTGTTATTATTGTTAGTCTTAATGCCAAATTTTCATTACATCCAAATTGCTATAAAACATTGAACTCATTTTCATACAAATGACTTTTTTTTTTTTTGGGACTGAAACGACATGAGTGCCGTATAATTTGCTCTCATAAGAAATTTTCTTCATTATACTTCAATTCTACAAGAGCGGAAATCAGGGACGCTGATATAATTATGCGACCCAAATGAGCTCCAATCTACAGCAGAGTAATCGTGAAATGTACTTGTACACCCAGGAATGTCGAACTTGCCCCTCAAAGCTGTGTTATTCTTCTCGTAATTGCACAAGTAAGTTCCCAGTGCTCCAGCTGAAGAACACGATTAATTTTGCGTTGTACTCTTTTCTGAGAAATCGATCTTGCCTCCGATAAACACAAGGTGACATTTGGGATGCCATTGATAGCCAAGAATACTCTTCATATCAAAGTTTGTTTGGTTTGACATCTGACTGCCTTAAAATTACTGCTGAAGAAAAATAAATACAATGATTTGTATAAAATTACCATTGATCTGTCAAGGCACTGCCATATTCACCCCTGGCCCTGACACACCATTCTATAACATAGTCAACATCATTAGATGGCCTCTATACAAATTTCACCACATTGGAAATACAGCTTTGATTAAGTCCAGATTCAATTTGCAGACCACAAGAGTGTCCATAAGAACCAGAAGATAATGCTTCACCAACTGATTACAGACATTCCAATACAGCTTTCCAGGTCTTCCTATTTTTTTTTTTTTTTTTTCCAATTTATTCTGTACTCAGTAAATGTCACTGCTTTCAATGGTTTCAAATTTCTACAAATTAGCCAAAACCTTGATGAAATAAAAATGAAGTGAACAATGGCTCACATTAGATAGACCCTGACCCCCTAGGTTATTTCTTCTGATCTAAATCTACTGAAAGGTTAATCTATTAAGGGGTTCATGATATATCTTGTAAAAAAACTGTTTATTTCAAAAGTTATCAAGAGTGACCTTGACCTTTAACATTGAACAATGACTACCAAAATCAAACCCATGTAGCCCTTGGTGTGGTGATCTATATATTGTGATTATGGTGATTTGTTCCTGAGACACCTTGTACACAAGTATTTTTGTTTTATTTTTAAAGTGGTCAAGGGTGACCTTTAACCTATAAACTTGGAGGATGACCCCAAAAAACTAACAAGGTGAAGACCTTGGTCTGCTGATTCTAATAATAATAAATCTATCTACATGTTTATTAGATAACTTGTACAAATGGCTATCACAGATGTACAGACATGCTTACTACCCTCCCCCACCCCACCAACCCCAAACCCCTCCATACATACAAAAATGTACTATTTTACCAGTCAGGGATATATAATTATTATTCTATGTTTTTATCTTTTTGTGATTTTATTCTGTCAGTCTAAATTATCAACCTTCACAGTATTGGTATAATCTTAAAAAGGATTTTAAGGTAATAAGACAAACAAATTTTTCATCAATCACCAAAACCTATTTAATCTCTGCATGTGCAATGAATTCAAAATTCAATAATTTGAATTGGCCTACACATGAAAGATATCAACTATTTCCCTTCAACTTAATAATGTATTATTATTTCAACTTGTTTTTATTACCAATTAGTCTGTGTTGTTGTGGTTATGCCCTTTGGCAAGACTATCAAAATTGCTCTGGATAGCATGCAATAGGCCTCCCTTATGTTGTTCACTGAATAAGCCACTAGCTACCACATGTACAAGGATCCCCAATGCATAACTGGTAATAACCCCAGTAAACAAATATTAACAAAGGATTTTTCCTTTTATTAGCTTCAGTTAATTCTCCAATTCTTTTGTGAATGCAAAATGTTCTTACATTAGGGACTAGGACATCAGGTTTTTCTGAAGAATTGTCCAAATGTGTTCCGCTATCCCGTTATAATCGTCATTCTTAGTTTTAGTTTCATAAGATTCTTTAAAATTTATTTCTTCTTTACAAATTCCAGACTCCATAAAGACTTGGTGCATCCTTGGAAATAACGTTTCGCATACTAATTAATTACTCACTAAATTACACATATATTTCAATGGCATGACAATGAAAGATTTACAATTACGACAATATATTAAGAGATGTATATCATAAACATTTACATATCCAAATACCCAGATACTGTCCCCTGGCAAATATCTTTTCCTTACTAATTGATAAATCACAGAGACCATAGTGATGTGATTAGAGCCACAATTAAGTTTTATTCTTTATATCTACACTGACAATAATAGTGTTTTGGTTCTTTTTGTGGTACATTCAATCGTCACACAAAAACTGATTCTGGAACCTCAGTGGAACCTCAGTGGAACTATAGATTATAATCATTGATTAAAATTGTTATGATTATGACTATGCTACACTTAGTTTTGATTGGATCTATGATTATGACTATGCTACACTTAGTTTTGATTGGATCTTTTTATCATCATGTATACTATCATTCTGCTTTATGTTTTTAACTTGTGTGTTGGTTTGAGTTCAAAGATTGTAGGTAATTTTTGTGTTATATTTTAATTGTTTGATACGAATGTAAAATCAATAAAGAAAATCCCATACATTTTCTTACTACTAAATAACAATTTAAAATGGGATACACACCATTCACTTCAAAACTGCTAAATCAGCAAAACCAACAGGAAAGGACTAATATTTATGGTCTTTTTGCAAGCCCATTCCAGAAGCTATTTCCCCTATATACCGAAAGGTTATTTCCTATGCAGACCTTTCACAAACTTCATATTACATCAGTTTTTCACCAGACCTGCAAGATATATGACCAGTGGAAAGGTCCCCTGGGAAGAGTATTGTACTCTTCAGACTATGCTGTTCAATAGTTCTACATGGCTATTGGTAATCTTCCAACTCAGTGGCCTCCCTAAGTACTGTCAACTTCACATAACCATGTCCAAATTCAATACACAATGAATCAATCATTATAATATCATTGCATATAAGCAACAATTTTGAACCCTAAAAAACAAATAAAATTGATAGAAAAATGAAATTCTAATGTGTCAAAGTGACTGTTGTTCAATCATGACAAAGCTTGCCATATTTTAGTATCTGCAACAAACAAAGTATGTCAGCATCAAAAATTTATGGAGACTAGCACCTTTCTCAGATGAGTCAATTAAATCCAATCCCAATGTATAGTTCCATATTGTTACAGGGAAATAAATAAACTAGTTTTAAAATATTCTTTACATCTAGGCTTTTTCAGTTCCTAATGGTAAAAATTGGTTTGCCCATTATGTCTGTATCAACTACAAAACTTTATTTGTTTTACAACAATTGCGAAACAAGTTATTTCAACTTATACTAATCACTCTTGTTGGCCCGGATGTAAGCACACGAGGGGTCTTATTGTGGGAGGAAACCCGAGTACCCAGGGAAAACCCACCTGGTCGGGCAGGTGACCCTTACCTTTTCACGTCCATTCCAGGAGTCGAACCTCTGACAGCTAGGTGAAAGGCGAGTGAGTTACCACTGCACCACCCCAACCATCCAAGTGGCGCTGTCCTTTGGACAGAGATCTACATTATCTCTGTAGATTTACTATGACACTTGGACACACAGGAATTGATTTCAGTTTTCTCTTCTTTACAGTATCATTTTCACATCAAAACACATCAGTACAGGATATAACACTTAAAATTTCCATATCTATTATACACTTTGAGATTTGCCACTCAAAATTTCTCTAGGATGGTGGGGCAGTGGTGATACACTTGCCTTTCACCAAGCTGTCCGGAGTTCGATTCCACAAATGAATAAGATAACTAAGGTAGCAGTGTCATCCCAAGGTAATCTGGTTTCTTCACATACCAAGACCCTTCACATGCTTATTCTAAGCCAATAAAAGAGATTCGTAAAAGTTCAAATAACCTGTTTCACAACTTTTGCAAAAAGCATAAAGTTTATATATATATTGATGCTCTCCCACTATTGTAGTTAAAGTTAATTCCTATATACAGCCCTGAAAATATAGGAAATTATTGAATAACCCTACATTCAATTAAATGAAACATGTTTTCTGGAAGTGAAGTTATTGCAAGTGGAAGGATGGGATAAAGGGATATCAATTAGCTTGGGTTTACTGTATGTTTCTTTGAAAGGGAGGAAGGAATAGGAGAATGGAAGGAATAGGAGGAAAAGGAGAATGGAAGGAATAGGAGGAATAGGAGAATGGAAGGAAAAGGAGGAATAGGAGAATGGAAGGAATAGGAGAATGGAAGGAAAAGGAGGAATAGGAGAATGGAAGGAATAGGAGGAATAGGAGAATGGAAGGAATAGGGGAATGGAAGGAAAAGGAGGAATAGGAGAATGGAAGGAAGAGAAGGAATAGGAAAATGGAAGGAATAGGAGAATGGAAGGAAAAGGAGGAATAGGAGAATGGAAGGAATAGGAGAATGGAAGGAAAAGGAAGAATAGGAGAATGGAAGGAATAGGAGAATGGAAGGAATAGAAGGAATAGGAAAATGGAAGGAATAGGAAAATGGAAGGAATAGGAGGAATAGGAGAATGGAAGGAATAGGAGGAATAGGAGAATGGAAGGAATAGGAGAATGGAAGGAATAGGAGGAATAGGAGAACGAAAGGAATAGGAAAATGGAAGGAATAGGAGGAATAGGAGAATGGAAAGAACAGGAGGAATAGGAGAATGGAAGGAATAGGAAAATGGAAGGAATAGGAAAATGAAAGGAATAGGAGAATGAATGAGCAATTGAGTTTATTCGTCATTAGAGTAAGTCTGTACACTGTAATCATTTTTTTTTTTGTCTGTATTCTGTAGATAGTCTTTTAAGAATAGATTTATATGTATCAATGGGATTGCCTTCAGGATTTCTTAGAAACCTCTTATTATTGAATAGCTTTGTATGCTTGGAATAAAACGAGACTGAGTATTCATGTGCATATATACTTGTCACACCAACTCTAGGAAGAAAATCAATGACTTGGTCGGAGGTCCAAGAGGAAATACATAGAACCACTGATCATACATCTTCATAGGAAGTCATTCAGAGTGGGTGTCTGACCAAAGCTACAACAGACTGACCGAATTATCCATGATCAGTAGCCAGTACGTCCCCTAGTTGTTTGTGGCTGATTCTATAGAAACTCAGAAATTTGTGTCCATGAATATATATATAAGACTGTAAAGTCATGTCAGCTTGACAAACACAATATGAATACTTAAGCAAGACATCTTACACTGAAAGTTATTGTTCTTTATCTCTTCCCTCAAAACCACATGTTTCAGTTTCTCTTGCTTTAGGTTTTAATCATTAGGTTTATATGGGAAACAGTGAAAATGCATTTCTGAAGTACCTGTTCTGGTATTTTCTTTTACACAATCAACATCAATATCATAACCTACTTTTACTTGTATGACTTTCATGTTACATCAAACAGTATATTCCTGTGATACTCTAATTGGATATGATGATCACATCTTACATTTTCAGGTCTGATCATTTTATGTCTCTCTTTTAATAGAAATTATTGAAATTCTGATAATGTATTTGTGTATCAAGAAATCTTTCCAAAATCATAACTGATATCTTCATATGTAACAAAATATTCTCTAGTCATTTGGCAACATTGGACTATTTTGTTCCATACAATATTTACACACTAGACTTTGTAATTCATCAAGACTGAACTGTGACAAAAAGATAATTCTCCTCCTCCTCTGAAACATGGTGACAATCCTTCAGACTAGCAAATTACAGTATGAGGTCAGAGGTCATACGAATACATTAACCCTGGACTAATGTAGTAGGGTCTAGGGAGGTGAAGTGAAGTTCACGCTAATAAAAACAGCCATTAAACCTAGGTGATAAGATGGTAGGGGAGACCTCCATCATATCTATACACTATATGTAATGTCTCAGGTAAGCACTGTGGTAAGTGTTCCATTCGCATGATGGTTTAATTCTAGACTGTAGAAAATTAGATTTCAAATCTTTCTATGACAAACCATTCTAGACTTGTCATTGTGATTAATAGAATAAACTTACCAGGTGAAATGAGAATAATTATTTAGCATGAGGGAAAAGGAAAAATCTGATGAACAATACATTTCAATATGTAATCAGCAGAAATCTTCACATGGGTGAAAGTTTGAGGAATGACAGAAAAATGAAGAATTGATGAAATAAGGGAGAAATGTTGTATAAGATAAAGGAGAAAGATGGGAAACAAAATATTTAATCTAGGTTTCCATTTTCGAAGTTTTTTATAATTTCCTATAGTCTTTCCAATTCATCATTTATTTTTCTGATTTCATGTGTAGATTATGTTATTTTGAGGACACAACAGATCTGTGATTAAAACAATCAGGTAACAAGTATAATTTTCTGTCTTCTAACAGTCACTTCTTGACACAACATTTTACCTGATACAAGTCCTAGCTTTCTTTCATGTGTTGTGTTTTTATTATCTAATACGATTTTCATTTTTGTGGGGATTTACCACCATTAGGAACTTTTAAGCTTACCTGTTGCTTTCAGGTAAAAAAAAAGTCATGAAAAATCTAGTTCCATACAGGTTTATAAATAAAAACTACATCTCCCCACAAATCTTTATAGCACCTCATAAACTCTACAGGCAGTATATTTCTATGGATATTTTTGTCTAGGTAGAAGTAGAAACACCATCAGCTTGCCAACACCATAATTATTATCTAAATATACAGTTTTCTAGCAACAGAAGTAATTACTAGTGGTTATATTTGCATGGCTGCTTAAAATGAATTTTGTTTTTATTTTTCTAATAGAATAACCGTTAACCATACTTAGTGTATTAGAGCACGTGTACGACATTCATTTCTAGACAATATTTTCAAATAGATCAATTCCCTGTCTGTCAGCCTAACAAGAGGAGCAAGGATGGGCTGTAGTGATTTCAGTCTTAATCATAACTCTCATTTTTTTCTACTAAATTCACCATAAAAAATCATTTCCTCATATATAAAGAAATATTTCTTTTTTCATATATATTTGTGACTACTTTATAACTTTCTTTTGTCCATTTCTATCTTTAAGACTTAAAAAACATTTTTGTATGTCCAATGATAAAGAAGAGCACATGAAAACTATACAGGCCTGAAATCTATTTTCTATCATAACATTGTCCAGCAAGAATAAGAATTCTGGTAACATTTCAGCTTTTCCTTTTCACCTGCTAAATATCAATGCAAATGAATTGATTTTATACCAGAATAACTCAGTGGTGTAGTAATGATAATTTAGGAGTGTGTAGATTTTCCAGACATTGATTCAGGCATGTGCACTTTTTTCCAGACATTAAGGCAAGTGCAGATTTTCCAGACATGTATTTTAGTGTGGTTAGATTGAGTATTCAGGTGTGTTCAAATTTTCCATGCATTAATTGATATATACCTATGCGTGTCCTGATTTAGGAGTATGCAAATTTCCCATACATTGACCTACAGTAGATTTTGCAGATAGTGATTTGAAAGGATACCTCGATGTTTCCAGATATTGATAGTGATCAATGGCATGTCAACGTTTCCAGACATTAGTCAAGGTGTGTCCACAATTTTGCCTTTGTTGAGATTTCAAGCCGTTTACTGTTAAAATCAAGACAATTTCTTTTTCTCTCTCTCTCTTTTTTAATTTGAATTTTTCACAAGCCTTACCCTTTTCTACTTTACACATCTAACATTTTACTTAGAGCTTCTAGTCCTCAAGGCAATAAGGTTTAGCTTGTGACATTCAAAGACAAAGGCAAGTAAGACCACCCACACATCTTGTATATGACCCATGTCAAAACAGAATCAGATCGCATCAACATTAAAAACCATACCATTCCCACTGTTATATAGGTTTCAGTGGTCGTTATGTAGCTTTTATGATTGAACCATCCAGCTACTAATCTGCAAGGACATTTGTGAAGTCAATCAACAAATGATACCGACCTATTCTGTGCCAATACAACACAACAGCACTCATAACAGGCCCATATTTGCTGTTATGATGGAATAACAGAGTCTTTATTGCTCATGCCACTAGCACTGTTAACAGACAACTTCCACTAGCATTCTGATTAAATGACAATTATTCTAAAACTCCAGCTTTGTTTGTTTGTTTTTTTTTTCATTGAATACTAAATGTGATATGGAAACACAGTTAGGTAATGTTTCAATTATTAAAAAAATACAAAAGCTTGGATAACTCAGAAATGCTAAGGTCAGGATAGAGATCAACCAAATGAGCTGGGTCCCTATCATTAAAACTATGATGCATTTCCTCGTGTCGTTCAGTTGTGGTATATATCACATAAAGCTGGCCAAGGCCTTGCTACAAAGGTCTGAATATTTTTTTCATCTTTTCTACAGTAGGACTCTGACTGATGACGTTTGCGAAGGCTTGCATAATGCATGACCACTTTGCACACACTGTCTAGTCTGATTAACAAAGACATGGGAAAACAGAGTACTTCTGAAGTACGCTATTTGCTCATGCATAAAGTATTACAGCGACTGAGTAAACACTTTCTGTGTCTCCAATCATTGTTATTTACTAGGAAGCTCCAAGAACTGACCAAGTCCCAATTGAGGATGTCTGCTGGAAAGAAATGTGATCAAAACACAACACAGCAAACTTTTTCCACAAGGAAAAACCTGTAATTGATGCCTTGATGTTCTGCAACGTAGAAAAATCACAAACTAATCATTATCACAAGTCAGGAGTTAAATTATTGATTTACCTTTATACCTCATAAAGGGGGTAGGGGGGCAGGGGGGCTAAATAACATGGTATAACAGATGAAATTTGTTTGCTTGAAAGAAGAAAAATAAAATTTTTATATATGACCACAAATATTCTCACTATGAAAGAACACCTTAATACAGTCAGATGGTAAGGTTGAGACAATAAATGCTAAACTGAGCTACAAGCAAAGCTTAATCAAATATTCATCACTTGACTATTAGGCTTAATACTTGGTTTAGGCTGGAAGATCTGCTTAAATCCTCCATTAAACAGCAACAACAAGTATTTCAATATTTGCTACCATAATGTCTGTTTGTTATCCCTAAAACTGCTTTCATTTCTGAAGGGTTCCTAATCGCAATAACTACTATTCATAAAAAAATTCTAAACTGAATAAATGAATCAACAAATAAAATATTCAAACAAATGAACACGATTTAAATAAACACAAAATGTATTTATTTCAACGTTAGGAAATTTCTTGCTTGGTAAAACAAACCCTTTTTCTATTGAATGTTTTTTATAATTGATACGTAATTAGTCTCAGATTGAAAGTTAAAGCAGAAACCGTAACTAATACATCCAGAAACTGGAAATAGTTACCATTTAATGATTCTGTGTGATAGAAAAAGAGTGAAAACCAAATTATACAATCTCGAGAGGAAGACGTTTGGATAATTAACCTGAATCTCACACTAGATTTTGTTTTGGATAATTCACATTCATGATATAAAGCCATCCTTTTACGAATGAAATGTTCATTGAATTAATTCTACCTAGGAACGAAACAACCCTTGTTAAATCATTAGCAAAATCAAATTATCTCTCAGAAGACTTTCTTTATTTCATCTGCTTTAGATTCAGTTTAAACATTTCATACTGAGTTGAAACATTAAATATCCAACAATATGTACTCATTGACCCCAATACATGCAAGAATTACTCCCAAAAGAAATTACTGATTATTGAAACATTTCAGATAAAATATTTCCTTTAACAAAGGGGTTGTAAGTTAATGAAAACACGAGAGCCTCTCCCCCAGCTGTTGTGAGGCTGTTAGAACCAATTGCTTGATGTTACGGCTGGCACCAAGAAATTTTAGCAGAAGATTGTTTTGGTGTTGTGTTAGGTAAGACACCCACACACCAACCCTTGATAAGTTCTCTTTGAGCCACATGTACAGACAATTAGCAGTTTATTACAACCAGGAAAGCTGGTAGTAATGATATCAAAATATTAATTCATCGCCTACCTTTTTTACTTATACAAAAAACAGATTGAAGTTGAAGGAACATTCTGCATTGTTTACAATGAGCAAACGCTACATATATCTTAAACCATGTTCTTTTATACACAAGAACACCTGTCAAGATCATCGTCTACATAAAGCCTGCACATACAAGTTATTATGTAAATATCAGACAACATCTCTGATATATTACACACATGCACATCAAGGCTATTAAAACCATATCAAAGTCTTTTTGTAAAACATGGTCAAAAGAATTTTAAATAAACTTTAAAGCAGTGATGCCATAAGGGTAATAAAATCCTCATACCTGATATCTTAAGGATCTTTTTTATTTAGGAATTTAAGTATTCCTGAAAATCATTTTTACATCTTTACTAGATAACTATTTTTAAAGACATGATGAAAAAATATCAATTTCTAATTGTTTCATTTCCAATCTTAATAAGAAGATACAATTTTTAATAAATCAAAATTTGTCCAGGTTCCTTTCAATATGTGTAAAACACTTTGTCTTTAAAAAATATTACTTGAGTCAACATGGTGTCTATTTCATCCTAACAGTTTACAAATATTTAAGTTAAGTACAATGTCACATTCCTGAATATTTAATGAGGTCAAACATTTTTTTGCTTTATCACGTTAACACTGTTTACACACAATTTAGTTCAATCTCCTTATGAAAAAAAAAAATGCAAATATAAGCAAAATCTTATTGTTCCTCAAGTCAGATACACAGAAAGTTCTCTTCCTTAATGGCTAGATTTCATGGCTACTGATTCTAATGAAATAGATAACCATTTTCTCCTCTGGTGGTCGACATAAATGGTAAACAAGATGTCCTACCTAGAAAGCTAAATATGACAACAACAACAAGACATAAACACAAACAGATTTTCCTTCATAGACCAAATAATTTGTAAAATCTTCCCTCACAGAAAAATTAATAAAATCACTCGATTCTGCCAGTAAAAACTACAAAATATGAAGAAAACATTATAACTTTACTATCAAATATACACAGATCTTATATAGTTGAAGTACTTACTTTGTGGAAGCCATGTATTTCGTGATGTCATGAATACGAGCCGTGACTGTGCCAACACGTTGTCTTTCATTTATGTCCACATGGATTTGCCAGGGTCCGTCAGCCTCTGCAATAGCGCCTGTAATCTTTAATCCATTCCGTACTTTAGCTCTGTGGATTAAAAGCAAAGTCAAGTGGAATTTACAGATTAATTCTATTCAGGATTTTCAATTACAGCAAAGAAATTGGATCAATTTATTTGGAAATGTTATAGAGTAACAGCTGTACATGAAAGATGATAATTTGAGGATATTGGACATATTGTGTAACATCCTATCAACAGCTATGCTCGTTTAAGGGCCCAAAGTATGCGAAGTAAAGTGCATGTTTCTTGTTCTCATGCATGTGTATTTGGGAGACTGCATATGTTGTGTCAGCCTGCTTTCAATGGTGCAGAACTGAAGCCAACTTGATAGTGTTATCACACTGAAGCATACAGGCAATGTATGCTGAATGTTGAACTACCAATTTTGAAGACTTTGTATGTCTCAGCCAGGGGACAGAACCTTCCTCACTGAAATGAGCACTTTGTTGAAGGCCAAAATTGAGGCAGTGTCAATGAAAACATTATGAAAAAAAGTAATTTATAAAGAAGATTCCAAACTAAGATGCCTGTGTCAATTATGCAATGAAAGCAACAGGAATCGGTACTATTCTAATGGTCTACCTGTCAACATATTAACTTTGGGGTGTACATAAACATGTGTACCTTTAAACATATATCAAACTTTGAATTTTCAGTTGATGTGTGTTCTTTGTAGAAATTCATATCCATGTATATATATTACGATCACGGCATTTATATCGTGAAATGAAATAATTCACCATTAAGATAAAGTTGAGAATTTCTAGCTGTGTATCAGTGCAAGGAAGGTCCTTATAGTGTATATTGTAAGGCAGAATTTCTTTGCTAATCAATTTGGTATCATTGATCTAGAGTTTGAGGTTGTCGAAGGTGGTCCACACAGGGCACAACACAGTCAGTTGTGTTACAATGTCCAAATTACATTGATCTCTCATTCTTTAATGGATCAAATACATGTAAAACATGATTGATATTTATAACATATGTATACCTGTATTGTCCCAGCATTATATCAACCATTTTATACCTTACCAAATGTTTGTGTCTGGAAACGTATATAGTACACGTAACCACTATTACAATAATTAAAGGACAACATCATTTAGCATATTTTGTACGAATTTACAGGCATTACCATTACTTTTCCTAATCAATTTAAAGCTTAATGGCGTGCATCCATGCATGCTGATACACGACTGCTTCATGATGTACACATAATTACATTTACATAATTTCCTAGGTAAACGTAAACAAGTTCAAAGCTGTAGTACATGAATTACTAAAGCAAACATGTAACATCAGAGAAATAGCTTATAGTTTACATGTATCATTTACACATTACTTTCCTATTGTAACACCAGTACTGTATCTCACCCAAAGAAATATCAGGTGAAGAGAAATGATTGGTGGACCATCTTTAAATATTCAGACACATTTAGACATTTTCTATTCAAATTTCTTTATAATTCTACCATTTTTACTCCTATAGGATGAAGTTCTCATCATTTCATTTTGATTAACAGCTGAGAATTTCCCACCAATTAAGTACATAAAGAGCCTCCAACTCTTTCATAATCATAACGTATAATAAATCAGCACTTATTATCATACCATTAATCTGTGAATGCATTTTCTACATTTGTTTAAATGATCGTCTTAATAACAATAAATCTATGTACATATGACCGAGACAAAGTTTCAGGTTTGGTCAAAATTAACACCCCTTAACATTTCTCCTTTCTCAAAGCCAACCCAGTGCTTTATAAATGTGTGATCAAAGTTGACAAGTAATTTTTATAATTATACATAATCACTAGAATCGATAGCTTTCAAGTCTTTTCAATATTAAAGAATAACCCATCTTCTGTGCCACACAGAATTTAATTTTCTAGCATTTAAACCCAGTCAAAAGATTCACCGAAGGCACCTTTTTGAACAGAATCAATTTAGTGTGAAGACAAGTGTGGCGAATGACTGTGAAACAAATAGACTGTACGTTTGATCAGTGTTGCAGTATATAGCATTATGGAGAAGCTCACTTCAAACGAGGCCGTTTCTTAGGCTCTACAAAAATATATGGAGCTAAAGCCTGCCCCAAACCTCCCAAGATCACTTCTTTTGTCCCATGCAACTTTAAAAATTCTTTCAGTCATCAATGTTTGCATTGCATATCTCATCAGATTTTAGCAGGCTAGATATGATACAAAGAATAAGCATTGTTACAATGGGATTCGTCGTTTTCTTAAGATTTTACAAGGCATTTGGGGCATGACAAGGGTGATCACAAAATTTTGATGGCTATCATCATGCGAGCTGTTGGAATAGATATTGAATCTATGATGGGGACATGCCATGATGGACAGTGATAAACGCCACTGTAGCTGTCAAAAATTTTATCAATTTTTCCTGTAATTTGATGTATATTTCCTCTGCAATAGATTTTTAAACTGCTCTGTCTATCAGTGATAAGATTCTACACCCGAGTCTAAAAAATCAATGATAAACGGAAAATGTTCATATATGATAATTTCTAATTCAATTTGTTAATTCTAATTATATTCCATATTTGTAGCAAAATTACAGAAAATCCATTTGTAGTCCATACATATGGTGTTTGATTTCACATCAATTTCACAGAAAAATGTTTTACTGTGTACAAGGTTTTTGGTCTTTCCTTCACAACTTTTTTTTGGACTTCATGAGCCTTACTGAGTAAACAATTTTGAGAACATTTTTTTTCATTCTTCAAATACAGTTCCAATGTGATTTGAAAAGGTTTGTACAGTTTAGTTCACTACTCAAACTGTCTCAATAACCACATGCACATGTTAATACACACAATAATTAATTTTGAAACCATCATTTAATATCTTACACAGCATGTTAACCAGTTATCAGCTTGTACTGGAGACCAACCGTATAGCTGTAAATGTACACAAGGTAATCCCTGCATCTCTCTAATCTTGTAGGAACATTTCCCAATAAATAATCTGGCTGGGCATGTTTCCAGGAAGATGTTCCCATGGGACATGCTGACATTTGAGAGTGGGCCAGAATGGCGGAGTGTATGGTACAGTGCTGTAGAGGCTAACATTATTGCTAGCCATTCCCAGTGGAGTCTGTCACAGTGTCTCTATCTACACAGCTAGTTTTCCATGTTAAGCTAATTGCAAATGCTATCTTAAGCAATTTCCAGAAATCCCCACTACATTGATGGTCATAATCATAACCAGATAATATGGTTATAGTGAATTATTATGTGATTGTCATTTTTATTACACAATGATTGGTCAAAAGACCCTTCATGTATAGGTCTAAAGATATTGTGATGCTGAAACAGGCAGAATCTGTGCACATGAGGTTTACTATAACTGTTCGATACCCGATCATGCATTTCACAGGTAAACAGAACAATCATTTTAAATTCTGTACTACGATATTTTATCAATACAGAAGTATGAATTATTGTCATATAATTAAACTATTACTGACTTGTTTTCAGGTGAATACCAAGATTTACTAACCCTCAGAGGCAACATTACCCTTTGTCTCATTTGGTCAATAATTGTAGAATATCTCAATCAGGTTTTATTTAAAGCTTCTCTAAATTCAAAAACCCTCCACACATCTTCTTTTTCTCTTAACTTATTAGAATTCAGTTTCTACCTGAAATTTTCCAAACAAGTGCTCTATCAGTCAATGGCAGCAACTTCTATTAACATAGATCTGACTTTACATGCACGGCATCATTCATGTTTTAGTTGTAAATAAAGGTAGAATCTCAACATCGAAGTTCTTAGAAAAGTAAACATAAAATGAATATATGAAGCCAAAAGGAAAATCATTACAACAATGAAAATCCCTCATGATAGTAATTTAAATAAATGGGTTGACCGTGACATTAAATTTTAAATTCAATCTGAAAACCATTTATGATGTCCTGTACATGATATTTTTGTGTTCTACTATATTTTTTTAGCTGGAACTTAAAATGATCCTGTGTGATTTTTTTTCCCAATAGAGAAGAAAGTACAGACATCAGCATATATTAGTAATTTACATGGAGTTGTTGCCCCTGCTTCGTCTACACAAGCTATTGATTAACTATATTTGTATAATACACCTTATATATACAACACACTGGTTATCAGATGCATGTTTCTCACAGAGAAGTAGCTCTATAAAGGACATGCCACAAACAATTCAGCATTAGCTCTTCCTACCACTGCTACCAAACCCGCAAATTGCACAAACACTGTTTGTGCAGAACATCTCGATCAATAGGCTAGCTGGAACAGCTCTCCTCAGACGTACGTTTGAAACCGAAAACCACAGTATTTCTAATTGAATCCAATGACCAGTTGATGCAGGATGCCTTTTTTATGAGTTATAGATTGAATCAATTCTAAATCAGTGTATTTTATGAATCCAACATTATTTATATACAATAGTACACAAGTTCTAAATTATTTCTTTACCAGGTCAGGGAGGGGACAGGGACATTTCATGAATAACAACTACTTAGCATACTGTATAACTATCTCAGATGTATGAAAAACATTTCCATAGAAATACCTTTAAAAACACACATCTTCTTGCAGCCAGTAGATTACTGTATCACTTTCTGTCCTCTTTCATGCAACTATAAGCAACTTGCATAAGGTACTATGTATACCTGCATAGTACCCTCCTTATTGAGTCACACAGTGGTAACACCCTTGCTTTCACCTTAATCTCATGAGTTCAATTTTAAGAACAGATGTGAAAACGTATACATATGGGTATCACCAATACCTGACCATGTGGGTTTTCCCTGGGTACTCCAGTTTCCTCCCACAGTAAGACCCATCGCCAACTTCCTATCAGTGATTAATATAGGCTCATTATCTGTTTCTCAATTGCTTACATAAAATAAATTAAGTTTATAATCATACAAATATTTATATATACCATCCTTGTCCAACTCTGTATGAGATACATATATGTGTGAACATTTCTTTTAATGATTGTACTTTCTAAACTGTTGGCTACACTGTGTAGGGGGTATATATCTCATCTCTGAACAAATTCACAGTAACTAATACCAGATGCCTTCCCTACATCATGAAAAAAGTATGAGTTTCTGTTATCAATCTCATCTGTTAAAAATTTACATTTACATCTGTTTACCTGGATGAAATTTAAAGATTTTTTACCCATGAAGGGTGGGGAAAGGTGAGAGACATTTTCCAGTTGCATTGTAAAACATGTTTCAGATACTATTTTCATCCCCAAAGGACAATACAATTCATTTTTCCTGTAAAATTCTTAGTTGTGAACACTCCTCTTTCAGTGTGATATTCTGTAGTTGTCATTGACTCTGTTGTTAGATCGCTATTTCTACTGTCCATGGTAAGAGAAAGACACTATCTCAAGTAAGTGAGATATCTCATTCCAATTCACCTACATTTGCCTAAATTGCATGTATACCCACCTCATAACGAAAACCTGAAGATCTGACCTAGCTTCCAACTTCACTGGTATTTCAAACACAGACGATGGTGTAAAGGATTCCTTTGGCACATGTATAAGAATATGTTGGTCTTTTTTCACTTCATATTCATTATCTCTGTTAGCTAAAGATAATGACATAATATATTTCCGTTTGTTCGTCAATGAATTTTCAAATGATCGCCCAGGAACTATGGAATTGGAGGCACTGGCGCATTCCTGATTTTGGTCAGCGTGCGAGAAAGTGTACGACACATACATCGACGGTACTCCTGTGATATCATCGCTGTGAAACCAGTTCTCTGGGATAATTAAACTGGCCACACAGGCATTGTCTTTGTTACTTAGAACACATAATGACGAAAGCTCTTGGTTGTTCAGGTGAGCATATACATGTCCGCACCACATACGCGGTGTCCCACGATATCCTGCCTTTGAAGAGGAAGATTTCACCTTGCCTTTACCTCGAGATTTTGAACTTAGAGGAGGACTAGCATGTATTAACACTTGTAGTTTCGGCCATTTTGGTGAAAGTGTGTCAGAAATAATGTGCGCACTGACGTCTAAATTGAACACAACGTCATGATCAACAAGTGATGGTTTTCCCATTGTGTTGGAGTCAAGTAATGTGTGAACCAGATCGTCCTGTATGACCTGGTGAACTTCGAAGGGACCACTGCTTGCCTTCAAGTTGTAGTTCTCTGCTGGTCGCGTAATAACAAAGTTTTCTTTCTTCATCAACGGATCCCATGGCTCATTCTTATGGTAGACAGACTTCAAGAAGAAGCCATCCACAGGACTGTCAAACTCTATCTCCACACTTTCCACTAGGCCTGGATAAAGATAAAATGATAATGATACATTAAAAGACATACAACAATTATTTGCTATAATCCTCATTAATTATCAATATTTGTTACAGTCAACCTATAACGTAATCATCTGACAATGAATTGATGGTAATAAATTTGTCAAAAGGTTTTACAGGACTTTTTAGTGTCTTTTGGGGGGCAATAATGGGCCCCATTTCCAAATGAAATTACTTCATATCAAGTCACATTCCAAAAAATATGCAGTATACTCCTGTAAATTTTCATACTTGACTTTTACCAATTTTCTTCCCAAAATGAGATAAAAAGATTTATCCAAAACCAATAAAAAATACCCTGCTTAATCAATAGCTGGAAATTCATAAGAATTAGTGATGTTCTGATTAATAAACATGGTCAAGAATCGGTTGATTAGGCAGATTAACTAATTAATCAACTGAAATAACAAACGACATTCACATTTCCCTATCTTTAGCATTAATAAGTCTCAAATCTCGATCCTTTCAACAAACTTTACGAAGTGATCAAGCATGTGGTAGAATGAGACAAGTCAACGTTGTCATGTAAGTACTTAATGAACATTATTTTCCAATGCATAGGGGACAAATCTAATCAAAATGGCAGAGTCGATTCTTCATGACTTTCCAGGCAAGAGTGTGAAGCACTTAACAATATAACTTTTAAATTCTTCTTTATTCATGTGTTATGTTTATCATTGCAAAAATGGAAATTTATGTCCTTCCAATAATCGATTATTAGTGGGTCATCGATTGGTTTAGATGATCTGATGATTGGTCATGAAATTCCCAACACTAATAAGAATATGTGAGAATCAGTTTATAAATATTTTTGTGATAAAATAATAAAATTATCTTACCAAGAATATGTAGCTCTATAGGCACACAAAGCATACATTTGAAGCATGCATTGTGTAAATTGCCTTAGAAAACGAACTCTTATTAATTATTGGTCACCATATTTATGGCTGTATAGTTTTACTGATTCCTAACATCAAAGGAAAGTCATTTTATTTCTTTCCTTATCTGTTTGCCTATCGTTCACAACCAGATGTTATCCAATCTATACTTGTTGAATCATCCGTTATGTTGAGATAATTAATGACCATTAATTTCTGTTATTGTTTTTTGTCAGTCAATATACTGTTTTTGCCTCCTAGACAGTGCATGTGAACAGATCATGATGACCTTTTCTTTATCAATCCTTCAAGATCAGAAAACTCCAACGATTATTCCAATACACAAATTCAAATTGTGCCTCCAAAGAGATTCCCACACCTCACCTCAGATTAGTACTAATGAGTTTGAAATGGCTTCTTTGTACTTTACATGGTGTGATTTCATCAATAAATCCATATTCATTATCAGAAATGTTTTGAGAGAGCCTCTTTGAGTCATAGCCCGAGCATCAACCACCATTGATCCTTAATTCAAGTCCACAGTGAAGGACTAGAATAAGTTCAAGATTAACATGTAAATACAGGAAATTGGAAATCAAGTTATCAAAAAACGAAGACTTATGAGTCAATCTGCCAGAACTTGGAGGCAATGAGGTTTTTAATAACACTGAAGGTGAAATGAAAATCAGTTCGCATGATTCTAGAATTACACAGCATGATAGTCATTTCTAGAAACACTGGTAAACATAACAAAACATTATAAATTGTCCACTTGTTTTCCCAGTAAAAAGACAATGCTTTAACCATCAAGAATATGCATTATCAAAATTTATAATGTGATTTTTATGCCAGGAACAAATATACAATCAAATTGGAGAATGTTGAATTTAATAACTTCCGGTTACACAGTGTATGTTTTAGACCATAAATATCTGCAGCTGTACAGTACATGTGTATATGCAATACTCACAAATATTGTCAACATGTAATTTAGACCAACATATGGTAATTTTAACTATACACAAATAAAAGAATATTTTCTTTATTAACGTTTACTGATTTGCATTTAATTGGGAAACTGAGTAATAACTGATATATTGAATATCAGATAAGTCATGATATATGAGGATGGGACATCAACAGTTCCTGTGACACTGAACTGGCACTGAAAACCTCATATTGACAGAGATGGAGTGGGCTGTGAACATTTTTGTGATTAAAGTTTAATTGGGAAAAGAATAAAAGATCAATTGCATTTTAAATGATATCAGGTGTATGTGAATTTAAACTCATCCATAAACCTAAGCTGCCAATAATATGCAGATAGAAACATCTGAGGTATATATGACAACCTTATGACAGATAGAAGTAGGGGAGCCCTATGGAAATTCCATCGATGCTGTAGTGAATGGGGCCCAGACTTTGATGTACACAGCCTGTGTGAATAAATGATTGCCACAGTGACACTGGATAATATTTTCCTGTGATAAATAATTCATAAGGTACAACTCCTCGACACTACCAACACATGTGCCATATGCCTTTTTATTGGTTCACTCCATGGGAACTTGTATCAACGTAAAGTTTGAAAGCTACTGACTTGTGTTCTAGGGATCTTAGTTCAAAATAACATTTTCACAAATTCATAAAACATTGTAAAATTTATCATGCATATTATTCCCTTATTATACATGTTGATCATAATATGCATGCTGTTTTGTGCATAAATATATATAAAATATGCACAATCAAACACTCCTTAAAGATTACCTGTATAATAAGGTCAGTGTTTCAGGTCAGTCAGCGATTTTTGGGAGAATCAAATATCCAAGTACTAAAAATCACTGACTGACTATAAGGGCCACAGTTCTCTGCTCCCTTGAACAACATTTATAGACAAATTAGACTCTAATAAGACAAAACAATTTTTGTATATATGATATTTTAATTGTTTTCATTGTTTTTTCATTGATTTAAGATAATCCTTTATCTATATGTTAGACAAATATTGGTGACTTAGGAAATATATTTACAGGAGTAACATTTTATGGGATTTTAGATTGAATACGAAATATCTTTAACTGGAAATGAAGTCAAATGCCAATGGTAAACAAACTATTAACAGAAACTGGCTGAGCCAAGTTGGAAATCTGGTATTTATATATGGCAGACACTTCTGATTTTAATATATTTTTGGATCATGCATGTTTAACTAAAGCTGAAGATCTTTAGCAGAGCAGAGTCTACTCCCTAGTCTAGACAACAGTGACAGGCCTTGGCAGTGACGTTTGGGTGGTTACAAGTGTGTAGTGGGGTGTTAAGATCAGCCTAGTTCAGGTGTGATATTGAAATACTACATTTTCATTTCCACGATGTTCCACACAGTCAGACCCCAAGTCACCTTATACAGCTATTTTATTTGCATGGATAAACACATTTAGATCACATATTTATTGCTGTGGCTCAAAGTCACAGATTTTCTGATCATCTTCTCTGATAAAAAACATTTGGATTAAAAAAACATAGCTAGTACATAGTTTGGAAGTCTGATACATTTAGAAATTTTCAAGCCATCAGAGTATTACATACACATGAATGTACATAAAATACAACAAAGAAGTCCAAATAGTTTTGATACTGTATATTAGCACTTATAATTAATTTTTGTTAAATATTTTTTCTGTAACTGCTGTATCCTTGGGTAAATTGATTTAGCCAATAGTCAAGGCCAGTGATTTTTTCCCTGTTGGCCAATTCATTTTTTTTTTTTTTTGCATGAAACAAGTTAATTATAAGCCCTCCAGTCAAGGTCAGTGACTTATCTTCTTGTATGAACATCCCAATGTGATAATATAGAGAAGCTTTATCATTTTTAGCATGTCTCGAGGACCTCATATGTAGGACCCAGCAAGAGGCTATCACTGTATCACTTCGCATCTTCAGGAAACTAGAAATCCCTTCAAAGTCCTTAACAAAACTCTTCAAGATATGTCCTGGTTTGAAAAACAAATATCACCATACATTAAATTATCTACATGCCAAATTAAAGGGCATTACTGATTATGATTACCTCAGGTTTTACATCAGAGGGCATAAAACTGTTTTCATTAATATTTCAACACTGATACTCCATTTTAAAATTTAAGTTTGGTGATAATGAACGCTTGACTCCTGAAATGTACTTAGTTCAGTGATTCTAAATGTAAAACATCGTGTATATTTATACTGCAGATGTACAAACTTGATTCTGGTCAAACCAAATTGTCTAAATCTAATCATATATGACTGTCAATGTGAATTTATTACAGAAGTTCAGTAATTAGATATACCCAAACCTTCAGGCGAGTGACGAATCTAACAAGTTTGATCATTTCCAAATTACATTAGCATGAGTGTAAGATTCTACCAGTCATATAATGTTATAAAGTTGTATTTCTGAAAAATATGCAAAAAACATATTTTTACACAGGTGGTTTATTCTTAACTTTAGAAATGAGTAACATCATCATAATGTGATTTATTTATGACGTCATAATAGTGTTAGTGATGTAATAAATATGTTTTAGGTAGGGAGGACATAAAAGTCCCTCCAGACAGCTCAGTCCATTCTCTAGAATCTAATTAATGACATTTTAAATTTTAATATTTATGAAAAAATTCAATTGAAAGAACAGGCAATGGGAAAATGCAGCTACTAAGGTATCCTTAGTCTTAAACCTGTTCCATCATGCACATCTTGAATACATTAGAATGTGTTGTATGTAATTGATCAAATTAACATTGAAATACAATGTCATCAGAGATATCTATGACAGTCAGATCAAGTGTATCTCAGGTACCGATTTCATGGTCACAGCTGCAATCCTGTAAAACATACTACCATATTTACCGAACTCTAAGCCCAGGAGGCCAACACATTACTTCCAACTCAAAGTCTGGATGTGTGCTTTTGTGTCAGTGCATGAATACTTTAAAAACAGTGATCGATACATACGCTTGGGCTTATTACCAGGTATGGACTTGTTGCTTAAAAAAATATGACCATTTCATACTATATATCCTATTATTTCTAACTATCACAAAAAAATTACTTTCATAATCATACAGTGCACACACCTTCAACTAAGTATCTATCTAGAAAAAAAAAATGTTTCAAAAAGCTTTGTCAATTTTCACCTGATGTGCCTTTCTATTTCCAACTGATTGATTATGATGTATTGCTTCTTGACAAGTAGATGTAGAATAAAAAGTTATTTTCATCATACAGGTGTGCATCATAACTACATACACCCTTCCTATGCAACTGTTATCCAATCCAGAAAGTCATATAACCATCTCTCCACCATAAAAGAAAATAATATCTTGCACTTTAAAAGTCATCCATCATTTTCAAAATCCTCTACACATCACAATATGCAAATACTTTGCAAGTGTAATATCAGTTTAAAATGATGGTCTTTTCAACAACGTCTGTACCTCTTTAAATTTACCTAACAAAGGGAAAGAGAGTAAATGTTTCAAAACACTGATATAACTTAAAAAATTCACGCAGCGAATCTGCAAGCAATACATAGACAATATCATTCTTCTCTAGAAACTGAGATGAAAATCTTAAATCTTTTGGTATAAATTTGAATTGCAGGACCTGGCAAAAGCAATGGTCTGCTTGTCCTCACAAGTGGATTTTGCCAATGAAGGAGTGACTTCTATTGTTAAGTAGTCTGTCAGGCGAGTAGATTTTTTCATGTAAGTCCATGTACTTATAAAATAGAACTGTCTATCTAACCATTGGCCATTACATATTCCTTTTGAGAGACGTGCAAAAACGTGAAATTTCAGAACCTAATCTGGTAAGTTTGTGCCTCCTAGAATGAAAACTGGATACAACGAAACAAGTGTTTTGTTGACCATGATTATGATACATGCTTGTGTGGTAAAGTTTGAGTAATTACAAGTTATCAGTAAGTATAAGGCTGGAGTCTGAGGTTATCTGAATGGAAATGGCTCAGTAGAAATTGTGTTTGTTTTTACCGGTCAACCGAAGAAAAACTTAAGGCATTTGCCATGAGACAGTAACAAAAATGATCTAAGCAAATATATTTTTATGTTATCATTATGATTTCTATTAGTTCTTCGGAAAATATATCACGATTTGTCCTAAAAGATAGCCTACTAAGTAATTTTTCTGGACTTATGAATACCTCATGCAGTCTAATACGTTTTAACTTGGCCACTTTAGTCCCACAGACAAGCACTTTTGAAAGTTTTTGCTGGGCATTGGATTTGAAAGATGATTACAATTAAGTTGTCATTTGCTGTATCAAAAAAAAATGAAACAAGGACGACCATTTCAATGACAGTGCCTTTGACAAGGGATTTTCGAAAAATTCAGGATTTAGGAATTTGATTTCTACAATTTACTGCTAAAGTCACAATCGCTTAACTCACCTATCGGGCTTAATGATAGCCTACTATGTTTCTGCCACTAAAGATATAGAGCCAAATTATGATGTGATACTGGTTTAATAAATTTTCAGATAACAGGAAAAACAACTCATTATTACCTTCATAACACCAGATCATAATGAATAAAATGACCAATTTAATATGATGAAAGCTTTTCTAAATCAATTATTCAATGCAGCAGACCAAGCTTAGCTCGGTTTTCATATATTTATCATGGTGAAAAATATAGTAAAATGTCAAAAATAAAAAAGGAAGAGTGCTATTTTCCATGCTGTTTAGGGTAAATGTAGGCAAAATAACATGCATACAGTTAAATCTGTAGATTTGTATGGAGCTCTGATATACAGACATTGACACTATCATGGTCCTCTATGTAATATACTAAGTGAGTGACCGATTAAATATAAGCACTAATGATGACCCCCATAAGCAATGTTCCCCCATTAGCCCTGAATGAAAATAAAAAAAAAACACCCAAAATTGGTGAAATTCCACACTTACATCACCAGTTTTCAAGTACTCACCTTTAGAGATAATACTCTTGACTCAACTCACTGAGTAATTTCATGTTGTATGATTGAATCCAACATTTTATTATTGTGAACATCGTTTCTAGAATCTTAGGTCTTCCCTCGGAGATCTTGCATATCAGTGTTTTCTATTTCGATTATGCCAATGTTATATGAAATATTTAAAAAACCTAAAATAAGTGATTGACTTTGAGTTGTAAGCTGGGCGAAACAGAGCGCTGACTTCACAACATGGAATATTTTCCCCTCCAGTTAAACAACAGTTTTTTCCTACCTACTGACCACAGTTCTCCAAGGATGGGCTGGTTAATGCCAAATAGAGAATATTTTATGGATGTCCCAATTGATATGCAGATGTAGTCTAATACCGTAGTAACACTGTATCTGATATGATCTTAAGTTCAAAATATTTCAATGTTAAAATAAAAAAGGTGGTTACAATTGAAATCTGTCTAAATTTGTTTTTTAACATACAAACAGGTAATCATTAAAATTTCTGCAAACTATCATGGATATCCAGGTGTACATGCATTATACAAGAAATTGAAAATATACATTAGTTTAATACTTGTGGATAATATTCATTATTCACTATCACGCATTTGATGAAAATTTAACAATTGCCTCGGCATATGTAAGAAACATTTTTACTTTAATTACTTTCACAGACATAAAAAAATAGAAATGAATATACGAAAAAAAAAAAAAAAAATTAGATCACTTTTTAACACATGAATATATATTCAATTTCAATCCATGAACACTGATTATAACTTGGTTAATCTATCAATCATTGTTTCAAAGCACAGCACACCTGTATGTCATTATCAAGTGTTCTATAAACTATGATGGATTACTTAGACTCTAGGTGTCACTCAAAATGAGTCTACTTTTTACCTATCAATCCAAAACTTGCAAAAAAACATTTTCAATGGAGTCCTATGATTAATTCACAAAACTCTCTTTGTATTTGATTTAATAAATTAACATTTACTTTTTAAAAAATCCATCATTGAGATCATGCTACATGTCTCCAAATTCAACCTTGTCATCATAAACGTTTACAAAATATGAGATAAATTCATACTGAGCTACTGGGTCTAACATTGTCTTTGGTACCCCAGTTATAAAACTAAAATATTAATGTTAAACCAAGCCTTATTATATAAAAAAAAATGCAATTCTGCCAATTTCCTGAAGAGACAATAAAAAATATCTCATCTGAATTTTATTAGGTAGTGACAATATCGTACAATTGTGCTGTGTGCATACACTATATATACGGTACGTATATGCAGACAATCAGTCCATTCATAAATAACAATAGGTGGTAAAATATTACACAAGTTTTATTTATTTAGTAGCTGTCACGAGCTCTATACCTAACTTCTTTACTGTCAGCATACCAGCACGTGTATTAGACGGTCTTGGCACGATGATCATTTCATACGGGCCCTTCCATGCAAATTTTCCCTCTTGATAAAAATTCGTGTGTATCAGACTGTATTTTGTAAACAAACGGCTTTCAGCATATTTCCATGATAAAATACTATCAATAACACCAGTACAATAACATGAAATACCATTTCAACGTGAAAAGAGTGACACCACGACGTTAACATGGCAAGGAGCATCTACAACGGATTCTCAACCGATCATTGATCGTGAATACAAAGTCGGGATTCTGCAGTGAATTTTCACTTACCATGGAGCAATCCTAACAGAAATATCGCACCAATTCGATCTCTCCACGGCATTTTCATGGCCGGAGTAGATAAGTTAGTGTTGTCCCTACATTGAATCCACTTTTAAAACTCCGTGTGTAACGAATTTAAGTCCACAAGCACCGCCAACATACATATGCCTGTTGCTGGTGCAGTTTCAGCCCATCTTCGTCTACCATTACTGAAGAGTTCAGATAAAATAGTGCGGAAGACTTGATATATTCATACGCGACAGTAATATCGACGTTTCAAGTAAGAATGCATTGTAACAATGCTATTGACCAGTCTTTTCAATAAGAAAATTAATAACAGAATGAGATTGTCTTAAACAAAATTCAAGGAGATCATCACATAAATCTAATATTTTTTCGAAGTACGGACTACATGTTGTCTTGACCTAGTCTTTAATGTGTATTACAGAAGGCGTGAGAGGGCTTGTGTATTGCAAATTAGGTCAAATAAGTATGCGTATTTTGTAGGATTTTTTAATTGCTCGAATTATATCTGGTGACATTGTAATAGCGTACATATTATTTAGACCGACTTGCAGATAGTTATAAATATGAAAACAATTTCTACATTTTTTCACGAAAGATTATCACTAACGTATAATTCTATATCTCATATCTCCGATTAATGCCAAATTGTTGACTAACAATCTTAAAAATCAGATGTCATGTGTTCTTCATTGTTATTTATTGTTATTTCATTTAAAACGCGATTCATAAAAAACGAATCCGTAAAATTTTACCAGTGTAATTGGGCGTTTGTTGCAATTGCATTGCATAGTATTTCCTAGTTTTACGAACTTTCTACCAATATTATTCGGGTTGATTTACATGTTTTTTTTATGTTACCGCTCTTGGTCTTCTGTAACTTAACAATGATGGATCAGACGATGCAGTCCAGCGAGTAGCAGCTTATTTCATTACATATATCGTATCATGGACATAAGTCTGTGGTTATATATACGTCTCTTCTGCCGGGGATGAGGGTATTTAGCTAGAGTCATAGACTAACGAGAAATTCTGAGTTTACTGTCATTGGCTCTCAGCGGACTTCGGGTAAATTTTGTTTACGCACTCTACCTCTCAGTTCTCCAACCGTTTTAAACGAAGGAGGCCTTATGTATTTGAGATAATGTTGTATTCAATCGGCGAAATTTGGATTGACATTTTAAAAAGTCCACTTTTCGCCCAAACTGGCTCCTTTCCCTCCATTTTTCGACGGTATCGTTTTAAACTAGGTACATTTTTGACATTGACATGAAGTTGCGCTTAAATTGCAGGCATTGAAGTTGGATAACAGTCACCATATCTTTTAAACAAGCATCAAGGTCCAAGCGTATCCGTCAAGAACACCTGGAATATAGACTGTAAAAAAGATAAATCGATGACCATGTTGTTAATTTCGTTATAATTCTGGAAACATCGGTATTTTTATTTTAAGATAATGAAACTGAATGATACGTGTGGTTGATATTTTGGCGGGAAATAATAGCTAACGTCAATCATTACGTCAAATTTACGTCATATCCGCCTCATATATCACACTGAACTTGTAGAGTTGTCGATCAACACGTTTCATGAAAGGTAATTACCTATTTAAAACTATTGGCAATTCCCTGTCTGCACAGAGCCACAACTCTTCTGTTTTGATACTAGTACAAGATTTCATTTGTACAGTAGTAAGTTCTTTAACCGTTTCAAATTATAAAAGGGGGTTATTTATGAAGTCCATTATCTCTCGTCAGAAAAGTATACACTACCAATGCCGCGGCAAATGTTTTTGTGCACTTAAGGACTCCATTATTTACAATCAACCATTCAGTGTAAGCAATACAACAAAGGCAATATATATGTATATATCGAAATGTTCCAGACACAGAATTATCATAAGTACCTCGAAAAAACACAGAAAAACAAAATCAATGTTTGCAAGGGATGCAGACATGACACAAGATTTTGCGTAAGGCATTGATGATAATATGAAAATAATTACATGTCAGTAAAATGGTTTAACAGTGCAAAACAAACAAACAAATAAAACCCACACAATGCCATAGCAGGAGACCACTAGAAGCTGAATTAATTGCATCTCGACCGATTTTTGTTAGGGATCGAACCAACAACACGGTTTCTAAATGTTGCCAACTTGCTTAAAATACGGGTTGATTTGTTTAATTCACGATAAATTCATTGATCTAAATCTGGAGAAATTCACTCTAGACCTGATATCCTTGTAATAGGAAGGAATAGTGAAAATTCTCTATCCCATTCTGGGTCTCGAACAAGCAGTAAAAACGGCTGAAAAAACATTACTTACAATGTTATTTCAATCAATCATGTGAATTATAAAGAACACCAAATGAAGAATATAAATTCCATGAAAATGACAAACTTTTAGTATGTGAATATAAAGTTACAAGCAGAAAATTTTGTAATGGCGCTTTTTACAGAACATATATCTACAGTTTTTCGGGGCTCCCCACCTCGCCCATCTTTCTATATCCAACCCTCCTCATAATCCCCCGCATAATTATGACCATACTATATCACACGTGTAAAAGGAAGGGATGTAGCTCGTATACATTTTGTCATTCAGCTGATAGAACATGATTTTGTGGTCCACTTTGTAAAGCCGTTGATTCGGTATCATGCCAGAGACCCAGGTTCGATTTCCAGTAGAGCAAGACCATCATCACTTGCCACTTCATAAAGGAAAACCTTTTTTTAAAAAATGACAGGAATGAAAACATGGTTGCCGCCCAGCTCCTCTCCCTCCCTCGGTTCGGAAATTTCTGCATTCTCCTCTGATCACATCACGAATTTTTGCCTCAGGTTTATCAAAACTGCGTCAGGAATAATAGAGTTGCTTCCCTTTGACAATCCCGATACCGTTTACTACACTTTTGTGTGAATTAGAACAAATTGGTGAATATATAACCTTTTCCCTGAAAAAAAAACGTGAACGTGAACCACACCACTTAACTGACATGCCTATATACACGGAGAAAGCGAGACGACAGAAGGTATATAACATAACACTATGTTAAATTCGTGATGCGAAATACATATGAAAAGGTCTTATATACAGGAGGTTATGCTTTTTATCAACAGATACTTAAAGATTTTTTTGTGCTATATCTGCCAATCTCCTTTATATATTAAATCTAGGCCTCGCTGTTAAACATTTGATTTCCATGTGTTTCCAGTACACTTTACAGCGAGGTGAAGATGAAAGCGACACACCGAGTGATAGTCTATATTATAGCCCTTTGCTCAGTGGAGGAGATATGCTGCAAAGCATTAGTCAAGGTAAGTACGTATATTCAGTATTTTCTTGCAAATTCTACAATAAATTTTCAATTCGTTTTAGAAATTGTACCAAAATATGAAATATAAACTCTCTAAGCATGAATTCAATTTTGATTGTTTATTGTTTCTTTTTTGTATATTTCATCTCTATCACTTGATTTAATCCGTAAGAAATAAAAAATATATATATTTGGATAAATTATTTTTAATTCAAAAACACAGTTTGGGGAAAATAACGTTCTAATTCCGAAATCATTGGAATAAATTATTTTTAATTCAAAAACATAATTTGGAGGAAAATAACGTTCTAGTTCCGAAATCACGTTAAAACATCGCTTCCTGGCGGTAAGGTCAAACGTATTTATATTAAAAAAAAAAGATGAGGTACCTATTTAAAATAGTGAATCGACAACAAATGTTTGTTTGTTTGAGATATTTTCAGTTCGGAGAATATGTTATATAATTTTTACGAAGGATTTCCATGGGATATACATCAATGACAAGGTTATGTAATAGACTGAGAATGAAGATATAATTCAGGTAGCAGTGGCGAACAATAGCTTGGACGACGTGACTGGCTACGGCTAAAGGATCAGATATGTTCTGAGTTATGTTTGAGCATTACTTTTAATACATTAGATCCAAACAAGTATTTTGAAATGTAATAAAATATCAGGCGAGTTGGCGACTCTGTACAATTTGTAATTAATATATGCATCATTTAACATACATATTCCGGTTTGTCTTATGCAAGTGGTTCAAGCAATGCATTTGCCTTTCCCAGCCCAATCGCATGTGAACAGGTAGGTCATCGAAGTAGGTCCCCGGGAACTTCGGTCTCCACCTCAAATTAAGACCGCATGGTGCTTCGGCAAGAGTTGTGGTTCTTACACCACCATTCTCATCCGACATCTAGCATATACATTTTACTCGTTTAGAAAGCAGGTCAGTATATTCACATTTCAATAATGTAAATATGTTGATATTATTTTCATATTTCCTTTAATAAATAAATTAATATTTAGCAACATTTACACGCTTCAAATATTGTAAACAGGAAGCAAACACAAAGGCCCCAGTCGAGAAGAACCCATCACTTGATGTCCCTACAACAAAAATGGGTAAGAAATGTTTACCATAAGGCTTATTGTTCATGAACTACATATATCTACATAATGAGTGTGAACCTTAACATCTCCTTGATATATTCCCTTTTTTTTCTGTGACTTGACAAGGGAAATGTACCAGAATTGATCTGCTGCTAAACTTTCATACTCTTTCTTTTGAGAAGTGTTTGAGGTGGTAAAAACGTTGTCAGAGTAATGTGGTTAGGTGATGTGTAAAGTACTGTATCGATTTCAGATTATTTAACTGAGACAGCCATTTAACGTAGACTTTGGACTATATCAGGATAGAATCCAGCTCGTCAACCCTGGTCACGAAAAATGATACATAATGTATGCTTTATATGTTTTTATTGCCATTTTGTGTCTGCTGACGGTGTTTTGTTGTTTTGCATGATTGCAAACTGGTCAAAATATTGAAATGCACCGCACAAATAAACTGCAGTTAATCATATAAATCACGTACTATTACTAAACATAGCACTATTGCTTTTAAATGTAACAACTGTAACGATAAATGTCGTCATAGTTACTTTGTTTTTGCAGCATTATTTTTTAAAAATCTATTCAGCACAAAATACGGAAATTACCGAAAGCTATCGAAATCTGTCTATAAAGGACTATCTATGGACCAGTGAAAATTATCATTATTTCCACATTGAAAGGTCGTCAGATTGCATTATCGAAATGAATATAATCTTTGTGACAGATGAATAGATAGACATGTTTACGTTATTGTTTTGAAAAATTAACGTGTCTATTTGATTGAATTATAAGTTTTTGGTTGTCCCTGTATGTTTATTTACCGGAAGCGCTTCTTGAAAATAATAAGCATTTGAATGATTTACGTATAGCAACGAGTATCTTATATCTGATGCGACGTGCAAAACATTGATGTAACATTGTTCAGCACTGAGTCAAAAAGATGTCGTGATCTAGAACGTTGTCTTATACGTAACCTCAGGTGTCGGAGATCCGAGGTGCGTGGTTCGATGCATTTCATCCTTGGTGTTTTGTGTTTCTGTGGAAGCTGACATGGGGATCGGTTCTCGATGACGTGGTTGCGTGCATGGGCAACACAGTTAACCCTTATTGCTCAGGATGGCATACGTATGTTGTTCAGTGAGATAGACACAAAAAGACCATATATTTTTTACGGGCTGATAGACTCAAAGAAATGTTTGAATATCATAACTTTTTATCAGAGTATCTTCTTTTGTTCATATTTTTCCTCATTTCATCCAATTTAGATACAAACACTTGTAGTTCGGTATTGATGATAATTTTAGCAACAGATCAATGACATGTTTTAACACGAATAGAAACAAAAATTACCTTTTAAAACGTGCACAGTGCATACGCTTATAAACATAATATATCAATTTGATTTACTTTGTTATCGATATAGATTTACATGGCGGACGTCGCCGCTTATTCTACCTGAACTTCCAGGGGTCTTTTGTTCATATTTTACTAAACAGTAAAAGTTTTATTTTCACTGATTTCGTTGGATCTTTCCATCCACGAATTCATATGTCCACAAAATGTTGAATTTAGTACAAGTGACTTTATTTGGCAATATTAATCTACGAAATAAAATGTTCCCGAAAGAGAAGTGACTTGTGGAATAAGCGCGACAATTGAGCCCAACGAGAATATATGATTTTACAGTACTTTATCTGAATTTCAGTTTAAACTGAGACACATCGGTATTTTCTTTGTGTGTTATAAACGTAAACTGGGAACTGCTTAGTTTTATCTCTGTCCGAAGACGAATTTTCATGATTACTCTTCATGCAAAACGAAGTAATGCCAATATATCTACAGATATGTTTTAATTGTTTCATGAAAGCTGCCCAGGCACTCTTGATCCTTTTGTATTGAGGAGAGTGGTTTAACATTGTTTAAATATGACGTGAATCAAATGTGATTTAAATGATATAACTATGCACTTAAGTTTGATATTGTTTTGTTCAGCACCAAGTGGACGCGAAGCGGACGTCGATGACACGAATGACCTTGTGATCCATGACCGGAAGGATTTGCTAGAGACCACTGAACCTTGTGGAAAAGCGGGCGTGACTTGTCGACGTCGTAAGAAGCGACAGGTAAGTATTGTGAGCTAATTAACTGTGATTTTTTTTCTTCAATTCATTGTTTTTACGAAATTGTGTTTATGTGAAAAGAAGGTATTCATCTGAATAAATATTAAATCTAGCCGAACCTGTCAGTTTTGTGGGAAATAGTTCATCGTGGTTGTCGGGGTTTGCAATCAATGTACCTATAGAAGAAACACAATTGATCTGTCCGATCCAACCCATACTTTTCTGTACAAAAGTGTATATGTGTTTGTGCAATGTCTCAATCGCAATGACTATCACGCTTTGACTTTTTGAAGCCATCGTCATATAAAAAAAAAGAAAAGGAAAAAAAAAAGTATATTTCTTCATCTTGTTATATTTCTGTTACATTGATTATATTTGTTTGTACGAGTAAATGAAGATATCAACAATTTCAAATTCATGAAGGGCTCCTGTTGTATATACCTGTTATCTAGCCCGGTACGTCTATACGACAAAATTCCAGAACTCGGTGTATCAGTGGTCTGTTACTTCCCTTAATTTTACAATGCATTTTTTAAAAAATGATTCTAAAACAGATACGAAAATGAAGGAAATAAGGATGTGACGTAACATACAGAACAAGCAAACGGGAGCAGTGGTCAATCAATAAAGTTCGATATTCTCTCTCTCTCTCTCTCTCTCTCTCTCTCTCTCTCTCTCTCTCTCTCTCTCTCTCTCTCTCTCTCTCTCTCTCTCTCTCTCTCTCTCTCTCTCTCTCTCTGTCTCTGTCTGTCTGTCTCTCTCTCTCTCCCTCGTGTCACCAGTGGGATAATAAAGAAAAGAAATATCTAAGGTTGAAACTTTCTAAGCGATCCAGTGATACTCAAGTATGAAAACCACATGCCAGTTGTTGAAGTTTAAGATCTTTGACAACGAAACAAACCTCACTCTGACAGCCTCTCAGGCAAAAAACACATTCTCCTATTGGCATGTTGACAATAGATATATCACTCATGCCTCGTAGCTCTTAGAATGAAACATTGATGTCAAAATGAAAGGGAAGTTGAAGGAATTGTGTCAAAGAAAAATAGGAAAATATTCACGAGAAGGAAGTAACCCCTTCCTTATGACATGCAAACGTAAATCCTGTAAGATGGAAGTGCAGATTCGGAGAAATGCCTGATATAACGTGTTATAGAATATTAATCCGAAATACGAAAGTTTGTTTAGCTGATACTTTATGTTCAACATGTATATCTATATTAAAAAAGCAGTCTGCAAACCTGATATATACAACTATTTAAACATGATATAGAAATTCCAGTGAACTAGCCTGAAATACCAGATTATCTCCATATTGTAAAATACCTGGTTTATACATACAGCGTTTCAAGTGGTTTGGTCACGCAGACATTGCTTATTTGAAGACGAATTACCATCATTATAAATAAAAACACAACAGTTCAAATATGTATTTCATGGAAGATATCTTTTGGTTATTCGTGACCACATAAATCACCACAACTTGTGTTCGTTTTGCCTCTTCTTTGGAAACCAACGAGCATGGAAACAGTCACGTGTGAATATGTGGTGTAATGTGGGACTCACGGGACAATATTTGTTCGTTAGGAGGTATCGTAGTGTGGTTCTGTCTATAATGATTCCTGCAACAATTGTCAGTCTACTTAGAAATACCGCGGATGAATAAAGACACACCGAAGATTGTACAAAACACACACAATTTAAGTGGATAACACATTTCAGTATCAATTTACGTTGTAAAGTTAGAAAAGGTAGAACCAAATAATTAATCAAACCGCATCATACAGTTATCATGTTGTCTTATAAATTTCGCCAAGAGCTTGAAATTTGAATACCAGGAGGTGACCAAGGGAAACCAAATCTGATCAAAAAGAATGTCAAAATGCAGATGGGAAAGCGTACTAGCCCCATAATGCAATAGATTTTGTTTTATCTGTCTGATTTATTTAGAAGAAGTACTTTGTATGTATATTCTGTACGTCCAAACCTTGTCTCTATTATATATTGTGTCTGCTGGTAACAAACTGAGAAATACAAGAACACACGCATTAAAACAAGTTTCTGGAGTAATTTGTTAATAATGGGCCTTGCCACCCGTAGAATATATTCTTGTTGGATGTCACAGTGTCAAGTTTGAGGTGTGCATCCTTCTCGATACTCGGTATCCAGAATATATCCATTTATGAATCCAGGGTCACTCATACTGCAATCTCGCCAAAAAAAACCCAGTATTTTAGATATTCCTTTCAGTCTTATATACGTTTGCTATAAGTTTTACTAGTGCCAGTATTTATTGCTATTTATAAGACAACATGGCAGCACAATGGAGGGTTCTAATGGGTTGAAATGAGAATATTTCTCGATTAAGCTAAAATGTGTAAATAAGGGTGGGAGGGCAGATACAATGGTCTTTATCTTTAAACAGAATAGTTGTACCAAAAACACAAATTTCGTCAGTACTTTGCATATAGGTGACTAATGTGTCTATCGAAGGGCTTTACAATGTTCAATTTCGACATTTATAGCGCAACTCCAGGCATAGATCGCAAGTGCATGGTTCGATACTCCATACTCCCGGCGATTTGTGGTTCTCGGGAAGCCGAAAAAACGGACCAGTCTTAATGACGTGGTTGTGTCCTTCGGCAAGATATTTTAAGCTAATAACTATAGAAGGGATTTGACGGGCCTCCTATATGATAGTCATTGAAGTAGGTACCAACTACTATAAGACTGGATGTTCAATGGCCAACATATGTACAAACATTTGTGCAGCATAGGCAATTATAATTTCATACCATATCTATATACACAGGCATTTATGTTTGGTAATTTTTAAGTCATTGTCCACTGATATATATCAAAACGTGTACAAGTTATGAGATATTAAGAAATTATCGGTTTGACAATTAACAAACTTAGCACCTGCGGAGGTAAGGTGGAGAACAGGACATCGGTTATCTCCAGGACTACTGCTCGGATAGGGTTTTCCTAGTATCACACTATGTCACTATCCATAGCAATTATGATAGGTGCATCATTATGGAAAGGCAAATTTTGCAAGGTTCAAGATATTCCAATACGGTTAATATATGGATAAAGTCATGAATAGATCTGCTTGAAGAATTCTAGGATTGAAGATAATGTCATGACAAACACATAGATAAATACAGGCCTAGATGTCTTGTGTGATTTTGAACACTGTGTATTCTCGTCGACGTCGGGTAGATACAGCGATCGCATTTGATACATAATTGATCACGTTGACAAGTGTTGTGGTATGCTTGTGTTTATTCCCTGTGGAAATCAGGTAAACTCAACTCACATGACACCAATCAATACACTAACGGGAGTCTTACAATTACAGAGTCGGATTGATCAATACGGTATGCAAACAAACATGCAATCAAATTTTGAAATCAAACGAGAATCATAGTATTGTGACGAAGGAAGTTATTTGATATTTATATCATGTTCATAATTCTGACACCAAACACACTAAACATCATTTATATATTGGTATTTTTAATAATTCTGAAACTATAAGATCCGTTTTGCGTTTGAATCGAGTGGATTTCAAAATGGCAAGGTGAGTACTGAGTGATCACCTTGGAATTATACACATGCAATGGTAAGTGAGCTTGTCTTTAAACGATTAAAAACTCTATGATCTTTTTGAACATGAATGTTGTTTATAATGTAGTGAAAACTAGACATTTGTAGCATATAGGTAAACTGCTGATTGACAATGATATACTGATGATTGACAATGATAAACTTTTGATTGACAATGATACTTGTGATTGACAATGCTATACTGGTGATTGACAATGATATAATGTTGATTGACAATTATATACTGTTGATTGACAATGCTATACTTGTGATTGACAATGATACACTGTTGATTGAGTTTGATATACGGTTGATTGACAATGATATACTGATGATTGACAATGATAAACTTTTGATTGACAATGATACTTGTGATTGACAATGCTATACTGGTGACTGACAATGATATACTGTTGATTGACAATGATACAATAGTGGTTGACAATGATACACTGTTGATTGAGTTTGATATACGGGTGATTGACAATGATATACTGGTGATTGACAATGATATACTGGTGATTGACAATGATACAATGGTGGTTGACAAGGATACACTGTTGATTGAGTTTGATATACGGTTGATTGACAATGATATACTGATGATTGACAATGATAAACTTTTGATTGACAATGATACTTGTGATTGACAATGCTATACTGGTGACTGACAATGATATACTGTTGATTGACAATGATACAATAGTGGTTGACAATGATACACTGTTGATTGAGTTTGATATACGGTTGATTGACAATGATATACTGATGATTGACAATGATATACTGGTGATTGACAATGATATACTGGTGATTGACAATGATATACTGTTGATTGACAATGATATACTGGTGATTGACAATGATACAATGGTGGTTGACAAGGATACAGTGGTGGTTCACAAGGATACAGTGGTGGTTCACAAGGATACAGTGGTGGTTGACAATGATACACTGTTGATTGAGTTTGATATACGGTTGATTGACAAAGATATACTGATGATTGACAATGATAAACTTTTGATTGACAATGATAAACTTTTGATTGACAATGATACACTCTTGATTGACAATGATACACTTTTGATTAACAATGATAAACTTTTGATTGACAATGATACACTCTTGATTGACAATGATATACTTGTGATTGACAATGATACACTGTTGATTAAGTTTGATATACGGTTGATTGACAATGATATACTTGTGATTGACAATGATGAACTTTTGATTAACAATGATAAACTTTTGATTGACAATGATACACTCTTGATTGACAATGATATACTTGTGATTGACAATGATACACTGTTGATTAAGTTTGATATACGGTTGATTGACAATGATATACTTGTGATTGACAATGATACACTGTTGATTAAGTTTGATATACGGTTGATTGACAATGATATACTGATGATTGACAATGATAAACTTTTGATTAACAATGATAAACTTTTGATTGACAATGATACACTCTTGATTGACAATGATATACTTGTGATTGACAATGATACACTGTTGATTAAGTTTGATATACGGTTGATTGACAATGATATACTTGTGATTGACAATGATACACTGTTGATTAAGTTTGATATACGGTTGATTGACAATGATATACTTGTGATTGACAATGATACACTGTTGATTAAGTTTGATATACGGTTGATTGACAATGCTATACTGGTGATTGACAATGATATACTTGTGATTGACAATGATACACTGTTGATTGAGTTTGATATACGGTTGATTGACAATGATATACTTGTGATTGACAATGATACACTGTTGATTGAGTTTGATATACGGTTGATTGACAATGATATACTTGTGATTGACAATGATACACTGTTGATTGAGTTTGATATACGGTTGATTGACAATGATATACTGGTGATTGACAATAATACAATGGTGATTGACAATGCTATACTGGTGATTGACAATGATATACTGATGATTGACAATGATACACTGTTGATTGAGTTTGATATACGGTTGATTGACAATGATATACTTGTGATTGACAATGATACACTGTTGATTGAGTTTGATATACGGTTGATTGACAATGATATACTGGTGATTGACAATAATACAATGGTGATTGACAATGCTATACTGGTGATTGACAATGATATACTGATGATTGACAATGATACACTGTTGATTGAGTTTGATATACGGTTGATTGACAATGATATACTGGTGATTGACAATAATACAATGGTGATTGACAATGCTATACTGGTGATTGACAATGATATACTGATGATTGACAATGATATACTGGTGATTGACAATGATACAGTGGTGATTGACAATGATGTACTGTTGATTGACAATGATATACTGGTGATTGACAATGATACAATGGTGGTTGACAATGATACAATGGTGGTTCACAAGGATACAGTGGTGATTGACAATGATACAATGGTGATTGACAAGGATACAGTGGTGATTGACAATGATATACTGATGATTGACAATGATATACTGATGATTGACAATGATATACTGGTGATTGACAATGATATACTGTTGATTGACAATGATATACTGGTGATTGACAATGATATACTGATGATTGACAATGATATACTGGTGATTGACAATGATATACTGGTGATTGACAATGATACAGTGGTGATTGACAATGATATACTGGTGATTGACAATGATACAATAGTGGTTGACAATGCTATACTGGTGATTGACAATGATATACTGGTGATTGACAATGATACAATGGTGGTTGACAATGCTATACTGGTGATTGACAATGATACAATGGTGATTGACAAGGAAACATTGGTGGTTGACAATGATATACTGTTGATTGACTTTGATATAGTGGTGGTTGACAAGGATACAATGGTTATCGACACTATTAATGTTATATCATTTGTCTATACACATTGTAATTTTTCATATCAAGTCGGACCACATGGATTTGGGATGAATCCCAACGCGACCGAGGGTTGAAAATTCGTCCCAAATCTCCATGAGTCGGACGAAAGTGACTTGACTTGTGATGTTGGCTTCCCATGACTTTGATCTTGTACGGATAGAAAGCGATAAATGATTTTTCAGGAGAAACTGTCGTGTCGCCCTGGAGAATGTGAGGAGTTAAAGTCTTCTAAATAACAAAGATAGACTTTCTAATTCACCTGGCTAAGGATTGCTGCCGTGTCTGAGGAATCGATGAAGATATTTCATAGACTTCTTTTAATTTCTTCCACTCGATTACATTACATATCCTATCATTTCTGTATCAAATTTATTAAGATATGTTAATCAGCTAGTATTTGTAGCTTTTGATATCAGAAAACGATGTTACATGTAAATCTCCCGCGAACCACCACACTTACATAAAAATATTTCCTTAATAGTCAAAACGATATTAATGTTATTTTACAGTTTTCCAAAATGCTTAATGCTCAACGAAGGCCAGAACCAGGAACAAACGGAGTGTATGATCTGCCAACTTTGAGTAAAGTCGTGAACGAGATATCGTCTCATAACGTGTCCGAAGACAATGAGGACGACGATGACGATATTGATGAGGATGAGCACATGCTAATACTGAGACAACGGAAACGACGTGATTTTGATATTACATCAGATGACTCTGACGAAGTCAATATGTTAGATGATATCGAGGGTGACAAACCGTCATATTCTGGCATTCCTAGTTTTTACATGCATGGCAAGGACGACATAGATGTTCGTTTAAAAAGGGACATACTGTCCGATTCATCACTTGGTTATGATCTTGAAACTGATAGCGATGACGAAGATTTGTCATTATCCTCAGACGATACCAGTTTGTCTCTTTTGAAAAGCAGACAGAAGAGAGAAACAGATAATTCTAGTTTAGACACATTTGAGGAGGAAAATGATGAAATCTTCGACGATGTTGATGGCGATGACAATGGAAGTGATAGTAATGATTTTGATCAAAAGACAGTCACGAAAGGTCATCTAAAGGGCGTGCCGAACAACTATGTACTACGGGAACCCTCCAATCAGAATAAGCTAAAAGAGGAGGAAGTAATTACAAATGATTTAAAATCCGAAGAAAAAGACAAAACATTAAATGAAAATAGGACTACTGACATTCACAACAAACAGATGATATCGGAAAGAGGTCCAGCTATGCAGGATAAAAACGCCGATAACGACACAAGCTCTAGTAATGCTAAAAACAGCGGTCCGGAAACAGAAAGTGATGCGGACCTCTCGGATATTCCGTTTGATGCTCATTCTGTGGTAGTTTTGGACAGAGTGCCACGTGATAGTTCAGAGGTGATGGCTTATGAAGAAGATGACCCGAACTCCGGTGAGAACTAATTTGAATAGATGATAAAGGAGACCTTGTCAAGATGCAATTTTGAAAAAAAATGTTAATAAAAGAAACTGACGTAAGAAGAAAATGGAACAAGTGTATGTAATCGATAATTTATTCTTTATTTGGCGTGGATCCGCCACAAACATTTAATGACACTATGACAATTTCCCTAGAGCATACGGTTTTAACTGATAACTATTATCCATTCAGTGCTTGAAGTAACAAAGTGCATTTTCATTACCAATTGATAGACAGAATAAATTATAATATTCAAGGTACTTTCATTGAGTTCTCAATATTGCATCTTAAATATTTATATATTGATTCGAACTTTGGTTCGATTAATAAAGTTAAGTGTGATCATTAAGTGTGATATTGTTGTCACGCATATAATAAGGTGTAGTTTACCATCACTAAAGTTTCATTGACTGATGATCTCGGTTTTTTAATGCCTTATTACACACCGGTTATAGGATAAGGCTTCCAAACTCCTGTGATCATTTATGCGGCTATGTGTTCCTTTTCCGATTGCTTATTACTGATGCAGAATTTGCTAACCGTTTCACATGTTTCTGTTGGTACTGTATATATATCAGGCACTACTTGGTGGAAGGCAACCCGGTTTTTCTGTCATTGAATGTTATTCATTAAAAAAATTCTGACGGACGTGCATATGACAAACATTGAAAGTCTTAGTAAAGGAATGCTTGTCAAAGAGCAAATATAAAATCGCTAGATTGTTCAAAGACTAACATAGGGAATAACAGCTTTTGAATTAACTTAAGAACTAGGAAAAGCAGTGCCAAATAATGTATTTAACTCCACCATATAAACAGTCGTTTTGTCCCTCTAGGACTTGTCAGTGATGCTAAGCCCTACATTTTGAAGCCTAGGAGGCCACCGAGGAATATCCAAAGTAATCGAAACATATGTAAAATCTATAAGGGGAGATGCACCAGCTTTTCCGCAAGTCTCTTTTAAACAGCCTCTTCGACCACCGCAGTGAACACATAGGCGCCAAATTATTATCACAAGTTGTGGTCGTTGCAGACCGACATTATTGGAAACCACGGGAGGGGAAGGATAAAATGTAAAAAGTACTGGTCGGGGACAAAACCGAGTATTTTTTAAAAATATAATTGATGTAGCATGCTTTTTTGGCTCAGTTGGTAGAGTGGCGGAATATCGCACCTGATATGAAGCTTTGATTTCCGGCTTCGGTTTCGGTCTAAGTGCTAAGCTGTTCTTTTCACTTAGTCTCGGCGCCTGGTCCAATATGTTTTTGTTCTGAATATCCAGGGTGTTTTATAACTGCAGCATATATCATGCCAATTCTGAATTTGATCTGAATTATTAATTAAGCAGTTTTTTGGTACATGTGGTACATTTTCGACTACATTTCATCATGGACGAAAACTGTGTCACTAATGCAGTTTTTATTGTTCTATTGAATGCATGTCTTAATTCGTTAAATGTTGGTTTTAAATGATTTAATCGTTCATTATTTGAACATAGATATCAAACATTCGGATTCAGCAACGATCGTTCTACAGAATGAGAAATACAGCGTTTGCTAAATTTCACCCGCTGCTCACGTTTATCTTCCATTTATCTAGTGTCGTTTTCTGAATATCACAAGACACTTCATCGTCAAGACATTTGCTATAAATATTTTTTTACAAGTATGCATCGGCTATCCTAACTTGATAGAGGACGAACTCTCGCAATGCTCTTGAGAGTGAGGTAGCACTCAACAGCAGGTCGCTACTCTCTTCGGAGTTCACAAATCGACTAAAAGTTGGTAAGTTTTACGTCTCAACGCCAGGGGAAGAGTTGATGACGAAACGACTCAGTGCTAATTCATAATTATGCGGGAAGTCCTGCCCTCTGATGCATGCGCAAAGAACTGTAAATAAATCTGCCGTCTTCCAACATGGCAGAAAGCGTGCGAGGGAAGCGGGGATGAAAACGTGTTTTGACGGACTCTGAGGCGAAAAGAAGGAAGATGGCTGGTTAATACTCTGTATCGCTCTCTGTTTGGCTCTCTCGTGTAGTATCACTAAGAAATCATATTCATAAATACTCTTATCATCGAATATTTGCTTTAGATAGATCCATTTCGCGACGTTCTATATGTTCTTTACCGTATCGTAGCCCCAATGTGAGGGCCTCTTTGCAATTAATCGTAGTTTTTCTCCTGCACGTTTTTGTGTCATATCGAAGCATAGATTATTTCCATACAGGATATATAGAGTATTGATCACATTTATCGGTAAAATCTCTATACAAGTGATATCACATAGACGTACTACTCACTTCTTCCTCCATTTTTGTTTTGGTTCTGACCGCGTCTGAACGTATCACGTAACTTTTCCTCGTCAATATTTATATCCTGGTGTTGATTAACGAGACTAATTCCGGCACCGATATCTCCGGTACCTTTCAATTTCAAGTTCGAAACTTTATACAAGTCTTTATTTATATATTATCTATTAGTATACAACAACATTTCCAGTCAATAAAATATGAAAAATATCTATAACGGAGTGGGTCTGGCTCTTTAAAGAGAACCCTCTCGCAATAATTACATCTGGAGATAAGTTTGAGTCCGTGTGTTTCAGGCTACCTGGAGTGGGAGGCTTGGGATCCCTGTAGTGTGACGTGTGGTGTAGGACGTACTACCAGGAGGCGTGTCTGTACCGACCTTACCCACTGCAGGGACGGCGACGTCGAGATCGAGGCATGCGTACTCGACGAAAAGTACGAATGCTGATGATACTGGAAAACCCTCATTGGTCATTTGGTCATTGAATTTAAAAAAATTATTTATTAAAAGTGACACCGAGTATAACTTCTCTCGATCTGTTCTTTTATTTATTTGTTTATTTATTTAACAGGTTTTAACGTCCACTGTTTACAGCCTTTCGGACGAGGGTCCTTTTGTTTATCTCTATAAGGATAAATTACAACTACATAACTGAAAATGAAAAAAAAAAAAATAAATAAATAAAGCACTTGCAATCTATATGGAATGTGTGCCACCATAAGTTCATAATTTCTAAGATACACCAAAAATCTACTAAGGTAGCCAACAAGGGGTACGTTGGTTCTGATTCAAATGCAAGCGGTACGTGAAGGATCTACAAGATAGGACTTCACGGCTATAATTTCGGAAAATATATCATGACCTGTACATGGTTACAACAGAAAAGGAAACGTTCGATGTTTCCGTCATTAAATTAGAATGTACCAGTAAGATAGTCATTGTGTGATATTGTTACATTCCTCCGTCGAAGCCAAACAAGCCGGCGTGTTTAATATGTTCTCAAGATGTACGGGGATGAAAAAGAGGTTACGACAGGTTGTCTGTAGTCATCAAGTATCTTTAAAGTTTTTAAATTGTTTTTTTTACAATGGAGGACGTGTGAGAGTGTGAGTATGGATGTGACAGGTCGTTTTCAAAAAGAGAGATGTATATCTAAGGATATATAAAGGGAAACAGAAAATAGATGCTTGCGTAAGGCCATATTTTTTCAGTAAGACTTACTTTCTAAGTTCAGTTGTTTGCCGAGGAGTTATGCAAAACATCAGAATCGAAGTTTATGCTCCACCTGCTACTAAATGCCCAAATCCACAGGTTTCATTACTGCCAGGACTACATTTACAAGCTAGGAGCCGTGAAATGGTTTCTGAGATTGTACACTTCGTCCGACAAAAGTCTGTCTAAAAGCAATAGATTACACTATACGCGAAAAATTTTAAAACCAATATCGAGATTCGTAATTGTCATCGTCAATAGTTGTACAACTAATTATGACAGTCGCGGAAAGTGAACTGTTTTGTCTTTTTAATTTTCATTATTTCATGGTAAGAATCTTATAATGACAAAACGAAATGTCAGGTTGTGTTTTGGCTTTGATGTACACCCCTCCCACTCCAAAATATTATATTTTTAGGTGGTGTAGCAACATGTTGATAGACTGACAAGCAATATCCATCTATTAAACTATACTGTTGGGATGTTCTCCGAACTGCTGAAAATTGACACTCCATTCTTCTGAACTTATCACTGGCTATGCAATGCGTGCAATTTACACACAGGGACTTGGCACAATTTCCCAACTCATATTCCATATACACGATTTATAATGTCACTATAACACATATAATGTACGGATTCGGGTGGGGAACTTCATGCCAAGTCCATGGGATTTATAAGACTGATATAATAATTTAATAATAATATCTTTGGTATCTCTACCCAAATGGAGACTCTGAGTTGCCAAACCACTGGCAAGCTGAGTATCGGTTTTGTAAATTAAGAACCTTCTATATCCGGTCTTATTATCCAGATTTTAACATTCCTTACCAGATTGACATACTATGCTACAATTATTTATCATATACTACCAATATTTTCGTCTGAAATGCCCATAACATAGGAAAGAGGTGCACACATTTTCATTATAATAATTGTACCAATTATAATCTCTTATTTCTATATATGAATCATGATGGATATCAATTTGCTTATTGTTAAAAGTGATATGCTACTATGCTGCGTCCCTGATTGAATAAATCTCAAATGAAATATTGGTAAATACATCTAATTAAAACAGATTGACTCAAACCTTCAAATACTTGGTAGGTGGATAAATGCCGGTGGAGGGGTAAGGGAGGGGTAGGGGACGGACACAGAAGACCATATTGGATTTTCCCCATGTACAGAGTGGATGATATTTTAAACAATTAATTATATTTTGTTGTTAAATAAATGAAGATTGTAGTGACCAAATCCAGTTTTCCAGGTGAAATACATATGTATATATGTAGCAAATACACATGTCAATAAACAGTGATACGTATCTGTGATCTTCTGTGTGTTAAGCGGTTACGTTCATGATGGTGAATTCCGGATCCCATCGTCCATCCGTTTTAAATATTACTTTGTACACCAGTTTCGAAAGTAAAAGTTAATTACAAGTAATTTCCAGTTATAGCTATGTGAATTCCAAGTTATATTTCGTCAGATCTTGTGACCAGGACGTGACTTACAGAAAATGTTGGCTTCAGGTAAGATATCGGAACATGTATACTATGATATAGGAGGTTAAATATTATTTGTACAGTTGATTTCATGATCATATATCTATCCTTTATCACAAGTATATGTATCTTTCTCGCGGTATTTGTATTACTAACTTAGTAGAGTTAGACATGTTGACAGGCTGCAAACTCCCCCGGAAAGTCAAGGCTTTCTCAATTTCGGTACTCCTTTTGTATTTTTTCTTGAGTTTAGTGTAATTCAGTACTCACAGGCACTGGCATCTGGAATGTATACAACTGATGTGTAAAAATCCAGACAAGTAACAAATTACCTACACGTCATACTCATACAAACATGTTTTTCAACATACGTGGTTTAGTAACTATGTGCTAGGTTGGTTGACAAGCAATACCCATTTCAGAAACTACGTAACATTCTGTTGTTCTTTGAACTGCTGAGAATGAGACTGACATCGATTTTTCTTAAATAATTTCTGGCTGTGCACAATTCATAAAATTGGTAAGTTGCTTCAAATGAATGACATTGTCCCACTTTCAAGGTCACAGGGGTAAAACATACTGATATTTAGATCATTTAACAGCTTCTTAATAACTAAAAGGAACAGTTTGCTGTTCTTTGGCCCATAGCAGGCTAGGGAGAAGCTCTACTAAGTCTCTGAGAACTAAAAAAAATCACCTTTCAACAGGTCCTGGTATATATGTAGTAGCATTTATCAGAAAAAGGATTTCAAATTTGCAGAAATTGACTTCATGAACTGAAAAAAAGCTTTTAAGCTGCAAAACATTTTTAATATCAGTCAAATGAGGAGTGACAATGAATACTAACCAAAATACTATTTTGGCTATTAAAACTTTATGCTGGATTGTTTGCTGAGAGTGCTTAGACAAAACTTTCACACGCAATGATAGATACACTTTTTGTTTTGTACTGATTTTAATCTGAAGGCCATGCCTATTCCAGCACAATGTGAACTTACAGGCCATTTGTTTTGAAACTACAATTTATGCACTTATTTGAAAATTATTCATTCAACATACAGTGAATTGAAGTGACAGATTTAATTCTCGTTTTGGTACAATACTGTACACTAAGTGAACATACTGTGAATTGAAGTGACAGATTTAATTCTCGTTTTGGTACAATACTGTACACTAAGTGAACATACAGTGAATTGAAGTGACAGGTTTAATTCTCGTTTTAGTACAATACTGTACACTAAGTGAACATACTGTGAATTGAAGTGACAGGTTTAATTCTCGTTTTGGTACAATACTGTACACTAAGTGAACATACTGTGAATTGAAGTGACAGGTTTAATTCTCGTTTTGGTACAATACTGTACACTGAGTGAACATACAGTGAATTGAAGTGACAGGTTTAATTCTCGTTTTAGTACAATACTACTACTACGGAACCTGCAAACAAAGCTTCCATCCGTCGGTTTGAGTCAGTTGTGATAGCCGACTGAGAGAAAGAAACGTGACCTAGATTTTCACCAGAGACGTGTGTTTCTAGTTCCATGGTTTGTTGTAGGCTCATACATTCCGCGGGATCTTTTTGTTGTATGTCCTTTCCTTGACACGTTATTGAATTGCTAGAATCCCAAGTGGACAGCTTCAATCGAGGGGATAGTGCCATTAGTGGTGGCCTTGAGACCGTCGCTGGAATGTTTCGATTTAGTCCATGATGTTGAATGGATCTCGATGCTGTGACTGGTGCTCGTGGATTATTAGTAAGGAGATTCGATATGGCCTGTTTGTGAACATCATTTAAAGTTCTGTAATTATTTAAGCTCTGTGTGTTTTTGTGTCCAGTTACATACACTTGGAGATTGTCCGGAACGTTGTGATAGATTTATCCTCCATGGGTGTTCCACATTGGACATAAGTATCCTACATGGGCAGAGGTGGGAGAAAGATTTATCCTCCATGGATGTTCCACATGGGACATGTCTATCCTACATGGGCAGAGGTGGGAGAAAAAGTTATTTCTTTTTCTGGAACATTTCTGAACTCTCAGAAAGTGAGTAGAAGTGAAGAGCTTTTTCCCTTTATGGTACAATATCTTCACACTGACTGGTCTGCCAAGTCGGGACAAATTTCTGGGTGATTATATTTGTAGATATATCTGTTAGATAAACCGATTGGCTAATCTTGCACAGTGAATTGTATCCCGGCAGCATGGATAGGTATTGCATTAGTGACTGCAAATCTATGAAAATCATGTTATGAATCAGTAATGAATGCAATTTGTTCAGCATTATTTTGAAGTCTTTTATCCCATCTTAGATTGTTCAGGACCTTTGAAAAAGGCAAAAAAATAGCTTACTATGGGCAGTTCCATTGCATTACATTTTATATCACAGTGTTTTTTTTCCCTATTTTCAGATTATGCTCTGAGGCACGAAAATGGGACTGAAAGGACTTTGCTTGAAATGAAAAGAGTTTCTATTTTTACTGTAAAAAACAGTTAGATATGTCTAAACAACTGCAGAATTTGCCAGGTGCTGGTACTTTTCATCAAAAGCCAGCACAGGATCGAGGCGGTATTGGAATGAGAATGGTGCCAACACAAGTGTTAAGAAAAAACATAGGGAAACAGTTGGCACCAGAATCATGTAATTCTGGAAAAGGTAATTTTAGATGTGTGTTTAGTAGGAATTAGGGAAAAATCTTCTCTATATTTTACCACAAAAGCTTACTGGTTTTTAAAATTGCATACTATTTATATGATATCTGTACAGAACTTAGAAAGTCAAGAAAAAAAATACACCTGAACATACTTAGTTCAGTGAAGTCAAATAAGCTGTTTATCACTTTTTTGGCAAACTAGAACAATGAATTTGCACATTAGTAATAATTGCCATATATAAACAATGGCCAGAAGCGATATTTAGTTTTATCATACTTTAGTGAAGTACTACCATGAAAACTGCTGAAATAGGGTAACTGATATATATATATTTACATTATCAGGTGTATTCATGTAAGTACTGTGCGAAGGCCATATAAGGTTGCATTATACGTTTTCATCGCAGATTATTATTACATGAAAATATTTTTCCATCAGTTCCTTGAATGGCAATGTGTCTGTAATCTATTCAAGACCCGAATGCTTGCATGACAATGATTTCCACTTATACTTAAATAGTATAGCAGCAACCCTAAATTTCTAGTTGATTTAAATGAAATTGAAAATTCACAAGAAAAACAGATCAGATGCTTTATTGTCATATTTTGTTTAGATTTATTTCTTGCTTTTTAATTTATCAAGGAGATGAAGATATGAAAGAATCTGGCCCTGAATATAATGATGAAACAAGCAAGGAAGATTTTCAGCTGACATCAGGAAATTCTGATCCATGTAAGTCTTTATACACATACTAGAAACACATACACAACTACCTGCAATAAGCCAAGGGTCAACATGTACCTCTGGCTCAAATTCAGGGTCAGTCATGCGACATTTGCTTGTGATTCTACTGAACAGCATTGATTTGAAATGGAGGGGCTTCAATGTGTACATTACCTGCTTAGTTATTTTATTACATCTATGATGTCTATATCAACTTTTATACCATGGTTTTTCATTGTGTCTGTAAGTCCCTTCATTCTTCTTCTCGTCCTTCCTCTCTCTCTTGTATGGGCTCTATCTCCTACACTACTTTGTACTTGAACTGCATATTTGGGTTGTGTCATGTATCAAAAATAGGCCACTATGACCTACATTTTGACCTTTGACATACATCAAAGAAAAGGTATGCTTGGGCCCTATCTTGAATGCTACATGCTTGGGCCCATCTATCATCTGTCCTTCCATCAACTTTTTCTACAAAGAACGACTTCTTGGATTTTGACCAAACAAAGTAAAAAACATCCTTTGAGAAAGAAAATCAAATTTTATAAAAATGGGGCCGAATAGGGAAATATAGCAAATTCTTTAAAACTCTTCTTCTGTAGGAATGCCAGGATTCTACCACCATTTGAACTTAAGCATTATGTTTGACTGTTTAGTCACAGGGCCGTCTTCTTGGATTGATGGAATGGGCCTAATGGGGAATTAGAGCAAATTTTGAAAGAATTCTGTCCCAGTTCGGCTGACACAGTCTTTGGGAATGGGAAATCTATTTTATTTAATGGTTTATTTAAACTCTGTGTGTCCTGATGGGCTGGGCTCAAAAGTGGGTGAAGGGTACTATATTTTTAGCCCACCATCATCAGATGGCCCTGTGTCCGTGGTCAGTCGTCTGTCCCTCCGTAAACAATTCTTGTTACCACTATTTCTGGAAAAGTACCGGGTGGATCTTGCTCAAATTTCATATGCAGTTTCCCCTTGGTCCCTAGTTGTGCATTGTACCTTTTTTTGGACTGATTTGAATTCAAGATGGCCGCCTGTCAGCAAACTTGGATTTTGGAAGTAAAAGTTTGTTACCGCTATTTCTGAGAAAGTACTTGATAGATCTTTCTCAAATTTCATATGCAGTTTCCCCTTGGTCCCTAATTGTGCATTGTACTTTTTTTGACTGTTATGAAATCAACATGGCCGCCTGTCAGCAAACCTGGATTTTTGAAGTAAAAGTTTGTTACCGCTATTTCTGAGAAAGTACTGGATGGATCTTTGTCAAATTTCATATGGAGCTTCCCCTTGGTCCCTAATTGTGCAGTGTTGGACTGATTCGAATTCAAGATGGCCCACAGATGGCCATCTTGGATTTTGAGAGTAAAATCTTGTTACTGCTATTTCTGAGGAAGTACTGGATGGATCCTTCTGATATTTCATAGGTATTGGTTTCCATTGGTCCCTAGTTGTGCATTGTACCTTTTTTGGACTGATTTGAAATCAAGGAGGCCCACAGGCAGCCAGTAATACAGTATTTTGTTATCGCTGTGACAGGATCCTTCTCAAATTTCATATTTATCTTCCTCTTGGTACCTAGTTAAGCATTGTCCCATATTTAAAATGATCTGAAAAAAACAAAATGGCCTATAGCTCTCCATCTTGGATTTGAACAGCGAGTAATTGTTTTATGGCTATTTCTTACCTACATGATCAGTCATTCTCAAGTTTCAGATTTTCTAAATTTAGTTAATATTGATAAATACACTGTTTAGGGTATGTATACTAAACCATGCATTGAATTGAGATAATGGCATATGGGTTGATACATGAGAAGTAACAGAAGAATTGATTTATTAAAAATGTCAACAATTCCTAATATTTAAGTGTCGGTGTTACAAAAACTTTAATGTAATAAAATAAACTTAATTTAAAATTAAAAAAACAGAAGAAAAAAAAATAGTTTTAAAAAACTTTGAACTGTTATGTGCATCATTTCATCATCATCATCACCATCATCATCCATTTTGAATTTAATAAGTATACAACTTAATAAATGGTGTTCATTTTATCACTATATCCCTGTAAAAATATCTTGTGCCATCATTGAGTACATTTACAACACCTGCAACAAAAAAAAAAAAAAATAAATAAATAAATAAACAAATCTTCAAGAACTGAAAACAGATCCTCAAATGGTGGGCGCCAAGATCCCACTGGGATCTCTTGTTGAAGCAATAAGGTCTGTCTGACCCCTCCTTTGGGTAAAGGGTTGGGGTCCATAGGGGAAATATTAAAGTGTCTTAATAAACCCTTTCTGTGGTTGGATGAATATCTGGTAAATGGTTGGTATAGACCTCAGGGGCATGAGAGGCATGGTCCAATAGAGTTGAAAAATGTAACCTTTTAAATCAATCATTTGTTGTAATGGAAGTATCTTGACTAAATTTTGTTTCAAATGCCCTTAGGTGAAGGGGACACAATTTTAGGAAAATCAAGGGTCTACTAAGGGATATACTCAGTATGGGAAAATAGCTCAGAGTTTAAAATCATTCATTTTCAAGGTAATGTGCCAAAAATCAGTATGAAGCTTTGAGAGTTTTCAGTTTTTGAGGAAAGAGTAACAATATAATAGTTAACAAGAATCATTTCAAGTAAAAGTTGAAATATTCAGGTGAGTGATACAGGCCCCTGGACCTATATATCTGCAAAATAATATATCATTGTTAAACATTGTCTGGCTTAAAAATTGTGGAAAAACATACCTCAAACCTCTATATGCAGGTATATTTGTGCTTTCCTTATACTAAGGTTTTCAGGGTAATGTCTGCTTATGAAGGCAATGTAAATACATATTCCCTATATCAGCCGCACAAAATCAAGTGACTTCTGAATTTATCTTTGTGATATCAGAATGAAAAATTAGGAGACAAATCAAAACCTTCTCATTCTGGTCAGTGTTAATGGATTAATAGAATTGTTCACCACCTTTAGGATGAGATAGGGGATCTCAACCCAAGGGGAAAGATTATTAAGTTGACAAACACAAGGTATGCCGATGCTTTCCCCGAGGGTTGAGATCCCCCTATCTCAGCCTGTAGGGGTAAATGATTATTTTTCTTACCCTGTTTTCCTTGTCCAAGTGCACCACAAAGTGTACTGTGTGTTAACAAAAACACATGGATGGTATGAACAGTGACCAGGCACATGCCTCAGACACTTAATGCTTAATAACTTAATCTTGCACAAAACCAGACTCCGGTGTATAAGCCAATAAAAGCAATGAAAAGTCAAATGAAGTTACTCTCTCGATATCCTGTATATTTTTAGATAATAAGTTGTGGATTAAGATGAGTTTCAGATAACGCAGAATTTTCAGTTTTGAGGATAACACAAGATTTCAGTAGCAGACGAACTAGTGTATGTGTGACTTCCTAAATTTAGTTTTCAGAATGTGCAAAGATCATGAGTAGCTTTCATAACCCTAGTGTGAGACAAGGATATTTCACATAATGAAAAAGCATGGATTTATCTGTCCAGAGTAAGAGAACAAGACAATTGTCCGATATTTTTTGTTTATTTGGATTTTAAAACTGGTGGATCTAAGCATGTTTGTATGAATATATATGTTGTCTAATTTTTTTGGCACAAAAGTGGATAATATATATTTTATTGTAGGTTCTGTACGTGGAAGAGACAGGCTTAATCAGGAGTACCACAGTCGTTATCAAGACAGACCATGTGAGAGTACAAGAGATCGAAACAGGCAAGGTGATGAACCAGGAACAACTAAAGGTTTTCCTGCCAAACACTCAATAAACAAAATCTCTTTATTTGTGAAATTTGCAGAGACAGTAACACAGGATATTGATATGTTCAGATATCTCATACAGAGGCTACCAAATGGGATGAATTTCACTTACTTAAAAACATCTATTGATAGACGTACCGGAAACACAGTCATTCATCTGGAGTGCCCATGTAGAAATGATGCTAAACATCTGGAGGAAGAATTAGAAAAAAGTAATGATGAGTGTGAAACGAAAGTCTGCTGTTTTTACTCGTTTGAAGAAGCTTGTGACCTGACAATGTCAACGAAAGAGAAAAACGTCATACTTCTAGAGAAATGCGTTGAAGATATTGTAAACAGGACAAAATCCTCTTTGGAAAACCACCAAGTAAAGATAGAGGAGTTAAAAGAAAAGTTAGAACAACTTCAGAAGTCAAAGGGGAAATATTTGTCGTTGGAAAATTTTGCAGTTGTTGATCAACAGCGGAACGCATTAGAAGATAAACTGAAAGAGCTTCAGCTTCAAAAATTGGAATTTCAAAATTTCATCGCTACAGTTCATCACAAATTAGTTGGACTTCAAGACTCTCCTTTATGTGAAAAACCAGCTGTTGAAATTATGAAAGCATTTGGTGTAGAATGCAACAGACTGGAAAAGGCCTTACCAATGTATGCAAGAAGGTCAGATATACTTGATGTTGTGATGAAAAACCAAGTATCGGTTATCATCGGAGAAACAGGATCAGGAAAAAGTACGCAGATGGCTCAGTACCTTTACCAAAGTGGATACGGCAACAAAGGGATGATTGCATGCACTCAACCGCGTAAAATAGCCGCCGTTAGTGTTGCTACACACGTTGCTAGCGAAATGGGCACAGAGGTAGGAGATGTTATTGGGTATAAGGTTGGAATGAAAGAGAAGAAGACAGCACTCACAAAAATCATGTTTATGACTGATCATGTTCTTTTGAGAGAATGTCTCAAGGATAGAAACCTTTCTTCATTTTCTTGTATCATCATAGATGAAGCTCACGAAAGAAGCATATTCACAGATCTGCTACTTGGTATGATCAAAAGCTGCCTAGAGGTACGTACCGATCTGCGGGTTGTGGTCACATCTGCTACCATTGATCCAGAGGTCTTCGTCCGGTACTTTGGCCACTGCCCAGTACTATCTGTGTCGGGAAGGATGTTTCCTGTAGATATCGTATGGCAAGTACTCGATAGCGGTAAAGAGTCTTTTGCAAACTACATAGAAGATTGTGTCTCGAAAGCAATTGATGTGCACCATAACCAACCTGAAGGGGATATCCTTGTGTTTGTTACCTCTCCACTAGAGACAGAAACTTGTTGTGAAAAGTTTATAGGTTACACAGAAGGCGAAAATCAAAATTATGTTTGCTTGCAACTGCACGGGAAACTTCAAGCCGAGGAACAGAGAAAAGTGTTTGATACTATTCTTGACAAGCGCAAAATTGTTTTTGCTACCAACAGTGCTGAGACATCAGTAACTATACCCGGTATCCGATATGTAATCGACACTGGCTTAGTCAAGGAAATGAGTTACGATCCGAAACGGAAAATGAATACATTGGCCGTAACAACAGTGACACAAAGTTCAGCCAATCAGAGAAAAGGTCGTGCAGGGCGACTTGGACCTGGAATATGTTACCGACTTTACACAGAAGACGATTATAGCAAAATGAAAACGAACATGGTTCCAGAAATACTAAGAGTCAATCTTGGACAGGCAATGTTAAAGCTTTTAGAGCTTGATATCAATCCACTGGAATTCGATTTTGTTATGGCACCGCCAAAAGAAATTATGGAAAGTACAGTGATTGAGTTGGAAGGTCTTGGAGCTGTATATGAGAGAAAAATTACTGATCTTGGAAAATGGATTGCAAAGTTGCCTTTCGATCCCAAATTTGGTGTCTTTATCCATGATGCATTAGCCCTAGGTGCTGGTCTTGAAGGTATAGTTATATCTGCAGCTTGTAGCGGAGGTCCTGTTTTCTTCCGAGCAGGAACTATTGAAGAAAAAGAGCAAGCTGATCGAAAAAAAATCCCATTTTGTCATCAAAACGGAGACTTGATGACAATGCTGAATGTATTTAGAGAATGGTTTCGTCAACCTAAACATACTAGAGGACCGTGGTGTTTTGATCAGTCAATAAATGGCAAGGCAATGAAAGGAATCAAAGACACGGTCAAAGATGTACTGATGACACTTCAGAAAGAAATGCAAACTGTGGTGCCATTTCGATTTGAAGACTCGGAGAAGATCGATACCATGCTTATCAAGCCTATCCTGAAAATATTCAGTGGAAATATTAGCCACTATCTTGGTCATCCAAAGGCAGGTTATGTGATGATTAACAAAGATCAGCGGGTAGAAGTACATCCATCATCATCTTTGATGTCGCTGGCCTGTCAGCCAGAGTGGCTTGTCTTTGACCAAGTCATGAAAACGTCAAGGGACTTTGCGATGAATATTACGCCAGTCAGTGAGGAAATGCTGATCAGTTGTATTGAGAAAGGATCACTGAATGTGGACATAGAAGAAGCCAGAGGTAAACGTATTTTGCCATTATGTACATCATACGTGGGTTCGAAAATTTTCAGAGAAGTTGTTGGACCTCGATATACAGCTCTCCGGACGTTTGAAGGAGAATTGGTTAAACAATGCAAGGGATCTGTCGTCGTGGTTGAAGCTGACCGTGAGAACGGCGAGCTTAAGTTATTTTCAAACTTATCAAATCACAAAACAAAGAAAGGTTCCCTGGACAATATGCTGAAACCTATCAAAGGTAACCTACTTGCTGAGGAAAAGGAAGAAAAACTCGGTGTGAAATCAGATGACCGGTCTGTAAGGGCAGTATTAGGAGCAGGAGGCGTTGTCAAAACTTTGTATATGCCTGATGAATACAAGGTGGTGCTGATTCACTGCGTTGTCAACAAGACACAAGAATTGGAATATGATGATATATTTCAACGCTTCAGCGAATTTGGAAAGATCGAGAAGTGTATAAAGTATAACTTTAAGAAGAGTGCACCGTCGCTTTGGGGTAAGGTGATATATCAGAAACCAGAGGATGCTCTACAAGCAGTTACGATGACCAAAGGAAATCCTGATCTTTCCGCTCAACCAGATATGCGGATTATCAGTGAGCAATCAGAGAAATTCAAAATCCGGATACAATGGTGTCGTAGACAATCACGAGGATTTGGTTTCGTCACATTTAATAGTGTTATAGATGCCGACAATGCCGTTCGGACTGGCGTAGTTTTGGTAGGCGGTTCTTTAGCAAACATCAAACCTTCAAAATCGAAAGGAGCCCGCCAAGCCACAGAAGGACAGATCTACGTATCCGGACTTAATGAAATGGTGAATGAGGATGTGCTGAGGGAAAGTTTTACCAAACATTTTAATTTAAATTCCGTCACTGGCATAACAAAAGTGCAGGTTATAAGGCAGAAAGTCGGCCTTGAAAATCAAGAAAATATGGATATAATGAAACGACGACTTCATGTAGAAATAGAAAACTACGTCAAACAAGGTACATACAAACTGGAACTGAGACCAAACCAACGAGAGACAGAGATCAACTTCACTGCGTTTGTTACATTTGATAAGCCTGAAGACGGCCTTGTAGTGTGTGACAAAATGGATCACAAATTCAGTTTAAACAATCAAACTGTATATGCTAAGCCGGTTCTCCACTGTTCATTATACATCCCGAAGAAAATTTACGAAAAAAGCGGCGAAGTTGTAGACGAATGTATTAGAGAGCAGGAAAAGATTGGAGTTCGAATGAAAAAAAAACAACTCCAAAATGAAAATGTTGTTGTTGAAATAAATACGGATGACGTTGAAATACTTGTTCGAGCAAGACGAGCTTTCCAAGATATTATCAAAGGGGAAGTAATCGAAAGTGTTGATTCAGTCGCAATGAAGTCTTTATTCATGGGGGAAGGCAGAGCCAAGATACAGCAGATCATGAATCAAACAGAAACACTCATCCTCACGGACAATAGGGTGATGTCAGTCTCAATCCACGGACCCCAACAAAACAGACAAAGGGCAAAGCAGAAAATAGATGAATATCTTGTGGAAGTATCCGCCGGCAGTTCCGAGGTCCTAGACTTGAAAGGCGAAGGAAAACCTCCTGGTGTTTTGAAGGCAATTTTCTTGACATATTCATTTGATTTCTCTAAACTATGTCAAGAAACGGGACTTGTCTCTGTTAGATTGGATCAAAGACGTCATCGCTTGATGCTGTTCGGGTCAGACGGTGCAGTACGAGCGGCTAAGGAACGCATTACAGACGTTATGCAGAGCCTTTCTCCGGCTGGTTTGAAAACAGAGGAAAATGTGCCGGAATGCACCACATGCTTTTGTCCTGTTGAGCGAAAGGATTTGTACCGTGTTGAATGCTGTGGTCACCCTTACTGCAAGGGATGTATCAAGGTACAAGTACAAACGTCCATCACTAGCAGGGAATTCCCATTAAAGTGTGAAATGGAAAACTGCAATACTCCATTCACATGGCAAGACCTTATAAATCTGTCTAGGTTGGGTTACATCAAAATTTCTGAATTAACTGATTCGTCAGTCGGTAGATTTGTCCAGGAAAACAAGATGCAGTATCATTATTGCGTAACGCCTGACTGTCCAGTTGTCTACAGAATAACGAGAAATGGAAAGTCATTTTCTTGTCCTGAATGCCACATCAAGGTATGTACAAGCTGCCATGTACAGTTCCATGATGGTATCACATGTGCCATTTTCAAAGCAGAGGGAAGCGAGGACCCCGCCATGGCAAGATGGTTCTCCGAAAACAACGCGAATCGAAAAAGATGTCCAAACTGTACCATGCCAATAGAAAAGAACGGTGGATGCAACCATCTGACCTGTTTGTCTTGTAAAAAACATATTTGTTGGTTGTGTTTGCAATATTTCGACGAGAGTGGCGCATGCTATGGACATCTTGATAAAGCACACGGTAGCTTTGTTTGAAGTAGATACTTTGAATTCTTTGATGTCACCATTACATGGCTGCAATAAAGAACATTGCCATCAAAAGAGGAAATAACAGTGTGTTAGCAAGAATTGACGGATTAGTTGATTGTAACGGTTAATGATACACACTTACGTTGGAAACGACGTAATTGGAAAGTCGGTGCAATTACGAGTTAAATTGTCTTTCTGGCAATTCTATATAATTCCTTATGATATCTTTATATTTCAGTTTGTTCAACACAACAAAGATCATAGTTGTGCACTATACACTTTAAGAATGACCCTATTGATATTTTATTCCTCGTCATAATACATATTTTGGCCTTTGAAAAATGTTACTGCTTTTTCTGAAGAACCGAACGTGATCCTTTTGAAATGTGTGGGTGACCTTCTCCCCATACCACATTGGACCTTCATGTAAACATAATAGAGTATTCATGATGTTTTCATTTTACATCTTGAAACTTTGGGTTTATTACCACTTTTTTCAAGATTGACCTTCAGGTTTATCTTACTTAATATGTTACTGCACGATAAATTTACTGTTTACATTAATATGTTTGTAAATATTATTTATAATCAAGAGAAGAGAACAGGAAAAAAGGTAAATATACATGATTATGTATCAGTATTGGGTCATTCAGTCTATGCCTACATGCACCAAGACTGTTTAAAGTCAGCTGCATATTTTATGCTATTCAAAACATGCCATTTTGTTTGGGTCAAAATGTGGTTGATTGGCCATTGATTGCAAATTTGGTCGTATCTTCCTGGAAAAAGTAGCTATTACTGAAAGCCCGTAGAATATGGAACCAACAATGATCATACGATGATTGGCGCTATGATCGCTGTCGGATATCTCGTTTAGTTTAGAGAACACATACACTCGAAGTATAAGATGGAGGAAGAACTTTTCAAAATTTATCCAATCAAGATTCAAGTTAGGATTTAATATTGTTTTGACAATTGTTTCATTCATTACTCATGCCCAAGGTTTTGTTACAAGGTTTGCCGTGGCTAGTTATTGTTCTCTTTGATGCCAACTATTTTTGGTGTTTTACGATAAATACCCAGATACGTGATACCATTATCTGTAATTGTTGAGGTCATCACTTGCTATTTAACTAGTGTTTAACATACAAATATTACAAGTGCGGGAATAGCCTTTCAAATGAATATGTACTAGTGCTTCCTTTCATCTGAATCTACCGGTGATTGACAAAATGCATATTTGATAACTTAATGTACATTTTGCAAGTTGGAGAGTTGTTGTAAAGACATTTCCTTTATATTTTTTCCAAGTTTAATTGTTGTTGTGAAGAGTAAATTTATACTCAGTTTTGTTAACCCTGTTACAGTTATCTCGTTTTATATATGTTTAAAAGTATTGTTATACTCTTACCACTTGTTGATTGAAAAAAATGAATCGTTCTTTATAGTTATTGGTTCGAAGAATGTGAAGAAATTAAATTATATTGTATAGAGACTTGCAGGAGTGTGTTCAACCCTTGATGTTCCTGTTATTCTTTTAGGATTTGATGATGGGTAAAACCTATCAAATTAACATATCTAATTAACAAAAAATAGAATGTGCTAATGATCTAGCCTCGGGAGGACTTATCATGTCTGAGAAATGACGTAACAATAAAAGAGTGATTTCAAGAGTATTCAGACTGTGTTTTGTTTAATGAAAGAATTGACAGCTAAAATTTAATGCCTGCATGTCGGTAAAGATTATAAGCTCATCAGTCCAAATTCAAGTGAGCTTATGTTCTGACGGATCGTATCCACATGGTTATTGCGAATTCAAAAAAAAAGAAAAACGTTTGAGGTAAATTTATTCATTGAACAAACTTGGTAGCCCTTCATCCCAGACTCTACAGGTCCCTGGGCCTTTACATTATTGAAAAGAAATATTGAAAAGTTTGAACACCATCGCCTTCAACAAACTTGGTAGCTCTACATACCAGCATACGACAGACCCAATAATCAGTACCCTGGTTATTTCAGTTATTGAGAAGTCATTGAGAAGATTTTCACTTTTTACACTTTAACTTTTTTCTCTGTTGGTCTAGCTAATGACATGACTAGTCTTTAGCTAAGGGTTGATAAATTGTTAACTTCTTTAATCAGTAAGTGGTTGTAGAAATGTAAAGAAGATATTGTACTATAAGCCTGAAAGTATTTATTACTGTAACAGAGGTCATTTTTCATCTCAATGCCTCCGCTAGGAATCGAACCCGGGACCCCTGGCTTACTAGTCTGTTTCATCTCAATGCCTCCGCTAGGAATCGAACCCGGGACCCCTGGCTTACTAGTCTGACGCTCAACCAATCGAGCTAAAGAGAAGTTCTCTCTAACCGAGTGGTATATTGCGGCTAGTATTTTACCAGGGTTTCATTACTATTAGACATTTTCAGAAGTGAAACAGATTTTTTTTCAGAAATGTTTAGAAGATTATAATGAAATATTGAATAAGATACCAATGTTGAATACAATACACTTAAATATTGAATATATACATTAGTATTCAATATGATATGTTTATTTTCTTTGTAATTGCATAAAATTGAAGAGGGTATGCTACACAATATTTACAAGGAAATATTTCCATTTATCTACATGGACGATCGGATTTCTCAGCAATTTGTTTTATGTACAGCAGAAACATAATACGACATCATGGAGGGAAACTAACGTTTTAAACAGAAAAAAAACTACCAAAATACCGATATGTCAACAGAATCTTAATGCTTACTCAAACTTGACTAAACGAGGTTGAAAAATAAACAAACAAAAATGAATAAATAAATAACAGAAAAAGAACAAAACAGCCGCCATGTAAATCTTGATCAATCCAAATAAGTAATATCACGGTCTCAAATGAGAATAAGTCAAATAACGAAACCATCAGATATGCCAACGCGCATCGAACTTATTTAATCTTACGTGCCAAAAAGGAAATACAATTTGCCTTTTGATATTAATGTAGCGTCCATAAAGTTCCCCAAAGGTCTTAAACCTTCGTGAGTTGTGATTATGTCTGTCTGTTTATCCGTTGGAGAGAAAGAAAGAGAGAGGCAAACACAAAACTTTCGTGCGAAGATTTATTTTCTATTTCATTGTCGTCTTGGTAACTTTTAAAGCCCACAGCAGTATACTAAACTTAAATTATTGAATGCCCAAAGCATGAAGCTTATTAATCAACTTTGTGTGTATCCTCCAGAACCGATAATTACTTACAATAGTCAGAATAATCTTAGTCTATAATACTCTGAAACATAAGTAGATGACGTTTGGCTTGATTAGTATACAACCCATTCTCACTGGAGTTTATTCAGTGCTCTTGCTGTTTTAGGTATGTATTTGTAAGAAAAAGTCATTACCTTAGAAATGGTCCGAAACGTTTGCTTGCATAGTGTGGAATAGCTTCCATAAATATTTTCAGAAGAACAGTTGTTTATTCAACTGCCTCAAACATTTCTTTATTCTTTCTTATTAAACACTACGCCCGCAGTTGCAACAAAATTAAAATCACATGGCAAAACATGTTGGTACCATCAGAAAGGCCTGGTCACATGTAACAAACATGTCAAATATGAAAGTTTTACCTCTTATGATGCAATAGTTATGGGCAAAACTAAAGTTGACAACAGACAAACAAACAGAAAAATAGACAGCACAAAAACAATATGCTCCCGATCAATGGATCCGGGTGCATAATAACAAGGGCCTTGATCATCTAAAAAAATCCAGGGTTTCTTACGCGACATTCATATTGTCTCGGCAAAATAGATATCTCAAATCAAGTCATATATAAAAGCGTGCGTGACGTGACGTCATTTACAAATAATTTGCGACATTTTCAGTTATTCAAAATTCATTCATGAGTGGGTCAAGGCACATTCCAAACGAAAATTTATTGTGTCACACAGTGGACGGAGGTGCTCCAACAGCACACGTGACAGGTGGTTTATCTACATTATTTTCGTAAAGAGTGTCATTGAATTATAAGCAGTGGTGCTCTGTAACAGTGTTGATTGAGTGAAGAGCAACTTGATAAGCACTCCCAGCCGAACCTGATAAACAGATAAGGTGTCGCTTATGTTTTCTAGATTCTCAACTTATTCATCACTCAAATCATTTTCGGCATCAAAACCAAAGACAACAATAAAATTAAAATTAGTTCTGTAATCGTAAGTCGAACACAAAGTTTATAGACAGGTGACGATTTGTTTTGGCGATGTGATATAAAATTCAGCCAAAAGTTCAAAAATTTCTTGAAAAATCCATTAATCCATTGTTTAAATTTTGCGTACATTTGTAAGCAAGTCGGAGGAGCTAGATATTTTTTATTGAGAAACGAAAGGGGAAACAATCACGAATCAGAAAATCAAAAAACTAATTATCACTTAATGGACAGCACAGCCTATGGACCATTTTGATAAAGAACTAGAGTCCAGCTCTTAAGTAAAACTCGCATACTTTCTTTATAAATATTGCCTACCATTGATCGATAAATAAATCATCTCCATCCTCCGTTATAGAAGATCTGAGTTTTTGTTCCCAGAAACGTGATTCTTTTCATGCAAAAACGTTTTGATCACATCGGTCGATCGTTTATTTGTTGGGGCTATTTTCCCGTGAACAGTCGATATCATTAAGAGGTGGGTTATCATGGTAGTAGCTGGTGACTACTTCAGTGACCACCACGTGGGATGCCAACAGCAGGCTATTCTGAACAATTTGGGTAAAGTGGCTATGTCCGCACAAGTTAGTCTGTGATTTCTACAATTTACTTCCTGAGAAACTCAAACCACGCCGAGAAAACATCTTCACCAACAAGGAAGTCCGATGCACACAACTCATATTTACACCAGACTGTCTGCTGACTGATATTTTGCACATTTGTCTTCCGTCTGATCTATCTCTTATTTGTCTACCGACTGATCTTTTGGGCAATTTGCCTGCCGACTGATCTTTTGAACATTTGTCTGCCGACTGATCTTTTGCACATTTGTCTGTCGTCTGATCTTTTGCACTTTTGTCAGCCGACTGATCTTTTGCACATTTGTCTGTCGACTGATCTTTTGAACATTTGTCTGTCGACTGATCTTTTGCACTTTTGTCAGCCGACTGATCTTTCGCACATTTGTCTGTCGACTGATCTTTTGCACATTTGTCTGCCGACTGATCTTTTGCACATTTGTCTGTCGACTGATCTTTTGAACATTTGTCTGTCGATTGATCTTTTGAACATTTGTCTGTCGACTGATCTTTTTCTCTTTTGTTTGCCGACTTATCTTCTGTATATTTGTCTACCGCACATAGACTAAGGGATGTGCTATGCTGTAATTACATTAAAAAGAAAGCTGGTCATATGAAAACATATATACTTGTCATTTTCACTCGCTTTGGACTTCTCGTTACCCATACCTTTTCAAATTCTTCTGAAGACATGACAAAAAGTCTATGAAGACTTAGAGAAGATGGAAACACGACAAACATATTTCTCAGGAAACTACTGAGGTTCTGTAACAGAATAACATACACAGTTACACAGAATCCTAATTCTTAAATTTTCCCCCAACTATTACACATAATACATTGATTGGATAAAGAAGAATTTAAAAAATCAAGCCACAAACGAAATAAATATATATCTTTTAATCAACATATATCGAGAAAAATCAGAACTGCGTCATATTAGGCATATACATTTAGCAAACGATTTCAAATAACTCATCAATGAAATTGTAAAGAGTTGGATTAAATATCCATTCACTATCCAACATGAAGAAAAACAAATTAATACAGAAAATAATCAGTAATAATTATGATATCAATCATAGAACCTTACGAGGTTTCTAGGTGAAAAACTTTCCCCAAACGCACAACTTTCAAATATATCAATTTTATTTATGTGCCGAGCATTTCTGCAAATAAATGATGAAGTGTCTTTTCATTAACAGCAAACAAAATAGAATTATAAGATGAAGATTTTAACTCCAGACCTGCTGTGCCAAGCAGCATATTTTACATCTACTGTCCGAAATCAGTGTAATTGACTTTTAAAGTCTGTCTTTGCAACAACAAATGTTACAGCTTAACGTCATTAACCCATAAAAAAACTATCAGAAGAACAACAACATTTTACAAGAGATCCTAGAAGGATCTTGGCGCCCACCATTGTTTGATCTATATTTGCCCTCTGGAAGATGGATTTTCCCTTCCTTTCTCTGTTTTCGCTCTTAATGATAAGACATTTGAACATTCATTTGCAGAAATCGCGATGATAATCATTACCTGCCAAATCCAAAATGGCCGCCTGGAAGTAATTATGTTTCTTCTGATGAGTCTCGAAATCAAATGAATTTGAGAGATATCCATTTAGTACTTCTTAAAAAATAGGGATAATAAATCCAAGATGGCCCTCAGTCGGTCATTTTGTTTTTCTGATCAGACTCAAAATCAAACCGGCACATCTAGGACCAAAAGGATCCTAGATATAAATTTTAAGAAAAAGTACTTTTCATGAAACAGCGATAACAAACTTCATTGAAAAAATCCAAGATGGCCGCCTTCAGCCATATTGTTTATTTGATCAGTCCATAAAATTAAATGGGCACAGCTAGGGATCAAGAGAAACCTACATATGCAATTTGAAAAAGATCCATACAGTACTTCTCAAGAAATAGCAATAACAAAAATTATTTACGGACGGACGGACCACAGACGCAGAGCGATGTTGATAATAAAACGTATTTATTTCTTATTTTTTCCCAATATCGCACGTAATCAACAAGGGTGATTTCGAAGTGAGGTCTCCTTGTAGTAGTTGGTGGCTATAGCACGTATATATATATACAGGAGGTCCGCCGCATGCTATATCAAAGCAATTTGGACAAAGAATGTTTAATACTGACAGTTAAACAAGAACAGTCTGTGTGTGTATCAGTAACAGATATTCAAATTTAATTCAAATGATATAAACATTTTTAGTGAGTACACATAAAAAAAACCTGAATGAGGGTATTAAAAGTCAATACATTATAGAAGTATATCACGGTGAACGATTAGATCGAACGCTTGAGGTTATCATCCTCACAACCTCACATCTTCAATCATCAGTCATCCGTGTCCAAGGATGATGGGGGTAATTCAAGGACGCATTACTTGTGCAAGTAAACTGGAATACCTCTGTCTAGACATGCCAGCGTGACGTCACACTCGCTAACATTGTCCTAACCTTGGGCTAACTAGTCCTGGGTGAAGTTCATTTAAAGCTTAACATAAGGTGACATAAACAAGCAGATATATAAATACCATACCGAATAGTCATAAAGCCGGTTATTATGGGGATTTTACGCGTGTAAATTCGCCAGCCAAAGTGCCCGATGATATATCTTTTGGCACGTTTTTCCAATAAAACGAACTTTTTTAAGCTCATACAAAACAAATATGACGCAGTGTAAAACTACTGATTCAAACACTACAGAAATGTGTATGTCAATTTTACATTCATCAGATATTCAACATAACATTTATTCCTTACAAATAAGCGAAACTGGTATTTCCATAAAAACAACCACCCAATAGTTCAACCTACAGCTGCTACATAATGTATAAAGCTACATACACTGTAACATTATAAAAATTATAATGTAACATATTCACATGTGTATACCTTTGCTTGAAATTACAGTAAACAACACTTGACTGATATGTTCGCATACTTTCTATGTTGAGCTAACTAACCACTTTATAAATATATATTAAACTGGGATACCAACATGGTATCGATTCATACACAACTTCATTTTTTTCAGAATAGATCTATCACAGTAGGGTGCCCAACATACATGTATCATATCTAATCACAACACATGTCATTTATCAAATACTTAAGCGAAATCAGTGGCCGCCGATAGCTTAATTCAACCTCTTGATAAATTCTACATTGAGATAACACGCATATTGATAAATATACTGTAGTTTGCTAAATTATAAACATAAGAACGGTACGAGACTGGGTTTACCGACTCTGTAAATCAATATAGATGAAGAATTTAACAAACCAGTATTTGATAGAAAAAACAACTTATTACCGATATCCGCTTATGAAAATTTCATTTCTAGGGATAGCGTTATTTATTTAAGATGTGCCAGAAATAGCAACAACTGTGAAAGAAACAATGACAACATCGCGTGTATTTTGGAATGAAAACAATGCACACATTACGGTATCTGCTATTTTGAACGCCAAACAATTCACACTGGGTACCGATATGTGAAACATAAACATGGCACCATTTTTCTTCTTCAAATAATGATCATGCTGTGGAAATAGTTAATAATACCAAAGCGTCAGCGACCATCTAGTGTGGACGCCAAAAGGTTATTGTGCGAAGAACTTGTAAACAAACCTTAATGTAAAGCTCGACATTAAGACTTATTCTGAATTATTCAATCAAACAATAATTAAATGCACAATAAAACCATTTCAAGTTTTAGCGCATTAGCAAGTTTTAGGAAATTGGCTCGATGATGAATTTGCGTATTTACAATAATTGTTATATAATGCAACACAGAGAATTTTGCGTGGTCATATTTCACCGTAATAATACTTTAGTGCACATAGCACCGGAATAAAATTAATGATAAAATATGTACGTCTACAGTACATGTACTTGTAGAATTTGTTATCCATTAAAGGGATGACATTTCACATTGAAAAGATGGTAGAGAATAACTAGCCGAAGTATTAGCCATGCTAGTACAGTGTATGACACATTATTGATAATACATTCTACTTTTTAAAAGTCTATAAATCTTCTTTAAACATAAACACATTTTACTTATTTTAGATAAGTTTTTAATAGAAGTTCAGACAGAGTTGACCTGATATGTGTCTTTCCTTTGCTGAATATTTTCAAGTGTCCTGTCAACGACTATCTGGTACACACGTTTATATCAGATTAACCATCTTCACATCTATTTAAATTATGGGTTCCTTGCACGTATATTTGTGCGAATTCGCCACCATTAGATTAATTCCTTACATGAAACTACCGTGTGCGTTAGCAAGATGTCCATAGCATGCGCCACTCCCGTCGAAATATTCCAGACACAACCAACAAATATGCTTTTTACAAGACAAACAGGTCATATGGTTGCATCCACCGTTCTTTTCTATTGGCATGGTACAGTTTGGACATCTTTTTCTGTTCTCTTTATTGCTTGCAATCCACCTTCTCACGCTTGGATCTTCGTTTTCTTCTAATTTGAACATGGCACATGTTATGCCATCATGGAACTGCACATGGCAGTTTGTGCAGATTTTGATGTCACATTCTGGGCAGATGAATGCCTTTCCAGTCTCTGTAACCCTGTAAACAACGGGACAGTCGGGTGTTAAACAAAAGCGGAAATCCTTCTTATTTCCTTGAATGAAGTTACTGACTGACGCATCAGTTAATTCAGAGATGTTAAGGAACCCCATTTTTGATAGGTTAATAATGTCATGCCAAGTAAAAAGAGTTGTGCAATCTTCCATTTCACACTTAATTGGAAATTCTCTGTTGGTAATGGAGGTTTGAATTTGAACCTTAACACATTCCTTGCAATAAGGATGACCACAGCATTCCACACGGTATAAATCCTGTTGCTTGACTGGACAAAAACAAGTGACACATTCTGGTTCATCAGGTTGTTTCAGACCATCAGGCGATAATTTTTCAATAATATCTGTAATTGTTTCCTTTGCCTTGTTCAGAGCATCATCCTCTCCGTGTAGTGTCAATCTATGGTTTCTCAAATCCACTCGCACAGCAACCACGCCGGTCTCTTTACACAATCCTGACATATCAATGTTATATTTCAAGAAAAGTTCCTTTAAAACTCCAGGTGGTCTCTCTTCCCCTTTTAAGTTTATCACTTCAGAATTGCCCGTTGAAAGTCGAACTAAAAAATCGTCAATTTTCTGCTTTGCTTTTTGTCGGTTTTGCTGGAGTCCGTGAATGGAGACAGACATTACCCTAACGTCTGCAAGGATAAGTGTTTCTGTTTGATTCATTATCTTCTTTAACTCGTTTTTTCCTTCCCAAGTGAACAATTGTTTCAGAGAATTTGACTCGGAGCATTCGATCACCTCTCCTCTAATAATGTCGTGGAAAGATCGTCTCGCCCTTACAAGTGTTTCCACGTCGTCTGTGTTGATGTCAACAACTAAGTTCTCGTTTCGAAGGGTTTTAATTTTCACCCGAACTCCGTCCTCTTCCAGGTCGATGACGCACTTTTCGACTGCGCCGGTACTCTTTTCGTAAATTCCTTTAGTGATGTACAAGGAGCAATTTAGAATTGGTTTTGCAGAGACAACCTGACCATTAATAATAAATGAATGATCCATTTCGCGACACACACCTTCACCATCTTCAGGACTGTCGAACGTAACAAATGCAGTAAAGTTGATGTCAGTTGCTCTAAGTGGCTTTAGCTCAAGCTTGTATGTGCAAGGAGGGACATACCTTTCAATTTCAACACACAGTCGCCTCTTAAGCGTGTCTAGCATGTCTTTACTTTCCAACTGTACCTTTTCCCTCACAACGGTCACTCGTGTGATATCTGTATCAGGATCAATATCACAGGAGTCTGCCAATCTTTCGCGCAAAACGTCTTCATTAACCATTTTGCTCAGCCGAGAGACGAACACTTTACTATCGTCTTGTTGGTCTTCTGTACCTTTGGGATGGCTTATCCTTGCTACTGAACTCCCAATCTGAATTTCATGTTGACGAATAGCTTTGTCGGCATCTAAAAAACTAGCAAATGTGACGAAACCGAATCCCCGAGAAACTCTACGACACCACTGCATTCGAACTTTGAGCTTCTCTGAGTTTTCACTTGACATTCGTATGTTTGGTCGTGCAGAAAGATCTGGGTTTCCTCGAGTCTCTTCAACAGCTTTTACAGCATCTCCAGTTCTTTGGTAGGTTACTTGACCCCACAATGACGGCGCTTTCTTCTTGTGGTGGTACATTTTGCATTCCTTGATTTTTCCAAATTTGTTAAAGTGTTGAAATACATCCTCATATTCCAATTCTTGTTTTTTATTAACGGCACAATGTATCATTACGACTTTGTATTCATCAGGCATAAATATAGTCTTCGTACATCCTCCCGCCTCTATCAGAGCTCTAACAGATCTGTCTACTGACTTCAATCCTAATTTCTCCTCTCTTTCCTCGGTCAGAAAATTACTCTTGATCGGATTAAGAACGCTTTCTAACGAACCTTCTAGGGCTTCTTTACTTGACGAGTTTGCGAATATTTTCAGCTCACCGTTATCACGGTCGGCTTCCACGACAACAAGGGATCCCTGGCACTTTTGTACTAGTTTGTCTTCAAACGCCCGGAGATATGTATATTTTGGTCCAACAACTTGCCGCAGCACTTCTGAACCAACAAATTCTCTGTGAACAGGTATAATTCGTTTTTTCCTGGCTTCTTCTAAATCAAGATCAAGTAACCCTTCTCTGATTCCTCTTTTCACTATATCCTCACTTATGGAGGTAATTGTCATTGCAAAGTCTCTTGACGTCCTCGTAACTTGATCGAAGACAACCCACTCTGGCTGACTTGCCAAAGATATCAAAACTGATGATGGATGAACTTGTACTCTCTGGTCTTTCATGGCGAGAACGTAACCTGCTTTAGGATGACCAAGATAGTGGCTGATGTTTTCCCTAAAAACCTTTAAGAGAGGTTTAATCATCAAAGGGTCTACATTTGCGGGATCGGCAAACTTGAAAGGCACATTTATCTTCATTTCTCTTGTAAGTGTCATGAGAATTTCTTTAACGGTTTCTCGTAATCCTTTGATTGCTTTTCCATTGATAGAGTTCTGGTAACACCATTTTCCTTTGACTTTCTCTGGCTGTTTGGTCCATTCCCTGAAGACATTCAAATTTGTTAACATATCGCCATCTACATGACAAAATGGAATCTTCTTCAGATCAGAAAGTTCCTTTTCCTCAACAGTACCTGCTCGAAAAAAAATGGATGGTCCACTGCAAGCTGCTGCTATTACCACTCCTTCAAGACCAGCTCCAATTTCTAATGAGTCGTGAATGAAAACGCTTAGTTTGGGATCGAGTGGAAGTTTCGAGATCCATTTTCCGATGTCGGTGATTTTCCTTTCGGAAACCGCACCAAGATCTTCTAAAGCTGCCATTGCACTCTCCATTGACTCTGCAGATGGTGACATGACAAAGTCAAATTCAAGTGGATCAATGTTTAGTTCCACGAGTTTCAGCATTGCCTGACGCAGATTAACTCGCAGTATCTCTGGAACCATGTTCGTTTCCATTTTGTCATAGTCATCCTCTCTGTAAAGTCGATAGCATATACCTGGTCCAGTTCGTCCTGCACGTCCTTTTCGTTGATTAGCTGAACTTTTCGTCACTGTTGTCAAGCTTAACGTGTTCATCTTGCGCTTTGCGTCATACTTCATTTCCTTAACCAGGCCAGTGTCGATAACGTACTTGATTCCGGGGATGGTAACCGACGTTTCTGCGCTGTTGGTAGCGAACACGATTTTACGTTTTCCTGCGGAAAGAGAGTCGAACACCTTCCTCTGTTCGTCAGCCTGAAGTTTTCCGTGCAGTTGCAAACAAACGAAATTCTGAGGTCTACCTTTTGTGTAATCAGTGTATTTTTCGCAGCATTTTTCAGACTCTAGTGGAGACGTAACAAATACGAGGATATCCCCTTCTGGTTGATTGTAGTGAACATCAATTGCTTTCCTGACACTTTCCTCTACGTGATTTGAAAACGATTCCTTACCGGTATCGGGTTCTTGCCAAATGACCTCTACTGGAAACATTCTTCCTGACACAGATAGTACTGGACATTGGTTGAAATACTGAACGAATACGTCTGGATCAATGGTAGCAGATGTGATCACTACATGGAGATCTGCACGTACGCTAAGGCAGCTTTTGATCATACCGAGTAAAAGATCGGTGTATATACTTCTTTCGTGAGCTTCGTCAATGATAATACAGGAAAACATTGAAAGCTTGTTGTCCTTCAAACATTCCTGCAACAGAATATGATCTGTCATAAATAACACCTTTGTGAGAGCCGTCTTTTTCTCTTGCATTCCTACCTTATATCCAATAACATGTCCGACATTTGAACTCATTTCACGAGCTACATGTGCAGCAACACTGACGGCGGCTATTTTACGCGGTTGAGTGCATGCAATCATCCCTGTGTTGCCGTATCCACTTTGGTAGAGGTACTGGGCCATCTGCGTACTTTTTCCTGATCCTGTTTCTCCGATGATGACCGATACTTGGTTTTTCTTTACGATATCAAGTATATCTGACCTTCTTGCATACATCGGTAAACCTTTCTCAAGTCTATTACATTCTATGCCAAACTCTTTCATATTTTCAAAAGCAAGTTTTCCACAAACAGGTGAGTTTTCCATTTCAACAAATTTTTGATGAGCCGAAGCAATAAAGTTTTGAAACTCTTTCTTTTGCAGCTCCATTTCTTCTTGCTTATCTTTCAATGCTCGTCGTTCGTGATCAACTGCGAAATAATCGTCTAATGAAAGGAATTTGTCTGTTGACTTCTTTAGTTTCTTCAGCTTGTCTACAACATCATCTATCTTTGCGGTGTGCTTTGTTAAAATCGAATCAGCTCTTTTGCACATTTCACTAACATATCTATTGAGCAACACATTGTTTTCATCGGTCGTTGTCATAGTTGTCTCACATGCGTCTTTCATAGAATAAAAACAACAAACTTTTGTGCTTGATTTATCGTTACTTCTGTTAAGCTCAGCTTCAAGGCGTTGAGCGGCGCGTTTACTTGGACACTGTATATTGACTATAGTGTTTCCAGTGCGATTGTCAACAGTTTGACCTGTATATGAAAATTCCATCTTGTGCTCCAGACGCTGTTTAATGTAACCAGACATGTTCATTTCTGGTTCCACGGTTTCTGCTAATTTTAAAAACAAAGTAGTAGCTTTAGGTTTGGATCCATTATTTGTTGCGGTTTTTGACTGAAAAAGCTCTTGTGCATCGTCGGATACTTTGAAATCTTTTTTATTTGCAGTCGCTTTTGTTAGTTGTGATGACGAGGACTTCTTCATGTTTGAATTTGTTTGTCTTCTTCTTTCCTGACCGTGTTGCAAAATGTTCGTAGGATCGTTGGATTTCATTGTGGCTTGACATTTCGTCCTTGATGTTGCGAAGCTTGATGTACGTGAGTGTTCATCTTGTCCAGCTGAAGAGCAAACATCTTTTTCATTTGGACAGTGCGTATCATCAGGTTTTGTTCTGTTCGCACATGTCTGTGTTCGTGTTCCAAGATCAAAGTGGGTTCCAAAGCAATCTGTAACAGAACAAAACTATGAATAATTTCTTTCTATTTCAACTGCTTGGTTTAACACCTTATTTAAGTTATGATAAGACCGACAAAAATCATGATCCCATATGTGAATTCCTCGAAAAATACATCTATTTTGCTTCACTTTTCGGTAAAACCGCGGAAATTGAAACATCGAAAATATATTTTACAGTATTAGAGTCATGGATTAATGGTTTTTACTTAAAGGCCATCTACATATTTGAAAACAAACCATTTCGTGATAAGGTGACTTATCAAACCTTTGACAAAATATAGAAAGAATCTTTCTGAAAAGTCCTACAAATGTCACAGGTACATCAATGAGTTAAAACAAAACAAGAAATGTGCACATAACTCGCAGTAGCAGTTTGAGTACTTATGAGGTTGTGGTCTCAATTTGAATTTATGTAACAAAAACTTACCTGAAGGATTCCTTTGTGAAGTAGCATTGACATTTGCCTCAGATGCGTCTTTAACTGAATAAAAGCAACAAATTTTTGTGCTTGACTTATCGTTACTTCTGTTAAGCTCAGCTTCAAGGCGTTGAGCGGCGCGTCTACTTGGACATTGTAGTTTGACTGTAGTGTTCCCAGTGCGATTGTCAACATTTTGAACTGTATATGAAAATTCCATCTTATGTTCCAGACGCTGCATCAGGTAATCGAACATCATTTCTGGTTCCACGGTTTCTGCTAATTTTACAAACAAAGTAGTAGCTTTAGGTTTGGATCCATTATTTGTTGCGGTTTTTGACTGAAAAAGCTCTTGTGCATCGTCGGATACTTTGAAATCTTTTTTATTTGCAGTCGCTTTTGTTAGTTGTGATGACGAGGACTTCTTCATGTTTGAATTTGTTTGTCTTCTTCTTTCCTGACCGTGTTGCAAAATGTTCGTAGGATCGTTGGATTTCATTGTGGCTTGACATTTCGTCCTTGATGTTGCGAAGCTTGATGTACGTGAGTGTTCATCTTGTCCAGCTGAAGAGGAAACATCTTTTTCATTTGGACAGTGCGTATCATCAGGTTTTGTTCTGTTCGCACATGTCTGTGTTCGTGTTCCAAGATCAAAGTGGGTTCCAAAGCAATCTGTAACAGAACAAAACTATGAATAATTTCTTTCTATTTCAACTGCTTGGTTTAACACCTTATTTAAGTTATGATAAGACCGACAAAAATCATGATCCCATATGTGAATTCCTCGAAAAATACATCTATTTTGCTTCACTTTTCGGTAAAACCGCGGAAATTGAAACATCGAAAATATATTTTACAGTATTAGAGTCATGGATTAATGGTTTTTACTGAAAAAGCCATCAACATATTTGAAAACTAACCATTTCGTGATAAGGTGACTTATCAAACCTTTGACAAAATATAGAAAGATTCTTTCTGAAAAGTCCTACAAATGTCTCCATCCACTGGGCACATTCTTCTATTCTCCTAACACTGGTCGGACTTCCCTGCTCAACCACCAACGGACGGAGTATTCCATCCACTCTTTGAACTTGTCCAACTCTGACTCCCATTCTACACGAGTCATATTTCCCAATTCTTCTACCTATAATCGGACCGTATCACTCTCTCATTAGTAGTCGGACTGTCCTACTATCCCACCACAATTCAGATTGTCTCACTCTTTCACCGTTAGTCGAACTGTCTAACTCCCCATCACTAGTTGGACTGTCACACTCTTCCACCAAAGTTGGATTGTCACATCATACCCTTTTTGATTAATATTTCCCTATTTTTTTTCTACCACTAGTCGCGATGTCTCACTTTCCCAGAACTAGTGTCACGGTCTCATTGACTAACCACTAGTCGAACAGTTTCACTCTCCTCCCTGATTGCTATCCGGTCTCATTCTTCCATTACTGAAGTAGCCATCTCACTCTCTAACCACGAGTTGAACTGTCTCATTCTCACTTAAATCGTCGGACTTTCGACATCCTCACCACTAGTCCGACCGTCCAACCAATAATCGGACTGCCCCTCCCTCCATCCAAACTCTAGTCGATCTTTCCCACTCCCCCACCACTAGTCGGACTGTCTCCTTCACCTATCAATATTTGGGTTGTCCAAATCTCCCACCACTTATCGGATTTTCCAACTTTTCACCACTAATGGGACTCTTCTACCCCATGTCGGACGGTTCCACTCTGCCATCACTAGTCAGACGGTCCGTTTTTTCTCTCCATTAGCCGACCTGTCTCACTCTCCCTGCACGGAAAGTTCTACTCTCCAACCACTAACCGGAATGTTCGACTTTCCCTTCACAAGTCTGACTGTCCAACTCTCCCATCACTGGTCAGACGGTTCAATACTCCAATCACTAGTCAAACTGTGTTCCTCTCCCATCAATAGTCGGACTGGCCCATCAATAGTCGAACTGGCCCATCAATAGTCGGACTGGCCCAACAATAGTCGGACTGGCCCATCAATAGTCGGACTGGCCCAACAATAGTCGGACTGGCCCATCAGTAGTCGGACTGGCCCATCAGTAGTCGGACTGGCCAAACAATAGTCGTACTGGCCCAACAATAGTCGGACTGGCCCATCAATAGTCGGACTGGCTCAACAATAGTCGGACTGGCCCATCAATAGTCGGGCTGGCCCAACAATAGTCGGACTGGCCCATCAATAGTCGGACTGGCCCAACAATAGTCGGACTGGCTCATCAGTAGTCGGACTGGCCCAACAATAGTCGGACTGGCCCATCAATAGTCGGACTGGCCCAACAATAGTCGGACTGGCCCATCAATAGTCGGACTGGCCCATCAGTAGTCGGACTGGCCCAACAATAGTCGGACTGGCCCATCAATAGTCGTACTGGCCCATCAATAGTCGGACTGGCCCAACAATAGTCGGACTGTCCCATCAGTAGTCGGACTGGCCCATCAGTAGTCGGACTGGCCCAACAATAGTCGGACTGGCCCATCAATAGTCGGACTGGTCCAACAATAGTCGGACTGGCTCATCAGTAGTCGGACTGGCCCAACAATAGTCGGACTGGCCCATCAGTAGTCGGACTGGCCCAGTCGGACTGGCCCATCAGTAGTCGGACTGGCCCAACAATAGTCGGACTGGCCCATCAATAGTCGTACTGGCCCATCAATAGTCAGACTGGCCCAACAATAGTCGGACTGTCCCATCAGTAGTCGGACTGGCCCATCAGTAGTCGGACTGGCCCATCAGTAGTCGGACTGGCCAAACAATAGTCGGACTGGCCCATCAATAGTCGGACTGGCCCAACAATAGTCGGACTGGCTCATCAGTAGTCGGACTGGCCCAACAATAGTCGGACTGGCCCATCAATAGTCGGACTGGCCCAACAATAGTCGGACTGGCCCATCAATAGTCGGACTGGCCCATCAGTAGTCGGACTGGCCCAACAATAGTCGGACTGGCCCATCAATAGTCGTACTGGCCCATCAATAGTCGGACTGGCCCAACAATAGTCGGACTGGCCCATCAGTAGTCGGACTGTCCCATCAGTAGTCGGACTGGCCCATCAGTAGTCGGACTGGCCCAACAGTAGTCGAACTGACCCATCAATAGTCGGACTGGCCCAACAATAGTCGGACTGGCCCATCAATAGTCGGACTGGCCCATCAATAGTCGGACTGGCCCAACAATATTTGGACTGTCCTTCCTTCGACCAATAGCTGGACTGTCTCACTCCCCCTTTATCCGTTGGACTCCCTCCTCCCACCACTTGTTGATCTGTACAACTCCCCTATCTCTAGTCGAACTATACCAATAATTGAACAGTCCTTCCTCCCACCAATAATTGGACTAACCCACTCTCCAAACACTAGAGATTTGTATAATCCCTTGATACAACCGTGTGTCATTGTCTGAAACGAATATTATATTTCTCTACAATCAAAACAAAGTAAAAAACTATTTTCTGCAATGTTTCAAAACAGTCTTTCAAAAAGAAAGTCTTGGTAGCATGATTACATTCTGTTCAAGATTTTACATTTTGTCTTACACTAACGCTTTATCTTCTATTGAATTTGATTTTCTGGGTAGAAATAAAAACATTTGAATTACCTATACCAACTGTAAAGTTGTTTAATTTTGCGGGATTCAATCTTCGCGGTTGTCCCAGTTTGAGCTAGTTCATGGCTATTTATTTTCGCGCATATCTATAGACACAACTCGAGGTTTTGAAATGCTTCATATCACTAGCCCTAACACAATGAGATGTTTCAGAATGATTTGAGTTCTTTCACTAACAACCCAAATTTCTTATTTTGGTTTTGATTAAAATGCCATGATAAAAGACCCATCCTGTTGTCATGTATCCATGTAGTTACAATTGTGCCCATTGTTAGATATTTATACAAACCTTGTTTACGGTTTGACGGGGAAATTCTGTTCCTTTCAGTCTGCACGTCGGCTTGGGACATTCGAAATGAAATGTAAGCCTTCATGTTTTCTATAGACGGTGGATTGGTCATTTTTGGCAAGTCTTCTCTTGTCACTTGGAATGTAGCGCCATCTTCTGGTAATCCTCTTCTTGCATGTTGCGTTCCGTTCATGGTATTTGAATTGTAATATATCTGTGTTGGTATTTTGTCTGTTGATGACGGAAACTCTTCATTTTCAATCCACTTAGCCTATACAAAATCAACGAGAGGTAAACAATATTAACTGAAGTGAGTAATTTTGTCTCTTTATAACAGCGTTTGAGGTCAAAATGGTAATCATATCGAAGTTATCGCAGGTGTTTCAGGTTGATGTGTTCGGTCAAACTCGTCGGTGTAATAAAGTTTTCCTCTGTCCATTTGTGTCGAATTAAAATGCCTTATGACCAGTTCGTCTTGTTCTAGCTTGGAATTTAATTATTGTCTCTGTGGGGGTGGTGGAGTTATATCAATATACAGTAGTACGAACCTATTTTTTATTAAGTCGATATATATCTCACGTATTGAAATGATGTGGTTACTTGTACGTGGCCTAGATCAGGTCACGAATAACATTTTGTTAGGGTGAGATACAATCGAAATAACTCGATTTCCTTGATACTTCATCTCTCGGATTGGACGCATTTATGACCTAAAGAACCGATTCTATCAAGAATGGCATACTCCATTTAAGTTACAAGACTTCAACATTGACAAGGCCAGCCTCATAAACTCCCTAAAATTCGATGAGGCATAATGAAATTACAAGAAAAGAACACTATCATCAGAATATTTTCTCTCCGATGTATACCACATGACGTTTTGGATACGTTACAGTTACATTTACTCGCAAGTTAATTTTAATGTCAACAAATCATACAGGTATTATGTATCTCTCTTGATTACCTAGAAGATACCCATTGAAATGACTAAGCTCTGCATTTAGGTTTCCATAAACATGATAGCTAATCGTGCAAGCAATGTATATATTGCATATCTAGGCTAGACAGTTAAGTTTCAAATTAATTATTTTGTTACCCGATAAAGAACTTTCTACATGTGACCCCATTTAAACAAACTTGGTAGTCCTTCATCCCAGTATGCTAAAGACCCAATATCAGCACAATGGACTATTGATTTGGTTACTGAAATGATGTCACTTAAAGATTTTAACATTTGACACCTTTGACTTTTAAAGTAGGCCAAGGTCAATAATATGAACAACTTTGTAGTTCTTCATTCCAACATGCTACAGACCTAATATCAGCACCCTGAGCCTTTTGGTTATTGCAAAAAAGCCGTTTTATGATTTAAACATTTTTTACCCCTGTGACCAAGAAAGTATGTCAATGTCATTCATTTTTTAAACGGTAGTCCTAGCTCCAAGCATGCTACAGGACAAATATCAGAAACTTGGGTCTTTGGTTATTGAGAAGAAATAATTTAAGAAATTTGAACGTAAGTTAAGGTCATTCATATTACCAAACTTTGCAGTCCTTGATTCCATCATACTACCGGCCCTATATCAGAACCCTGAGCCGTCTGGTTATTGAGAAGGCGGCATTTAAATGGAAAATTCACGTACAAACCTGAACGCTAACTACTGGGACAATTTACATGTAAAAGATCAATGATGTAGACCTTGTGGAACTTGAGAAGAATACTTCAAAAGTTTGTTAAAAAAAAAAAAAATTTTCAAATGTAATTTTCAGACGATGTTTTATTAATTCAATCAATTGCAGTTGATCACAGTATGATACTGACAAAATTTTATCACCATGTGCATCTTGGTCATTGAGAAAATACTATTTAAAGAATCTAATATAATTAACACAAGTGACCTTGAAAGTGGGTCAAGGTCATTTATATTATAAAACTTGATAGTTAATGACCAGTGCTTCCCAAATATGGAGTATTAAGGCTCTAAATATTGTGAAACTTGGAAACAGGTTTATTCAAAGTTTGGTATCCAAAATACCAATTTTCAACAGTGACCCCTACCAAGAAACGGAAGTTGACATTTCACAAAATGTTTTTTCCTGAGAAATGTTATTTATTTATTATTTTACATAACATATCATAACATCAATTCAATTCATTCAGCCGTTGATGAGATATTGCAATTTAACTTAAAATCGGAAATGACGTCATGGCGGTCATTTTATTTTTCTAATGAGGTTGAAGATGTTACTAAATGGTAGAGGACATCTGGGGAAACTATCCCTACATCAATTTAACGAAATAGGAGAACCTGATAAAGGTTTAAAATAGGTTTTACCAAATTGTCGGCATTTTTAAAGAGTACATTTTTAAAATGGTATCTAACGTTAACGGTATATTTTGAACAAACGCTGAAGACACAAATTTATCGGAATGACATTTTTTGCATCCATCTGTAAAAGAAATTTTCAAAATATGAGGAAAGAAACACAACAAAAACATCAGGTCTTTTGACCACTGGTGAAAAATCCTGATAAAAGCCCAACGCAATCCTGCTGTAATAGGAGTTTTTACCTACGCTAAGCACAACTTAAATAACATTGAACGACCTGGACGAAACACTGAACACACCACCGTTTTACATTAAATTACACGTCATTCTGACACAAACGATAATACAAACTCATGCTTGTTGAAATCTGAGTTACACCCGGATAAAGGCTATTCGTGTTTACAAAATGATTTTAACAAGTACTTTGGGTGTATATTTTCGATGAAATGCGGCTGTGTATTATGTCTGCAGCGATTAAAATCTATACAACTCTACCTGCAGTACGCCAAAAGGTAATTATATATCAATGTTTGTACATGTGTCTGTCCTTTATTGGCACATATATGTGCGTACTACTACACTGCATTCGGTATCAGCTCAGCGATTTAAATCCAACGCAACGATCGAAGTTGTGTTATATTTGTGTCCGAGTCGTTGCACTTACGTGAGAATTTCTATGTTTCAAGGATTAAATTCATGAGAGTTTCCTATGTAATTTAACATATTTTCAAATTTCGACTGGGCTTTTCAGCAAAAACGATGGTAAAACTCCCTAAGTCTCACCCATGTGAGCATGTTTTGTAAACTTGCGTAATAGATAGGAGTACCACCGTTGACGTTCGAGCTAGTGACCGATCGATCTACATTTGTACCAAATTGGGGCGTTCGTCACAGGATATTGCGTTCCAACTCGTTACAAAAGTTAATGTAACAAATAGCCTCGTTGTTACAAATTAGAATGCAACATACCTATATTCTCAACTTCTTATGTTACATCTTAAAATATTTTTTGTTGTAACAAATTACCATCAGAGTTATATCTGATGGTATTTTGTTATAACAAAAAAAAAACATTAGTTTGGATTCGATATCTAATAAAAATAAAAAATATATATATTTAAATATATATAATGATTATTTATGATATTCTCTTACAACATACGAATCTTGATCGTGATATTTTTTGTTCAATGTCACGTCATGATGTTTGCGTCGGTACGCAGATATCGATGACGTCATATACGGTAACGTTATTACGAATTCGTGTTATTTTTTACCGTTCAATGATGAAAGCATCTTCCTGTATAATGTATTTTGGGGTAAAACAAGACAGTCACGAAAAATGTTGTGCGTCATAACAAGTCGATCAAGGGTACAGCTGGCGTACGTAAGTGGGGAGATATGAAAGACAGGGACACCAGACTTACGGAATACACTTGAGTTTTAAACACGGTTTAGTTTAAACATATTTTATTGACAATGACATTGACAATAGGATTAGTCAGTAAGTTTTACCAACTTATGAATGACTTCTCCTACAACATACACATAAACATTTACATAAATATGATCACGTGGTGACATGAAACTATTATAATAGTCATTTTTATGTAAAATGTATAAGTGGACAAAGAATAAAGAAAGAGACAGAGAAATAAGAACAGGGTATGGCATAGGGAAAGAGAAATAGAAAGAGGGATGTAGAATGGGAGAGAGAGAGAAAAAAAAAGGGGGGGGGGGGGGGGGAGAGAGAGAGAGAGAGAGAGAGAGGAGAGAGAATTTAAGTGAATCTTTCTGACCTTCCTAGGAATGTTTGGACCGATTTGGCCATTCTAAGGTTATCATCCACAGAGATATTAGAGTCACCATTGCAAAGAATATTTACATTAACAATACCGTCATACCATATTAATTCTTGGTATAGTGCTCTACGTTGATCAGCATATAAAGGACAATTAAAAAAAAGATGATAAGAATCTTCACACGGGTGCCCACATTGACACTCTGGTGAATTTACAAGATTAGCCCTAAAAAGATCATAATTGAGTGGACTTGCACGGTTTCGGAGACGACAGTGGATGATATTTAATTTTCTGGAGCCATAACTAATAAATTGCTTGTGGAGAGTACTATTCACAGACATAGATTTTTGAAGATTTAGCTTGAAAGAATTTAAAGTGGGTGAATTTCTAATATCGTTGTTCAGGTTGTTCCAAAGATTAGTTGCAGAAGGAAAAAAGAATTATGAGATATTTGTAAACGGAATTGTTGATCTCTCATTAAATGGGCTCGTCTTAAATTATAGGGAACTAAGTTACCAACAATATCAGGTAATAAATCAATAAGGAAATCAGGTGCCAAGTTGTTAACTATCGAGTAAAAGAGGGAGAGCTTCCTGGCTTCTCTTCGGTCATTCATACATGTATTATATAACAGAAAACAAGTAATTAGCGTGAGCTATATTCCGAGACAGGCATTCGTATAAATACAGTAATTTACAATCACCTGATCGATCCATATTTTAACTGCAGTGTACGTACGTGTGCAGTGCTACACTGCCCCTAGTTACCTTGTGAAACTGTATAAGCGGTATTGACGTAGGAGAAAATATGATCTATGAATTATAGATCAATGGTAATGTATGACAGACATGTGAGACAAAATGTGGTGGTAAATGACGAGTCGGCCATTTCTTTTAAACCAGTCACCTAAACTTGCGAAAACGAAAGTCAATTGTGTAACATTTTGTGTTACTTCTATCTAATGTTACTGTTATAAACTACGTACCAATAAGACGGCGACACTTTCTTGACATTCTTGACTTTCTGCTGACATTTGAGGAAACACCATTCGTAGTTAGGCTAACGTTAAAACACTGACGTGTTACGGAAATCGGTCATATTGTACTTTCGGTTTGAGTTCCGGGTAATAGTAATTAATAGAAACGAACAGTAAATATATCCGGGAAAACGCTCCTGATTTCAACTGTAATGGATTTTCTGTTTACGCTATCCACAGTTAGTCGGTTTAGATAATCGGGGTTTTTTTTTTAAAAAGTTACCCGTGTAGATAAACATGCAATGATTCACAATGTACTTGAAATGAAAAAAAAGTCCTTGATAAAAATAGAACCTGGGTACTGATCATTTTCATTTACGTTTTAAACAGAAACTAATAAGTTACCTTTAGGTAGTGTCGGATGAACCCGATGAACTATAAATTGATTTGAAAATGAATATTGACATTAAGATCTTAACAAAATAAAAAAATAATTGAAATTAATAATTTGTTTGACAGGTAACCTGTGGTGACCTAAACATTAACCTTATACATAGCTTTATATTGTATTGTACTAAGATGAGTAGATAAAACGTATAAGACATTGACATATGCCGATGACATATTTGACCTGTGACCTTTGGTGACCTATATTTGGACCTTTGACATAATTTGACATTGTAATAAGATACCGAAATGAAAGGTATACATGTAAAATATTATAATAATAACTGATGTGACCTATATATTGATATTTTACATCACTTTACATGGCAATAAGATAGGCAAAAGAAAAACATATGTTATTGATCTTATATTGATGACGTATTTAGCATGTGACGTTCGGTGACCTTTATATAGACCATTGGAATAACCTTTCCTTGTAATTAAAAGTGAAAATAAAAATAAGCATTATGTGACACTATCAAGTAGATCACTCTGTTGTTAAACCGGAAATGGTTATATGAACAGGAAGCAGTATTTTATTGTATATAATGTTGGTTGGAAATTTAAAATATGAAAATAATAATTTTCATGAATTTATTGTTGTTTAATTTAGCTTATAACAGGAATTGAGTGTTAAATATGTACATAGTATATTGCACCAAATATGACCTTTACCTGTCCAGCACTGCATAGCCAAGTAGGGACTTATGTAAACAATGGTAGCCAGAATTCATATAAACAAATGTGATGTGTATATATAAACAGTGCAGTACAGTTAGAGTAACGATGATTGTATAATTATAACGTAAAATATTTCAAGGTCATGAGAAAATAATAGTTTAGATAGTGAATTGTATATAGTTGCTTAGTACAGCATTATGAGTATGTAAGGTAAACATGACCGATTTAGCAGATGTTAGGTTCTGCGTAATTGTTAAGTATTTGATTATTATATATGTAAATAGTGACCAATATGCGGTGGGTCTGAGGACTGGTAGTACCAATTGTCATTCCAGACAATAGCTTCCTGGGATTGGGGAATGGACCAATCAACGGTCGTTGCACTAAATGTGCATCCCCAATCCATCAGCACTTATCCCATACACAATAACAAATGGCGCCAAGATTCTGCATTTTGTGTCCAAATCGGTATCATTTTGACAGAATCTTGATATGGTTGGGTCGCCAGGATCAACCATTGTTCTTGAGGAATTTCCACCTGCGGAGTTGTCCGACTTTTGGCTTCCCCTATAAATACTGGGCAGCTTTCGCTGCTCATTGCACTTGGATCTAGGGATGCCAAAGGGACAACTTCCGGTTGTGGGACTGACTCTACGGAAGCGTGATAGGGAGCGAGCCTTCTTGTGGACTTCACTGTGCTATATAAACAACAAGTAGAAAGGAATTTGGACTTGGCTTTTTCTTCGGGAAACACAACGCGAGCGGGGGCACAGTGGGGTTACAATTATTGACTGCTATTGACCACTCATTTGACCTCCCACCTTTGTTGACTTATTTATTGACGTGTGACATAACTTTATATTGTAATAAGATGCAGAAATGAAAAGTATAATTGATTAATAATGAACATTTATTTGACCCCTGACCTTTGGTTACCTATACATTAAAGATATTAACAGAAATGAAAGAGAATGGAGAATAGGAAAGATAAAGTAACCATATGTTTCTTCATTTATTTATCTGAGAGGATATTGAAATATTTTATTCAGTTCATTAAACAAAATTTCAAATATCTGCATGCACTATGTCTTGCTAAGGTATAAAGCAATGATTACCCAAACAGGCGAGAGTTTAGACCTATAGGCCTGCTTTACTTATATATCCATTGTATTGAACTTATACCAAATGGTAGTATACAGTCGATATGTATGCAGTTAGGTAGACAAACCAGGCAACAGCTTTACCATGATCTTAACATATACTGAAATTTGCTTCAAAGTGAATTTCAATTTTCTAATTTTCATTCCGAGAGTTTCTCGATGTCGATGTGTTCCGGATAAAAATGCTTTTGCTTGTTTACTGGATTTAGCTCTCCATGAACAGCTATGGTTATTGTGAGACGCGGTCTCCTTTAAACAGCTGGTGACCACCTCACTGAACGATATAAAAGAGGCCCGTTACATGCCATTACGAACATTTCTGGTATAGAGCTTCCCGAAGGACACAAACACGTCAGCACGGGTGGGTCCGTTTCTCAGATTCCTTAGAAATATAAATTGTATTGGGAAGATATTTTTACCGGAGGTTAAGTAAGCAAACACTCTAAAAAATCAAAATAGTTGATAGAAGCCAAGCTCGATTCCTTCATTTTCTCATTACCTGTGATACAAACTCCGTTAATATATTTGAGTTTAAGCTGGATTTCGGTATAAAAAGCAATTAACGGTAAGTGTTAAAATCAATGCGAGTACATTGAGCTAATAAAAAATATTGAGAAAAAAACCCAAAATAAATAGACAGTAGATGAAGAAAATTGTTACCTTTCTGATCAAAAGGACGACAGCCTGAAGAATTCCAATTAAACTAATGAAACAGAGGTGGTCTGTAGAGCGTAAAATGTTATCGGTATAATTGACTGACCCAAGTTATTCTGAAAATAACACAAAATGTTACATAAACATGCACGTCACGCTGACGAACGTGTGCATGTATGCAGAAATAAACGACATACTTCTGTGTTGCTTCGATAATCTAGTTTCGCCATAGTTTCCCTAACATTCCGTGATGAGCTAAAAGATATACTTTTTGGTACTTCTAAAAATTAAAGGTGAAATTATCAAAAGTCTCGATGTAAATCCTTCTTTTTTTTATATTTGTATTTGAACCTGTTGACATGTTAGTGTTTTCTTTCTGGGTTTTGTCTATCATTTCACGATGGATAATTTGACCAGATCTTAACAAAGTAAAATGATCGAAGTTTGACTTCATAAAAAAATAATGACATGCTAAACTACTCTACTGTGTATAAACAAACTGAAACTCGGTTGTGACCCTTCAGCTGACAAACCATTGCGACTGGAACATTCGGTCAATGGTGTAAAAATTGAGCTTATAAAGGACTATTCCGCCGATGACAACTTAATTTATGGTCGTTGTTAGGGGCAACATTTCCGTTGATGTTTTTCTTCACGTCTAAATTTTGAACTACAATGAAATGTTTATCAAATGATATCAGGGTTGCATGACGTACATTTACAAACAGATGAGTTTGTGGACAACAAAATTGTGTGTTGTAGGACAATATGACAAACTCCTTAATTATGTATTTCTTATATTACAATGAATTTACTTTTCCCGCTATTTTGATGGCAATGTGAGATGTCTTTTTCAGAATTTGGATTAACGAGATCAACAGTCACTTTGAGATCGATGACGTCATAATGATTTTTTTCAATCTCACGTTTCATTCTTCATTGTCACTGAATGACACATAGCAAATGTGAAGGACCGTTTTGTCCTTTTCTAAATAAACATGGTCCTATATAAATATTTTCAAACATTTCTTGAACTAATTAGTTACAAAAAGTTGAATCAAATTCTCGTAACCTTTATATCAACTGAAGAAATAAACACCATTATAATGTCCCATGCAATCTTGTCTACATACAAAATTACCAGCTGTTTAGCAATTAAGCAGAACATCACGTCTCCACCCAGCGGAACACATTAACGATATTGTAATAGCTATATAATGTACTGGAGAAGGACAATTGGCGATGTCAACCGCGTCCACACACTTGTTAGTATAGGTCATTTTTTTTCTGTAGATATTTTTTTCAAACTGGTACTAAAGTATATAACAGACCCTGGCATATGTATTATATCATTCAGAACGAACATGACAACGTATCAATGAATATTGTCGTCACTTATTATTTTTATTATTCATCATCAAATAAACATTTACTCGTTTTCAAATCATCAGCGATGCTTAGTATTTTGTTGTCGTTATATGCAAACACTATTTTGCCTACCACATATATTTTTACTCCAAAGGGTGGATGTTATCCAACTCCATCAATAACTCGTTATAACTGTTGCAGACAATTTTTTCACATCACACTTATTTTCATCATGACAACAGGTGCTTCACTGCAGTTGGACGGTTTTAAGTACATAATCAGAACCGGCCTAAAGAAACAAAATGGCTTCTCCGTCATTTTCCGGAAGTCATCGTTGATTAGCTTCCATCGGGTTAAAATTGCCATTTATCGACATTTTTACTGTTATATTTGGACACATGTGAAAATATAACGTTGAGTTGCCTTAGTGGCATGTCTAAAACCGCCTCAATTTCTAAACTAATCATGACAACTACTGTTAATATTATAGCACAATCTAATATTGGCAGTCATTGGAATTGACTTGGGAAGTCCATTCAAAATGGCACAATACTATATTTTTAATCCTGTAGTGAAATGAAACCGTGTTGTCATGTTACCTCCATTTCTGTCTTATTCTTTTTCTCATTTTTTAGCCGAATATGGTACAAAGGAAAACGACATTTATTTCTTTGGCTTAGTAGAAAATTCTGATATGTATGCATTTGTATACGCTACGAAGTGTGAATATCTGCTACATCGGTGAAATATAGAAAATACGGTTAACACTTTGTTAACCAATATTTCTTACACGTTTGCTTTGTGTATTGAGTTTAGTAGAGCTAAAGCTAATTTTATCATGATCAATTTTTAATTAACTAACGTATTGTGGATAAAAGTTTGATGATTTCCGTTATGGGGTCGGGGTCGATATTCGATATTGATCTGTTTCATTGAAAAAAAACCCAAAAAAACAAAAAACAAAATAACACACACACACTACTGCCTGCTCATCGAGATATTGATTTGATCCAATAAAGTACATGTAACTACATCATTGGCGTAACATTCGAAAAAACCGTATCCCTGTCCGATCTGTTCCGCACGCTGATTTTCCTACTATAGTACATGTACATGTAATGAAAATCTTGCCATGTTAATCAACTAATTTTCAGATAGATCGATATTCTACAGTATATTAACTAGTTACTTCGATTCTATATACCTCCAGGTCGAAATTCAATGTATTGTTCAAATATCACATAGATCTGTTTCTTTATACGAATGGAAGTTCGGCATATTCATAAGCGCTGCCATGGTTCTTACTTTAGAAAACGTCACATTCAGTAATATTATTTAGAATTTCATGCTACATGCCTCATAAATAATAAAACTCTTTGTACGAAAATCTTCGAGTGCATTTAAAAGTGATCCTTTTGTTAGAATCATTCATCAGTGTCACGAACGTATTTATTCCAACTGCTTTTATCGTCATTGTTTGTCGTGTCTGTCTTGTTTTTCTACCGTCATGGCGCGACTGGTGTTCCGTAGAGGGCAAGTGACGAGGCACGAGAAGGAGACATGACGGTGCTCTATCGGGTGTCGTCATTATAATGTTATGGTACTATTTATACAGGTATATGTGATATACAGGTATATGTGATATACAGGATGTGGTACGTACTGTATATGTTATTTATAGTTCTATTTTACTTCTAGGTTGGATGTTAAAGCTTATTTACCATTTAAATGTTAGTCGTGCATTGTTTAGTGCGCAGTCCTGTTATACAAATCTGTAAACATTGTATAAATGTTTTCTTATTATTTTATGCATATCATTTCAATCTTACTTCCAAATACAAACATGTATAATAAGTATTTGAATGGCATTTAGGTTATATGTTGTATATATTCAACTTCTTGTAACAAATTTACTATATGGATGTCTATAGGTAGCATAAGGTAAATATGTTCGAAAGCTGTGGACCGGCACTTTTATGGTTTAAGATTTACCATTATTCAATTATATTTGGATTTTACGACTATCTAGGGTTTGTTTGTGATATATTCATGAATACATATTCAGCTATCTTGGGAATTTATTTCTTTTAATAATAGTATGATTGGTAGCTATGGGTAATGCCCATTGTTTATATTACATCTGTTAACTGGTGTATATGTAAATTAGCAATTTATTAAACAAAACCACAATTGCATTTTCTTGTCCCTTAATCGAGAATGATCTCGCTCGTCCATCGTTACTATAAATAAAATTAGCCGTTAATGAGAATTTGATGCAAAAAATATGTCATGTCCAAATTACAAAATAAATAGTCATTATCCTTTCTTTCTCGTTGTTAAACTATTTTTTTTCGACAATGTCTTCATTAACACCTTTAATATGTGGTTTGATCAATTTAACACGATCAGGCACTGGTTGTCCAAACTTTAGAGAATACCAGTGGTATGTAAAAATTAACATAAATAAAAACAAGTTGGGTACAATCTTTATCAGATATAGGTAATACATAAATGGACACTCCTCACGCTAAATTGTTTGTCAAACCGATCAGCATAGAGGCTTGTGATAGATAGACAGATATTTAAGAAAGGACGGAGCGAGAAAGTGAGAAAGGCACTTTTCTCGGCTCTGTGATGTCAGAACGTAAGCACGAGATGTAATGAAATGTCAATAAGTCGAAACCTTGAAGCCTTGTCAAATGGCTCTCTCCCCCCCCTCCCCTCTCCCTCTCTCTCTCTCTCTCTCTCCGTCTCTCTCTTTCTCTCTCTTCCCCCTCTCTCTCTTTCTCTCTCCCTACTCCCCTCTCTGTCTCTCTGTCTCTCCCCCCCACTCTCTCTTTCTCTCTCCCTCTACATGCCTATCTGTTAACATTTATAATATCCAGGTATTTATATATATGTTTATGATTGACATATTCAAAACACATGCATAAAAATAAGAAACATGTCGCCTTTTTATACAAAATGAATTTAATAGAAAGAACATTTTTTCAAATGTTGAACATCCATTTGTAAACCTAATATATATATTTTCATACAAGACAAAACCTGACATGGCCTTTCGCATAAATTTTGGTTTAATTATTTTGTCCTTAGTCCTAATTTGTAACGAAAAAGTAAATATTGTGTCATTAGGCTTTCAATAACTCAACAAAAACGTTTCTTTTTTCTTCAAAATGACTTATCTTATTAATTATTCCAAGTCAAGCCGGATTGACAAAAAAAGTGAAAAGTGAAATAAAAGAAACCCAAAGCCAATGAGACAGGTAATTCACACAATCCGTAAAAACGTGAGGTCGACTACTGATATAGCATTTTGTAACAAAAATAGTAAAATGTAGCTTGTTACCATAAATGAATTTTAAATGATGAAATAGAAACGATCCTCATAGTAAGGAAGTTGGAAAGATATTTATTGATGCTTTCCATATCTATTGTTGCGACGTCTATGGATTACAGTTGTTTATCACACACAACATACCTATTAACGTCACATTCCTGTTCAAGAATATATCCTGATTGTATCACCAGACAATTCAATCCTGTATCTGTAGTCGGCATTCCAGCACTAAAGAGGTTCATATTTACACTCGAACCATCTGAATAAATCCACGTATTCTCTATACTACTGTCCGATCCATCTACAAAAGCCCTAGTTGCAATGGATGGGGATAACAAGGCCAGTTTCTCTGGCGTGTCCACTTTAGCCAAACGGCCACCAAAGCCAGCGCAATATGATATAGCATCCGTGTGTTTGTATCTTGTAGTTATTTGCAGTTTGTAGCAAAATTGAAGACTTGAATCGTACACGAAATCATTCGTATCACATGGAATACAGGTAAACTCTGGTGATGACCACTGGCCATTCTGCTGACAAGTGACCTGTGGGTTTCCATTCAGCAGATGACCTGTGAGGCATGTATATGAATGAGATGCCCCCACTGAACTCTCCGCAGTTGTTGGTGTTTCTGCGTTTAAAACTGTAGGAGGAAGGGGGCACAAAATTTCGGCAGCTTCAGTCGTCGTCGTGGGCAAAGTCGTCGTTGTTGAAGGCGTCGTTGTCATCGTTGTTGTCGTCGTTGTCGTCGCTGTCGTTGTTGTCGATGTTGTCGTTGTTGTCGATGCTGTCGCTGTTGTCGACGTTGTCGTTGTTGGTGCGATGTATGCAAGAGTGGACACACACGTAAACTGACCACTAGATAATTCTACACACTTAGAGTCAACGTCACAAGAATGTCCAACACAAGATTCTAAAAGAAATGGTTCAAACTGTACTAACGCCGATCTCAAAATAGTACCAGTTGTGTTACTAGAAGACACAGTAATGTAAGCAACGTTTTCACCAAGCTCACAATTTGCTGTAGGAAAATCAAAAGCGATAACTTGGCATTTTGTTCGCAACAAACACGCGCGTGAACATTGCTGTAATCCTATGATATCGATACTTAGAAATGTCTGTGACAACTGCTGTTCATGTTGCACTACTTGTATGATCGTTTTGCCAGGACAGTTGTGTCCATTCACAGTAATCACCGTATATATGGACAACAAAGTCATACAGAGTCTTTCTGAACGGATGCCCATAGTTAAGTACATATAATGGTGTAGGACACACCGTAGTACTGCTTGTGTTACTGATAAATTATTTAGTATGCTTGCCTTTTTATCGAAACAAGTGTCCTGGCAAGGTTACTTTCAAACCAGTTAATTAGGAAAACAACAGTAGCGTAAGGAAACCAATAGGATACATGGACGTGCTGTGTATTGATGTACGCCAGCCAATGAGCTGAAGTCTATCAGCACTAACGGTATACCGGAGAAGATTAATTTGACAATGAAAATTCGATAGATTCCGTGACAGAATCTTCATTTATTTATCAATTTATTGCTTATGAGGTTGTGTAATTATCTTGTCTTATATTGGGTTCAATAGAATGAAGCGATGAAAATTCTACAAAATACTCACAAGTGAATCACAGCTTTTCATATAAATTTAGAGTTAAACACAGTAGAACCAAACAATGTATTTAAATTTAACCTAAGATAATAACAACAAGTTCGGTACGTGTACTGCGCGGGTTACAGGCGCACCAGAAAAAGTAAAATGTCACGTTTTGATCATATGACCTCTTTGTTCAGATTTGACTTGAAGCCAGGATGAGCAGGAATTACGTGCTTCTGGTTTTGAAAAGGTATGTAAGAGAATGAATATTTTTTTTAACTAATCATGTGTTTAAGTTTTTAATTTAAAAAAAAATGTTAATAAAAACCCATTTTTACGTTTTGATAGATAAGTTCGTATTCAGCAATATTCGGATAAGATAGGAAAACTGTAAAAATAAATATATATCAATAAATAAATGTTTAGTCCACCAACTTTCTTTGAATCCATAAAGTCAAAATCTCTTAAATTGGTTAATTCTATTAAAGGTTAGTATTTTAAAGCTATAGAGAGCATGGCAAAAACATAAAATGCAATACATTTTCAAACACCATCCAATTTTGTTTAACAATAACACACGCTTGCATATTTAAAAACCTTCACGCACCAGCGCATTTGACATTTATTGGAACTAGGAAAATTGATTACTGAAACCATGTTAAGGATGCATAAATACTGACATTTTATCAATCAATCAATTTATATTAATTCTAGTCATAACAATTCATGTAAAAATATTGGTAGAAGTCACTTCACATTACATGTGTTACCAAAAGTAGGACTGGCAGTGTTGGTGGTAGGGAGGGGGTGTAGCCATCATCCATCAAATATTTGTCTTCATATCAACTTTATACCCATCTCGTAACGGTTTATCCGCCCGGTCACATTATTCTGACATTGGGCCAACCAACCCTACCCATGCTGAGCGTCTGGGAATACTTACCGATATTTTTAAAAGACTCGGAATGTCTCGACAGAACCAATTGCTTTCTTCACAATACCAAAGGTGAAGGAGTGTCGAGATAGACTTTAGAAAGAAGACAGGTATGTGTGAAAGGAAAAGGAGAAGATAAAAGATCCCATGATTAGTCGTGACTTACAATGGGGGCGACAGCTAAACTTCATACATCCCTCATTCTAGTGCAGGACAAAAAGACTTAAACGGAAACAATAACGCATTTCTGAAATATTAATTATTAATTCTTCACTTTAATTTTAATAACTAAATGTGTCTTTTGAAAGAGATCACCAATGAGGAACATGTTTTGATTAGCTGATATTTCATTACCACAATATACAAATTACAAGTACAATTATAAATATGAGGATTGGAAAACAAGCCAGCTTATATATATATATATATATATATATATATATATAAATATCTCAACTTTACATTATTATTGAATCTGAAAATATAAATATTGAAGGAAAGTACTTACAAGTTTAAATACACCTTCATCAAGCCTGATTGATTTAGTTCATATTTTTTAATCGTTATTATTTTTCTTAAGCACATCTCCTAAATGTTTGTATACAAACCCATCCTGTGACTCTATGCATGATTTACACGTGTTTCATTCGGATAGTCGCACAGTTCAGAACAAACATGCGTACCTGACTTTGTTAAAAATTATCAGATATATGGAAATAACGTAATTTATTTTGAAATTTGGATATGATATATTTTTTTGCACCAAATTCTCATTAACGGCTGAATCATGGGACTAATGCACTAGCCTCCCCATTTAGATTTGACATGCATTTCGATCACTTTGCATTTTCTTCATTCGCCTCCTAGGCTTCAATATTTATGTCCTTAGCAACACTGATGGATCATAGGCGGACCAAACAGCTGTATGATGCAATTTAATGATTTGTTTGGCTCCACTGTATCTAACTCTAAAAATATATTAAAATGTGCTTTCATTTGTGTGTCTTTCGTACAAGCATTAATAGGTTAAAACTATTAAACCTTCCACTTTTTATTTCAATTTCGAACTATTGAAGAATCCATGTATCGTATGCACTCAATATTTGATTAACAGCCGTATGTTCGTGACCAAGTTTGGGATAAAATTATAAAAATGGTATCGAGGCGAGTAAACATGTCCTGATTTCAACCCATTACTAATGGTTGGCGCTTATCCTGTTGCGTGAGGTATCTCATCTAGCTGAAGTGGTTTACATGATAATGAAATAGTATTCCAATAAGCTTGTGGCAATCAATACGTTTGTTTATTTCACGTGAAGGTTGTTGCCTCTATCATTGGATTTTACAATGTCACTTTTGCTATAATTAGTATCATGTTATTGACCGATTGAAATAGGACAAGATAATGGATTTCATTTCATATAAATAAAAAATCGTAAAGTTTCCGAGTAAACATTCCAGTGTCATCTGATTGTCGGCAACGAGAAGGCTGCACTGGATGTTATGTTACTGCTATTTAACTTTCATCTATGCTTTTTATATGATGTTTTGTGTAATTTGGTATGATGATATGTATGGAAAACCAAACACAAACGCATTTGGCATGCACGAAGGAAAAATCAATGTATTTGCTAGAAAACTTTAGATTTGATTTTTTTTTCTCAGTATACTCTGCTTTAACATTCACGGATGATCTTGACTGCAAAAGTGATGAAGGAAGTAGTGAAATATATAAGAACCAAAGGTTTCCGTAAAAGTGATCTTTAATAATATTTCTATTGTCTATGGTGAACAGAAAGTTTATTCCTACAGGCAGTAACTGAATTTTATTTTACAAATCAACCAGTGCAACACGCGTAATTTGAAACGAAGTGATGATAGACCTTGTACACAATGACACGGAAAACTGGACATTTCTGAAACACTCTTTTTAACACACTTTTTAAGGAGTCTCCGTGTAAATCTTTCTTTTGTTCATGTTTTTGCCCAAATGTCGTGGAATTGGTAAATAACACGATAATACAAAAAAGGTCAAAACAAACATAGTGAATAACGTTGTCATTATTACTATATTGCTGAAAAGTCGCTGAGCGAGGTTTTAATATTTTAAAAAATTACCGTACATCAATGAACTTCTTTGTTCTTCGTGAAATGTTATCGATGCATTAAATCTTTAAGAACAGTATGTTTTTGATCGGCACCAGCAAATTCTGGGATTTAATTATGTATGATCAGCGTATATAATAACGATATAATTAGTCTCGTAGAACATCAAACATGCATCGAAAACAACACATTAATAGAAGAAACATTATGCTAAACTGGAAAATTTGCCTACAAATTCCTCAATTTTTAATGATTTCGTTGTAAAAGGATAATTGATATTGGTTCTAGTACACAAAGTTCATTTTTTTTTTATTTATAAAATTAGCTTCCTTTTCCGTTGCTTTAATCCGGTCCGATATATACACACTGTAAATCACGTACAATTCGCGAATACAAGATTTCGCGAACGCTGATCTAGATATAACTTTGAATTCGCGAATGATAAGCTATCACAGATACGAACTCTACAAAGGTCCTATACCGGCAGTCGATAGCTTTATATAGGCCGCCATTTTGCTTTCAATTCATGTGACTATATATGAAAAATGATTTTGTCATGTGATATGTGTTGTACCATAATAAACTATATTTACATTAGTATAGACTATTACGCCGACAAAAGAAACGAATGTGAACACTTAACATGTTTTATGTTTGAAGAGTTAAGTGAGTTGATTTCAGGGTAAGATGACAGGACTGTAGTATGCCAGACGTATTGTGCAGTGTTTAATGTTACGCTTCGTAACGTGTGTCTGCTGTTTATTCATTAATCTTGTCAGCGGAAATATATTTTTCTGTGTGTTTTTTTCTGCTGTTTATTTTGTAATTTGATATTTTCCAGGTTATAAACTCTATTATCTTAAATATTTTAGTACCTTACATCTATTATGGCAGACTTGCTTGACCTCCGAATTTAGACCTATAGTTGTGCATTTTAATAACGTAATTAGTGAAGTTCCGCCATCATTAACATGGGGATGTCGTTTAAAAGTACGGAATTCTAAAGAATTTAAAAGTAATAGATATCTAGAAGATTTGTTTGTGAATATATCAGGTAAATGTATAATTCAACGGACGTTAAAGTAAGTTAACAATGGAATAACGATGACGTCAACAAGATATTCCTACAAATAATACAGAAGGATTTGAATACAAGATTGGCTCTCCTGGCAAAATTAAAATAAATACAACGCGAAATATAAGTGATTTACAGTAGCCAATGGAAGTCGATGAAGCAGAGGGCGCTTACTGTTCTGGAGTCCTTTTGTGTGAAATGTTTTCCTTTATTACCGTTTTATTGATTTTGTTGATATGTTGATGTTAATTGTTTCTATTAAATACGTATTGTTCATTAATTTGATCGTCAAATTTCCAGCACATTGTATCTTGTAATTAATATTTGCTAGGAATATTTTTAGATTTATGATGGTCTGAATGATTTTACAAGCTGAAAGAATATTTCTGAAAAGCATGTAGTTACTTCATTGTACACGCCAATGCGCAGTTGTATGATCATATCATTAACATCAATCCGATAAATGGGAATTTGAAAAATTGAAAGCTACGTGATGGTTGCTGACCATTAGTGACAATACATTGTAATGCTGTGGGGGAAGGTTGCCCACCACACAATATGAAGATTCTACAAGATACACACAAAGGAATAGCACCATTTTATATCAAATCGAAATAAATTACAATAAATACAAGCAATGAATTTGAGAGCACCATACAGCTGTTTCGACCTTTTAGGATATAATTCAATGATGATAAGGGCCTAAATTTTGAAACCTGGCTATTGAGATTGATCGGAAGATTGCCAAAAGCTATATAGAGAGGTACCCGGTATTTTATACCTGATAATTTCAGAAGGACGTGAAGTTCATGTACATCTGTATATTCTGAGTTATGCGAGGAGGTGGATTGATTGAAACGTGGCTGCAGGATACAGTAAACATCGGGGACCTAAGTCCATCAACGTGTCAACCATCTGCAGTGTCTAAGATGGGATCGTTTTTAACTTTCGTAGCTCGGAAAAGGACTTTGTTGTGAACGTTTACTTATGGAAAAAAAGTAAAAAGCGTTTGTTTTACAGTCGAAAACATAAATTCTACATAAGGGAAGTGAGGATTTCATTAAAATGTTTCTCTCTATGTATGAATAACGGATTTTGCCCATATTTTGTCTGAATCATCCTTTGGTGAATCGCAATCAATTGTGTATGAACATTGGGTTTCGACCCCTTTTTTGGGCGAGATGAACATGGCCAAACTGGAGGAAACAGAGCTTTTAAAACAATTTTTCTTGCATAGAAATACATTGATGTTGTCCCAATTAGGCCTGAAGCATGCTTTGGTGAAGGGAAACATTGATGTAAACAGTAGATCTCAGCCCCTTAGTATGGGCGAGGGAAGGGGGCGACGGAGGAAGTCCCGTTGGGGAAATAAAGCAAATGCTTTAAAATCATTCTTTTTATTTAGGAATGCATGTCCCCGTTTGGTCTAAGACATGCAAGGGTGAACAGAATTAATTTCGCACAAACAGTGGGTTCCAGTTCCCCGGAGCGGGAGGGGTGGGGCCTTTGAGTCAATCAATATGTTTCATTGTAAACCTATTACCTAATTGACCTATTCCCTAAACATGCAAATGCTCTATGGTAATTATCCTTTCCTAGTTATTAATAGGGTTCAGTTGATGATTAATTCGATTAGAAGCAATTTTGTCTCCAAATATAGCCCGAAGTTTGACAACGGCAATTATTAAATTTAAGACTTTGCGATGGAATATATGAAAGTTTTATTCTTAAATTTCCCTTGAGCTCAGTAGTCGTTGCTATTGTAACTTAACTTTAAACCGCTAAGACCTATCAAAATCGATACATAATAACTAGTCACTGTTTAATAATTACTTTTTGTTAATTAACGTAATTAAATTTGTTAAATTATGAACACTTATTTCCCTTATGGCCAGAATAGCAAACGAGTTAGATAAGTAACACAGATCCAAAGCATTTGTCAGTAAATATACTAACTTTAACAATGGCTACATGTTTAGATAGACTGTTTTCGCATCTGTTGTTCACCTATTTGACGCTCACAGTGAATGGGCAGAACTGTCCGGGCAATATAATCGCACAAGCATTCCACAGTGGACAGAAATTATCACAGATATTTCTTAATATTAATTTGACAGGATTACAGCAGTGTTCACATGCGTGTTTGTTGAGAACAAAATGCCAAGTTATCGCTTTTAATTTTCTGACAGCAAATTGTGAGCTTGGTGAAAACGTTGCTTATGTTACTCCGTCATTTAGTAATTCAACCGGGACTATTCTAAGATCGACTTTATTACAGTTTGAAACATTTCTTTTAGAATCCTGTGTTGGGCATTCTTGTGATAATGATTCTGTTTGTGTTGAATTATCTAGTGGTACATTCACGTGCGTTTCTTTACTGACATATGTTGCACCCACGACAACGGCGTTGACAACTATTTCACCGGAGACGACGTCAACAACAGTACCCCCGACGACAACGACGACAACAGCGCTGCCACCAACGACATTACAGACAACGTCATCATCGACGATGCAATCAACTACCACTGAAGCCACCGACATTTTTTGTGGAGATCTACTTTCAGTTCCAAATGCTGACACACCAACATCCACAGAGAGATCCGTAGGAACTTCTCTTTCATATTCATGTGTCACAGGTTATATGTTGTCCGGAAACCCAGAGGTTACTTGTCAGCAGAATGGTCAATGGTCAATACCAGCGTTGACCTGCGTTTTATGTGAAACGAATGATTTCGTGTACAATTCAGGTCATCAGATTTGCTACAGACTACAACTAGACACACGGTACGTCCAACCAAATGCGGTGTTATATTGTTCCGGGATTGGTGGACGTTTGGCTAAGGTGGACACTACTGAGAAAATAAAATTTTTAGCTTCCGTCCTTCCAACGTTCACTCAGGTGTTTGTTGATGGGACCGACGCCGAGGAGGAGAGCAAATGGATCTATTCAGATGGGTCTGATGTGAATATGAATCTCTTTCAAGGAGGACAGCCAACTTTTAATACGGCAGTAAATTGTATGATATTACTATCGAACTTCGCAGAGATTGGAGAACTGAATTGTTATTCTGCTAGGTTTGTAATATGCGAAAAGTAGATGGACTAAAAATACAAATAATGTTGTTTCAACATTTAATTAGTATTCCTTGATGCTTTATTTTCTTTTGTTCTCTCTTTCAAATAGTTTTTGCTTAAAAACAACAACATTTGATTACATTTTGACTGTCACACTTCTTTTAACAAATGCAAGAATGTATGGTTTAATATAGTATGAATGTTTATGTTGTAACTTGTTGATGGTACCTTGATATCTACCCCGTTTCATTTCCTGCAATATCATTTTTTGTGTTTCTTTGTCTTTATAGCTTCAAAGTGTGATATACAATTGATAAATATTTCTTTTATGTAATAATACCTGACATATTTCAATACGGCAATTTTTTGTAGAAAATCTTGTTTGCTTTTTTTTGTTTGTTTGTTTTTTGTTTTTGTTTTTTTGCTTGTTTTCTGTTTTGTTTTCTGTTTTGCTCTGTGATGTTGTCGTATCAGGATAATAAGTCCAGGTGTTCCAGAAGAGTAAGCGTATTCTGTTTCCTCGACGATACCCGCCATGCAAATCTTGGGCAACCCAAGTAAGTAATATCATGTACTGAAATGAGAACAATGGATACAAAAATACTGCTGGAACCAACAGGCAAATTAACGAGAATACAACATGCCCAGCTTCATATTGCACAGATCACCTTTACGACAAATCAAACTGTCACATATTTTTTCATAAATATGCATCTTTTGAAACCCTTTTTTATGTTATGAGTTTGTCTGTCAGTTGGCGACATCTGGCGCTAAAATCTTGATAATGGGAACAGGCCCTTGAATATGAAATTAACTGCGACAAGTAAATTGAAATCATCATACTTATCATAAAGCTAGGTGGAAAACTGTCAATATTTCTTATGTTGTAGGAAAAGATAAGCAACTGAGTCTGTCATGTTCCTTGATTTTTCATTCTGATGTGTATATACAATGTATGATAGACGTACTTAAAGACGTATTTTAAGACGGCACATTAGCAATAAATCTGAAAGTAAAATTGAAGGACTTCGCAAGGTCTTTTAGAAATTTTTTGATAAGCTGTTTTAAAAATTCAAACTCATATGATAGCTATGTTATTAAAATATATTCATTATCATTCGATAAAGGTGAAACCATCGGAAATCTCATCAATATTTATCAGGTAATAACTAACATAAAGTGCTTTAGGTTGTTGCTATATTGCACATATATATGTATATAAACTTGTTTAAATGTTACATTATTATCGGTAATGTAAAATTTATTTGGGTATTGTATACACTTAATTTTTTTATTGAATGTAAATTATTGAAAAATAAAATAATAAACATTTTTCAGCACAGATGACGATTCACATTATTTCTTTCATTTCATTTCAGAATGTTTTATTAATATTAACAACTAATAGGGTTAGACAGCAGGCTAAAACCTATTTAAATCTACTCCAAAGACAACACAGAGGTCAGACATAAACATAATACACCATAAACACACATACATACATACATACATACATACATACATACATACATACATACATACATACATACATACATACATACATACATACATTCGTTATCGATGTTATAGATTTGTGTAATGTAAATTTATCATAGAATATGTTAACTATTGTCCACTAAATGATGATCGCAATTATCAATTTTCATTTTCCCAGAGCTGAAATTTAGAATGACGAGGCCCAATCTCTGATTCTCCTGACCTACAAATGTATAACTAACGTTTTGATATTGTACATCCATTGTTCAATCATTGATCGTTAGTAAAATTCATCACAAGACAGTATTGTACCTTATTTCAGTTCATCTTTTAACATCCGGTACCATTGATTTCAACAATTTTAATTCACACGTTCTTCTTTAGGTGCTTTTCATGTTTATAATATTTTGACAATTGTTCCTGCGATTTTAAGAGGCGTTATGTACCTTGCATAGCAAAACGTTTGAAGGGTGTTGTCTTTTTGTGTCAGACAAATAGATCAATTACGAAGTTATACTAAAAGTTATTTTACTCTAAAATAAGAATGTTTAAAGCAATACAGTTTTTTTTGGTAATTATCTTTTTATTTCCATTTTAATGTACAATACACATCATCATTATCATCATCACCACACAATCACAATCATCATCATCATCATCATCATCATCACCATCATCATCATCATCATCATCATCATCACAATTCAATATCATCCTCATCATCATCACACTTATCATCACTATAATCATCCTCATCACACCATCATTATGTATCAATCATCATTATCATCACATCACCTCCACTACCACCGCCAAATTCATCATCTCAAATCAAGATCATTGTCATCATCACCACAACCATCATCATCATCATCATCATCATCATCATCATCATCATCATCATCATCATCATCATCATCATCATCATCACACCATGATCATCATCATCATTACAAATCAAGATCATCATCACCATTTTTATCATGATCCTTATCACCACCACCACCATTATACCCTCATCATCATCACAATCGTAATTCTCATTCACTACATCACTATCCACACCATTTCACACCTCACAAAATTCAGTAATCTTAACAGCATACATCAACTCCAGGGAACAGTAACCAAAGATTTCAAGAGATGGTGTATTTACTATCAGAAATGCTGACTAAAAAAAAAAAAAAAAAAAAAAGAGACACAGATGCCAACAAATTTGTCAGAATGTATTGCACATAATTTACTGGACAGAAAAAACAGTGAGAAATAGGAAAAGCATTTAAGAAAAAAGATGAAAGAAATGGATGGAAGACTGAGAGGATAAGAATGGCCTTGTCAAGGGTTTGGAAACATCCTACTTTCGTACAAATATATATTATATATTTGAGGATAAAATTTACAAGTAGAATTTATCAGAATCCGACTACATGTCAATTAACCTTTTCCATTTACTCCATTCTACATCAAACTTCTCCTTAACAGTATCGCCCTTACTAACAGCAATATATTTTTCGACTTTGTAATTGTCTTTAATGAAGTTTACCAATGAGTTTATATGCAAAGAATTATGCAGACACCTCATTCTATAAAGAAGAAAGATTTTTTATTAATTGAAAAAGGAATAAGTAATGCCTGTAATAGTATTTCAAAACTTTGTAGTAAATTCTGTACTTCATTACATTCCCATAAAATATGAGTAATAGTTTCTCTTTCAGAGTTACATAAAATACAGAGAGGTGAGCTAACCAGACCAATTCTACAGAGAAAAGAATTTGTTGTCAGAATATGATGAACTACTCTGAACTGGAACCATTGAAGTTTTGAATTTTTTGTAGTATGGAAGGGAATCTTGAAAATTTTGGCCCATTCTTCATCATTAATATCGTCAAATTCTTGATTCCATTTCAGTTTACAAGATGGTGCCACATCATTCTTAATCAAGATATCATAAAACAGTTTTGTACCTCTAACTAGGTTAAAAAAAGGGTTGTATGTTTACAGGAATGAATGGGTAAGCTATGTTCGATAAAGTTGAATCATATGATATGAAGCTGTGGTACTGAAGAAAATTTGTAGCAATGTGATATTTACGTGTAAACTCATTTAAGGTATAAAAAGACACTGGAGCAACTTCTTTTAAAACATCACATATATTGATCACACCCTTCTTGGACCAATCCTTGTAAAAAATAGGTTTCCCCCCAATACATATTTTCTTGTTATACCAGAGTGGTATTTTGGAGATTAACTCATTATTTTCCAAATTATCTCTTTGCACAATGAATTTATACCATGATTTAAAAACATCTTTCCAGAACTGATTTTTACATTTGCTTATACATGACTGTATATATTCACTACCGCAATTTGCCAGCAAATCAATATCAATATAGGTTTTTAAAATATCCTGCCATTTTTAAGTGGTTTGAAATAACCTCCATATCCAACTTAATTTTAAAGAGCTCATGAAGGCATCTATATTAACCATCTTAAGACCTCCATTGACATGGTGTTGAACAACAACATCTCGCTTAATTTTATCTGACCCCCCATTCCATAAATATTGAAAAAAATGGAATTCAATTTTTTAATAAAGTTTTCATTTGGATTTGGAAGTGAAATAAAAAGGTAATTAAACTGTGATATTAGCAAGGATTTGATGACATGAATTCTACCAATTGGAGTTAAAGACCTTCTGCTCCATTGTTTAATCAATGATTTTAGCCTGATGAGTTTTTTGTCAAAATTCAGCTTTGGAATTTCGTGAAGATTAACACTAAAAATAATTCCCAAAAGTGTAAATTTATTCGTTCCCCACTGTAAATTGAAATCTGGTAAAAACGAATCTTCACTATATTTTTTATTACATATCCACACTACCTGTGTTTTCTCTACATTAATTTTCAACCCTGAAATTTTTGCATACTCATCAAGTTCCTTAATTGCTTCTGTCAAAGATTGTTCTGAACCATCTAAAATGAGGGAGGTATCATCTGCTTACTGGGAAACTAAAATTGGACAATTATCAATATCCATACCTTTTATATTAACATTATTCCGCAATCTCAGGGCCAAGATTTCTACACAAAGTATAAATAAATATGGGGCGATCGGGTTCCCTTGCCTACAGCCTCGTTTAATATTAATAGAAGATGACAAATTACCACCCTGATTAATAACTGAATAAGAATTATTATGTAAAGATTTAACCCAAGTTGAAATACTCTCACCAAATCCAAAGAAGTGTAGAACTATATCAATAAACAACCAAGACACAGAATCAAAAACCTTTTCAAAATCCAGCATCATCAGCATCTCAGGAATATCATTTTCTTCAGTATACTGCATTATGTCATATATTAACCTTGTGTTTACTCCTATGTACCTCCCTGTGAGAAAACCTGTTTGATCCCTGTCTATCAACTTGTCCAAAACAGTTTTAATCTTATAAGCTATAGTACCAGATGCAATTTTGTAAATAATGTTTAACAATGATATGGGCCTCCAGTTCTTAATAAAATGTCTCGGTTTATCTGCTTTTGGTATATATGTGATGATTCCCTGCCGTTGTGTAATAGATAATTCCCCCCTGCGATAACCATAATTAATTGATCTAACAACAAACTGCCCTAACTACCGCCAAAAACATTTGAAAAATTATGTTGTGAACCCATCAGAACCTGGACTTTTATTATTCTTCATGTGTTTTAAAGTTTTTCCAGCTTCCTCATAAGTAATTTCTCTTTCTAAATTAGCAGAGTCATGTTTAGTCAGTTTTGGTACCTCACAGTCACAAAGAAAATGAATTAAATTTATTTCACATGAATAACTTGGGTTATCATATAATTTCCTATAAAAATTACTTACTTCCTCCAAGATATCTTCCTGTTTAGTTAGAATATCTCCATTATCTTTATGCAATTTTGGAATTATTTTGGATGTGAAATGTCTGTTCTCCAAATTAAAGAAGTAGCTAGTTGACTTTTCCCCCTCCTCCACCCACCTAGCTCTAGAACGAATCATACTCCCCTTGATTTTTTGTAATCTGATAGTTTCTAATTCTTTTTTCTTTTCTTCTAATTCCACTAAATCTACTTCTTCTAATTTCTCTAGTTATTCTATAGACTTCTTAAGAATATTCTCTCTATGGTCTTGCTGCTTTTTCTTATGAGAAGAGTAGGAAATAGTTGTTCCTCTAATTTCCATTAACAAAGTTTCAAAAAACAACTGATCATTAATGGAAAACTGTAAATCATATTCAGGTATATTGTCAACATTATGTAGGTTATAAACTGGGAGGCAGTACTGTTACTTAACATTATCTATACAATTATTTATACAATTCAAATAATCTATATCTTGTAATAATGAGTTATTAAACTTCCATAAACCCCTCCCTTTCTTAAATTCATTAATTTTCAGTGTGATTTTAGGAAAAGAATGGTCTGTTTGATATCCTGGGTCTACACCTGAAAGATGGATACTAGAGAGTAAATTTTCTGAAACCAGAAAAAAAATCTAAACGAGCTTGTCTAACTGGATTACTTTTCCTCCATGTATATCTCCTAGTTTCATCATGTTGTTCTCTAAAAATATCAATTAAATTAAAATTCTCTAATAATTCCAGCACTTTATTTCTAGCTCTAGGGTTGTTTATATTCTTGTAATTTTTATCATAATCAAGCTCAGGCTTTAAAACCAAATTAAAATCACCACACACTATAATCCTGTTATTGTTAAAAGTTTCAATAGCTTCAGATATTTTGTTATAAAAGTCTGGATATCTTGGTTCGGGCCATATATATTAATTAAGGTTACACGAGAGCCTTCTATTTCCAAGTCCAGAGCTAAAAAATTACCTGCTAAATCCTTCCTTTCTCTAAAAACTTTTGTCTCAAAATTGTTATTCAGAAGAACAGCAACCCCCTTGTATTTGACCTAAAGGAGTTTAAAAAACAATCATACCCCCATTCATTTCTAATTAATTCCTCATTTTCATGGGAAAAATGTGTATCTTGTAAACAATAAATACTATACCGTTTTTCCCTAAGATATGCAAAAACATCCTTACGCTTAAAACTGTCTGCTAATCCTTGACAATTGGCCGAGATTACTGTCACACCTGTGTCCGCCATAGCGACGGAAGATAATTATCAGTTATCAAAGCAATACATTTTAATTTCCCTTACAAGCTTCGAAGTTGTCCAGGGTCGTCAATGAGGCATTTGATTGTGTCGTCAGCAAATTCATTTTCTCCAACTATCTTTGCTAGGAAAATGCCACAGACATGCAGATAACGAGCCAAAGTATATCTGATCTATGATTTATTCTCTAAAGAAAGAAATGAACTGATGCTGTAGATATTATTGAAATATAAAAGGAAACGAAAAATCCACGGTTGGCGTTGTATTACACCTCGCGGTAATCTAAAATGGTTAAATGACATTGTTACATCAAACTCAAGATATAGGTTTAAAACGGATAAAACACTGTGCAAAGGTCCATAGGCCCGAACAAGAAGAAGATATAAAAGGTAAAATTAACTTTGGTCTATTAGTACTGAAAACAATCAACGTGTGATTTAGTACAAATTAAGAATTACATACAGTAGAGCCAAATAATGAATTAAATTGCATCACACAGCTTATTCGTCCTTTATTGTTAGTGATGCTAAGAATCCGAATTTTAAACCAAGGAGGCGATTGAGAGGAGCACCAGCCGCACACAAATATCATAATATTCATGTATCTGATAATTTCAAGAGAACGTTATATACACTACTCACAATTTAATAGGGATCACACCTAATAATTAGCAAAATTTTCTTTTAAAATAAAATAATACGTATTCCTTATATTTGTTGGTTTATATTTGTACCGAGGTCTATGTGTATCGGGTGTTTATGTGGTCATTCACCCGTAACGCCTACACTTCACGTGTACACGCACGAGCCTACTACGTGCAGATTGTCATCAATACGTTTGTGGCAGAATATCTCGCTTTTTGCTTTACATTTTGAATTTTAATGGTTTCAAAATACCCCGACAGCAGGCTAGCAGACGTCTAAGCACTTCAGATATGGACAGGGGCATTGGTATGATCCAGTCTGGTAGGTCACAAAGGGAGGTGGCCAATGACCTTGACGTGTCCCAGAGTGTTGTGTCCCGTATGTGGAATCGTTACCAAAATTATGGAACTGTTTCCAGAAGACATGATGGGTGTCGGGAACAACTTACCTCGTAGTGTCAAGACCGCTATCTTGTTATTGCAGCTCGACGTCAAAGGTTCATCAACGCTACGTCACTATGTAATGACTTCCAGAATGCCACCGGAACTCGTATCTCCACACAAACTGTGAGAAATAGACTTCATGATGCTGGTTTAAGGTCGCGCAGACCTGCTGTGAGAATTCCTTTGACGTTACGACTTGTTCAAGCTAGACTTGCTTGGGTTCGTGATCATGTGAATTGAAACCTCCTTGACTGGTCCCCCGTACTTTTTACAGACGAGTCTAGATTTTGCTTAAATTTCACTGACCGACGTGTCAGGGTGTGGCGACTACCAAATGAGAGGTTCCATGCCGCTAACGTTTCCCAACATGACCGACACGGTGGTGGATCTGTTGTGGTTTGGTGTGGCAGTAGCATGCAAGGCAAGACCGACCTTCATGTGTTACTTAATGGCAGTTTGACTGCACAGAGGTACTGTAACGAAGTCCTGGACGTGTACATCAGGCCTTATGCTGGTGCTAAAGGTCCGGAATTCATTCTTATGGACGATAACGCGCGACCACACAGAGCTCGCGTGACTGAACTGTATCTGGAAAGGGAAACAACTGAGAGAATGGACTGGCCAGCCCGATCTCCAGATCTCAATCCTATAGAACACGTATGGGACATTCTTCAGAACGCTGTTTCGGCGAGAAACATCAAACCTAGAACGCTTCAGGAACTTCAAGCAGCTCTCGTCGCTGAATGGACATGTATTCCCCAAAACAGGATACGAGACTTGATCAGAAGCATGCGCCGCCGCTGCCAGAGCGTAATTGATGCTCGAGGACGTTATACTCGATACTAACACTGTATTTTTCGCTGAACGACACTGTTTCGTAGGACTTAATTTTTCGCCCCTTTTGTCGTAATTTGCGATTTTCGGGGTATTTGTGTACAATGAGCATTGAAGCAAATTAATACTGTTATTCTTCGCTTGGTGTGTTAAATCATCATCTTATAATGCCGAAATATGTATAAATTGAACTGTAGAATATATTCTTAAAACAGATACCTTTACACATTAAATAAAAAAGTGATCCCTATCAAATTGTGAGCAGTATATGTCTGAGGTAAAGAACATATTTGATTGAGACCAAAGCTCAAAGTCCATGTCTAGGTGATTACGCTACACGACAAGTCGACAAGGATGTGCAAATTTATATCAGGCCGTTTGAAGTATGAGAAGGACACCTAAAATAAAGCCAAATTACGAATTAAATCTTATCCTATAGATATCTCGTCTTCCGCGAACTTGCGAGAAATGCTAGGAGTCTAAACTGCCGAAATTAAGACTTTAATAAAATTAAAACACACACACACAAACATGAATAAGTTCATCGTTATAATATAGTACCATTTTGTTTCAATGTTCAATTTTTCAAATTTCCCAATTCCTCTCTTTCATCCTCGCTCACTCTCACACACTTACAAATTCACCTTCAAACCCTCACATACACTCGCACACACCTTCAAACCTTCAAACCCTTACGCACACATACACACCAATTCATACATATCCTTGAATAAATTGGGAATATATATTTGGTCTGATTTGAATATTTTCTCTTGTCATCATATATTGATTATGACATTAAATAAACTTCGGTTTACACCTCAAAGACTTTCATGTATTTTTCAACGAGTGCGATGAAAACAATCATCATATATCATGCATATTTACCATCAATTTACCCTAATTATAACAGCATGTTGATAAGTTATCTGTAAAGGAAACTAATTCATGATTTAGTTCCGACGTGATAAGTGTTTGTTAATGTTAATTATATAAATACCAATCTCTACAATCTTTTATAGACATTGGACGGGTTATCTGCAGACACAATAACATACCAATCATGCAACTCCTGAAGTGTGAATTAACATCAAGATCGATAAACACCGACCTGTACTTTGTTTTCATTTTTTTATATATATTTCCAGCTGCGAATTCTTTTGAGAATGTTGGACCGAATAGATTTACCCTGATTTACCTGAAAGTACCTGCATAATCTCGTTTCATTCACTCTCTGGCATAGTTTCAACGAAATCCATAAGTATCTTGAAATTGATATCTCAATTAATGGACGAGATTTACTGACTAAACCCATGTTTGTTGTTGGTTCCCAAAAACAATATTTCCACTAGTTCAGAGAATTGACAGTAATTGGTAGTATTTATAAAGCTATTAAACCAAAAGATTAGAAAATATCGATATTTCATGTTAGATTTTATTTCAAAGCAAACTGAAGAAAATTATGATATCACCTTGTAAAGTAGATATTATTGTATCATCATGATTGTTTTCTGAAAATTAACGTACCCACTATAGAATCTATGCTCAATTACTCCACTTTCATCATTCAGTAGCCCAAAATGCCCATTGATGTTCAAATATGTACACCCATTATACCAGAACCCCCCAAAACGTGAAGCAGCACATCCACGTGAATCTCTGTCGTATGTTGAGAATACTTTACCATTATTGTACTCAAAACTCTCTGCACAAAATCCATTGGTGTGATTAGACACATGAAGCGTATATTGTTGACTGGCGTTAGAGATATAAAAACTATTGTATTCCAGCGGTAACCATGTCCCATTCAGCGCTTGTAGGTTAAACTTAACTTTACGACTAGAATGTGCTAAAATATGCATTTTCTTCAGACCTATCCAGAATTCGCCGTACAATTCTCCAAATCCGTTCTCGTATTCAGCAAAGGATCGATTGAACAGTACCAAACCATTGAAGCGGCGCTGAAGGACAATCCAGCCTCCGTCTCCATTTTCCATATCACAGTAAACATCAAACGTGTTGACATCATCAGGTGATATCGTGTAAACACCTGACTTTAAACGTCCTACTTTAAAGTGATCATCACAACTTCTATACGCTGTTGAAAAATCAAAATCAAGTTTTACTCGGTTGCATTGTTAATTATATATTATACAGTTGATGTTCATTTGGATGGAAATACCTTTTGAAAATGTGCCATTTTAGACAATTTAGCGTAAAGATTAACAGATCTATGCCAGTGCGCAGTGCATCGTTTGTATGGTTGGAGAATAGGAAATCTTTTTTTGCGACAAAGTGGAGCTATATGAAAGAAACCAAACTACGTCCCCTCCTAATTCGTCAACTATTAATTATTCATTTGCACAAATTCCTAGTTCGATTTTTCCAAAAGAGTGGCTTGACCTAATAAAACACAATGTAAAAACAAAACAAACATAAAAAATGCGTTATATAAGTCACTTATTAAGTTGATATGTCACTCAGTTAGAAATGCAATATAAAAATTTGTTTTATCAAACTTGATCTACAGACTATAATAGGAAAACACTTAAACAAACCGCCACATTGATGGTTGCACAGATCGGTTTCACAACACCTCCTGCACATTTTGGTTGATTTTTTTGATATGTTTATTGCACGTCCAAATATGGGGAATTCATGACACTCCTGTAAAGTAGTAGAAAGTTTTCATATTTTACATCATAAATATGTATATTTATATGAAATGCATATCACAATCTTACCACAGTATAAATGCTAATTAATAATGTCTTCATTAACAACAAATGAGTGTCTGATATTTTGATATCTTTAATGAGTGGGCAGAACGAGTGAAAAATACAAACATATTGGACACATGATTGAAATATATTTGTTATTAACAAATGTACTATTAAATATTTTATTGATTAAACACTTACAACCAAAATTGCCAAGTTACTTGCATATTTAGAATAGATATAAAACAAGGGAGTCGACTTGATTTTTCGCTTACACTACTTGTTCATTAGAACTGAACAGTACACAACAAATTATTGTCCGTTTTTTGTGTTTTGTTTTTACATGATTAAAAGTATGTAAACACAAAAATAAATTTCAATGTAAATTTGTTTTATATTTTCACATAGAAAATGTTACTTATTCATGTCACTAACGACAAAATTTGTTGTAAAACGTTCAAAGAGTGTGTAACCTGTGACAAGTTTTCTACGCGGCTGAAATTATACGGCAACCCATAGCTGTCGCTTTTGATAACACGAATCTTCTTGTAATGTCTAGAATGTTAGCTTCTGATTCAAGACACTCGGATTGGGATTGGATTTGATCTCTGATAAAGTAATTTACCTTGCATTGTTTGCTGATTTAATGAAAATGAACGTTTGGCCTAGAATTGAATGTCATGTTAACAGTAAACAACCAGGTTTCTGGTATTGTTTTTTTGCACCGGGCTTTATAATTTATTGGTTTTATAAGATGATTGTGTTCTCTTGTAATTTTTCACTAGTAACAAAAAAGTGCTATTTTTCTCTTGCCAACGAGATATTTCTCCATATTTCACTGGCAAAATTATAATATATTTCACTTCATGAACTATATTGATGAAGTTTATTACCCTTAAAATCTGTGCATTCGTTTAAAGAAAATAATTCATGATTGTAAAGCTATCTTACAGTTTTTCTTCTGCAGCCCGCGGAGAACTGATGTTCTTGGTGAAAAAACTCTGTCTCCTCAATTCCACACACCTTGTTTAAAATAAGCATACGAGTGACATATGTTGTTAATAATCGTTTTAAGATATTTTCGTTCTGGAGCGAGTCGATGTCGATATCCTAACAAACAAAACAAATTTTAAGGAAATGCATATGTTGTAAAATTGTTAAGCCTAAAGAACCGCGTTGAAAAGTGATTATTTTTCCACCAATAACTAAGGATTGCTATGAAAGTATTTGCACTCCTTACTTCGTTAGTGTCGCAGATTGTCACTTGATCACATTCACTGGGGTCCGACAGATGTTCACATTGAAAACAATAAGGTCCCCTGTCCTGTCTTGGTGGTGGTCCTGTCAGATATAATTATGTTTCTATATAGTGTTAATGTAAAGACTTGCTACCAAGATGTCTTCCTATTTGACATCGATATTTACGAACAGTTGGCAATAAATGCAGTAATAGATAAATAAAACTCACTGCTTTACATGTACACCTATGAGATGAGGATGTGTCTAAAGAATTAAATCTTTTTACAACGATTTTGTCATTTTATAACATATTTGTACTGATGATAAAATGTCAGAGGGAAAAAAAACCAGGCACACAGATATTATGTGGAGAGTATGCGCAAGATCAAATTATGTCTTCATCAATAAAAAAACTTGTACATTACTTAAAATGAAGGATACATACGGTAAATTGATCGTTAATGGATGTAAACTTGAGTATGTGTAACAATCATATATGTAAGGAGAACAAGAGAGCTTCTACATATCTATACTGTTATAAATGGATATGTCTTTGTACAAAAAAAAAATTGTATGATTTTTATTTCGGTTCTTTTGTAAGATATAAACATCTTTTGTTAATATTAAAGAGCCAGATCCACTCCGCTAGATATATTTTTTCATATTTTATTGACTGGAAATAGATAATATATAAATAAAGACTTGTATAAAGTTTCGAACTTGAAATTGAAAGGGTACCGGAGATATCGGTGCCGGAATTAGTCTCATTAATCAACACCAGGATATGAATATTAATGAGGAAAAGTCACGTGATACGTTCAGACGCGGCCAGAACCAAAACAAAAATGGAGGAAGAGGCGAGTAGTACGACATCGCTTGTAAAGATACTTTACCGATAAATGCGATCAATACTTTATAAATCCTGTATGGAAATCATCTAACGTATGTATTGATCACATCTTTCAGTGCTTAGATATGACACAAAAACAAGAAAAACTACTATTAATTGCAAAGAGGCCCTCAAATGGGGGCTACGATACGGTAACGAACATTTAGACCAACGCGAAATGAATCTTATCTGTTGCATTAAAAATGATGCACAGGATTTTAGGATAAATTTGCGTCGAAAATCAGATTTTGTTACTAAATTGGAGACATCATAAAAATGAGAAATTTAGGATATTTCAAGGTATCTCGATCAAGACTACTTATTCGAAAATCTTGATTATGATTTCCTCTCAAGGGGCCCCCGGAATTTTGCTTTTCGTCAGCTGCATGCAGAACACCGATTTGTCTTAGTTTTTTAGCTGTCAGGTCATCATATGTCACGGAAAGTAACAAACATACTTTAATCACTTGCACAAAATAACCAAACATAAATATTCAAGCTTTAATTGTCCCGTATTACCTGTCGAGCAAAATACCCGCTGCTCCGTGATTTGTTTTTAAATCCAGTTCGGTCTTCACAGCAGTCGATCTTTCCGTATTCTCGCCAATATAAATCTTTGCCTTTGATATATCACGGTCTGGCGCCATCTTCCTTCTTTTCGCCTCAGAGTCCGTCAAAACACGTTTTAACACGTTTTAATCCCCGCTTCCCTCGCACGCTTTCTGCCATGTTGGAAGACGGCAAATTTATTTACAGTTCTTTATGAGCACTGAGTCGTTTCGAATTCTTTTTTAAAACTATTTATTACGTTAGATTGGTAGCGATTTACTTTTAAATTGCGGTATTACAGGGTTAGTCAGAACCTTTGCTACCCGAGAAAAATAGAAAATCATGAATATTTTTCTGATATATAATAATATCGGTTGAGGAGTACGTCTGGCTCTTTAAGGTTTTTATTTGAATGATTGTGGAGTATTCAGATAGACTATACACAGTTAAGAATAGAAGTTTGGAATTACACTATTAGTCATTTATTTAAGTATGACATATCATAGTAAAGTGTAGTGCAGTGTAGCATTGCTAGCAGAGTGTAATATAGCCTACCATCGTCCCCACATCCTTTGTTGTTGCACATGTTGCCATGACAACACTCCCGACAAATTTCATGTTCGTGATCCGAAGACTTTAAGTCAGTCATTTTACGTGTGATGGCTTGTTCACATGTCTGTAAATATGATAAAGCTTTTACAAGTGAGAATAACAGTTTGATAGAGACGATCGTAAAAATAAAGGTTTATACTTGACGTTCCTCGAAAATTATCAAATATATAAAATTTACGAAAACAGGGTTGGTTCAAATCCTACGGAGCCCGTTAACTGACATGCTCCATACTTACTTTATTTTGTTTTTTCGAAAAAATAATTCGTTTTTTCGAAATAATATTTCGGTTTTTTTTCGAAATATTATTTCGTTTAAACGAATTATTATTTCGAAAAAACGAATTATTATTTCGAAAAAACGAAATAATATTTCGAAAAAACGAAATAAAATATTATTTCGATAAAACGAATTATTATTTCGAAAAAACGAAATAATATTTCGAAAAAACGAATTAACATTTCGAAAAAACGAAATAAAATAAGTATGGAGCATGTCAGTTAACGGGCTCCGTAGGGTTAGTTCAAATCCCTATCTATATTTTGTTATTTTTTTCGATCACTTATGATTTTCCGCAGTCGTCTCCTAGGTTTACCATTTAGCCTGTTAGCCTCATTGATAAGTCCTAGAAGGACAAAGCAGTTTCTGATACAGTTTAATTCATTGTTTAGCTCTAATTATCTTATTTTATTTTGTATTTAAAGGTGCGTTTAACTTGTGTGATTTGTACAATTACAAAGGAGTATGAATCGACACTTATCACTTAAACTGTATATCACGATGACGGAAACCAACAAACACATCCATCTCAAACAAAAGATGGAATACCAGGGAAGCTGGAAGTTATAAGATTAGTAAGTGCATAATAACGGTTAAAGCTAATGATATTTGGACTGTATTTATACCGTTGTCCTCTTGTCAGGCATATTTGGGTTCATAATAACAAAATGTCCCTTCTGAAATGAGTTGAACTGAAAGGCACGATCCATTATTTTAAATGCCTCAAACCTATACAAGCATGACTTTAACCTCCGATAAAGTTTGCATTGTACATTATTTGAAAAAAGAAAAAAAAAATCTATTATTGGGTTCTTCCCCAAAGGTTCCTTTGGGCGTTGAAACTGTCTCAATGTTGACATAATACATGTACGCATTTAGTGCTATTAATCCTTAGCAATGGAATGTTGTGAAGTACTGAGTACTGAGAAAGTATTTTATGACCAAATCTACATTTCGTGACAAGAAATATACTAACTATACACAATTCATTTAGTTTCTGAGTAAGGTTAATGTCATTCAGGAAACTAATCATACGTACAGTGTTATGTGTACATCCAGACGTATATTTCAAATGACCATTCTTATTTTCAGACTTCTGTACGTAGCAAACCTAAATATTAAACAAAACGATTGGTTATACTCAAACAGAATATGATGCTGTTTTGTTCTTTATTTATAGTGCGTGACTTAGGATTTTGTGAATTCACAATGCAAGTCATTAAACAGTGACCCTCAAGTTGATATTGCAATATTATTTTCAGTCAATAAATAGTCTGCCATATTTGATATCCCAATGTGCATTATGTCACTATTTCTTTTCCTCAGGAATAATGAAGAAAGAAAATCAGAAATTACATGATAAAAATTAATATTTAATTTCTCTTACTACAGCAAAAAGATAATTTAGGGAATTACGACTTCGCAAACATTAAGTTAATTTCGTTTTAAGTTAATGTCCTTAAACATCAAGAATGTTGATAAAATACATTATGATGATCATAATAAACATAAAACACAAACAAATAAACAAACACATCAACAGAAAACAAACATAACTAAAACAAGAATATTTTCTTGTCTTTTTCTATACCGACCTCGCCGTCATCACATTGTGTGTAAAAATCACAGAATCTTGCGTGGGAGATGGATGAGCAGGAGAAACAAGACGGCGGAGAAGCTAAGGCTATCAAATGTAGGCAAAAACAACATTTAAAAAGAACAAAGCAGTTCTTGATATTCAAGTACCTCATATATGTGGCTCTGTCTATAGTATTTGTTGTTGTAATTTGTATAATGTGGACACTTCGTTCGGTAGCAACAGTTTCACTAAGCAAGCTAGTTGTGGCATCTGGCACGTGTTATTAATATAAAACGCATAGTTGATTGTTTAAATGGGTCTCCTATTTCCATTTTCCGTCAAATTTTAAAATCTTCTTATTTGAATGGTTGAATGTATATTTGTTATATATTTATTCATTTCATAATATTACAAATATTTCCTCACCTTGTGTAATCCAAAACACAACAGGAAGAAAAGTGAAACGTAAATCCATTTTCCTTGAAAAAGAACAGAGAGCGAAAACATACATATCAGTTTTGACATGGCCATACACCGGATGGAAAAAGGATCAAGCCGTCAACATATTAAACCAGAAGCTACTCTCTATGTGCCAAAAATAATCGGTGGTCACAATGGCAATAAATCATACATCGCTAGATATACGGAACAGAAGTAAAACAAAATGGTTAAACGATGGTCATCAAAAGTAATTCCCCCTTTTAAACATTAATAGAGTAGAAGCTTATTGTCTCCATTCGCGTACAGGACACCATCAATGCATCTGAGAAATATTTACCTTCGTGCAAGGGCTGCAATAATTAGTGAATGAAGCAACCGGTAAGGAAGAAATGACTGGCGTGCAGCGTTGCTCTTTATTATTTTATCTGATAAAGATAGTGTCGATACGCCCTCGCTAGAAACCAGGACGTCCTGAAGAACATATGGTTTTTCAGACTTCATGACTTAAACACCTTCTAATCAAGATAACGACTTTACTAAGTCCCATCTTATCAATACAAATAAACTCAAATGAATAGATATCGGTGAAGAAAGATACAGATTCAAAGCTTCCTCTGTCTCTTTTGGTCTCTGTTTCTTTATCTCTCTGACTGTCTCACTCCCTCAATTTTCTTACCAATTACAACATTGCCTGCACATTAGTGGTATGTGTAGATAAAAAAAAATGAATAAATAGCAAAGTCATAAAAACCCAAATAACGAAAGACGCATCAAAATTATTTACCACCATGATGTTGTTAAAAGATAAATGAGAAAGTACAGCTCACCCTTGTAACGTACCAAAACAAATAATTTGTTAATTCAAAATATATTCATTTTCATAAAGATATTTCCGTTACTTTGTTCAGGATTTTGGTAAAAAGTTAAAGTTCATGGCGATTACACATGGTTTTGGACACATTGAGATAAAGGGAAAACGTTATGCGCCCAATGCTAAATTTTAAAGTCCAGATCGTCAACATTATGTCAGTTCACAGAGGTCATTCAAAAATCGCCGAATTCTCACCGAACAGGATAAAAAGTTGTTTCCAGTTAAAATAAATAAAACTAAGATGAAGTTAATACGATATACTATTGTGTGCGGTCTGTTATTCAAATTTTTCACTTTTTCTGTGTTAAGTCGGTTTGAGCTTGTTCCTGTCACGGTAGGTATTCTTTAAATAAACTATTATTCTGCTAATGTTTGAAAGATAGATAATACAACATGTGACATTGATTCATTAGATGGAAGGTAAAAAGTGTGTGGGAAATAACCTATTTTCTTCCATATATTAGCCAGAACCTCCGATCTATGCTGACAGTCATATTTGTATCATAGACATACATACTTGTACTGTTTATTCGGTTGACAATTTAAGCATTAACAAGGACGAAGGTACATTGGAAACTACTTATATATATATATATATCTTCATACATGTATATCCTTTTTGTGTAGTACAGATAGGGCATTTCGCTATTGTTTCACTGAGGATCAGGTAACTTAGATGAATATGAGAATCAATATATTGAATTCAATATATCATGAATGTACATTTGAAGGAAATATGTTATAAACTAACTGAAATTGGTATTCAAGATACGATAAATGACATCAAACATGCGTAGTGACGTCAATATTACAGGCATAGAAAATGGCTGTTCCACATGACGGGTTAAACTGTCGATAGTCAATATATTCTTAGCTTTACTCAACTTATTATCGGCATGAAACAGCAATACGAGTAGGATATATATATTTAAACACCTATCTGTTTTTCTACGGCATCAATGTTCGTATTTTCAGACACTTTCTATATTGAGCGCTAGTATGTTATTACCGTGAAGGCTATTTATAAAAGCTGTTAATGCCATTTCAGCACTGTTCAATGCTAATCTTTGGTACATATGTGTATATACATAAGTATAGTTGACAGTGTAGTTCAAATTACAGGGTTAACAAATTGTAAAGTATTCCCTGTTTAATACGAACCTACATCTGTTTGTTCCTTAAAAGTCTTCCTTTCGAAGGATAGTATGTATCTTGGATGTAAAGGAATGTCAGGATGGATGAAAATAATACATAGTCTTTATTTTTGGAGAAAAACTTATTTCGTTATACAAAATTCTCCTCGCCATGGTACTAATTTTACAAGGCGATTATATACTTGAACTACTGAGATATGAATTGACGCACCAAACAAAATACAAATACAATTAGAAATATCCTTTACTCGAATATGAGCTGGAGCTGTTTTATCTGTTTTAGTAATGCTCTTATTGTCTAGCTTCAGGACCGTCCTATTTCAACATAGTGTGGGCTGTGGCCTTTATATATATATATATCTTTAGACGAATAAATGGTCGTCACTCGCTGTTAGGTTAAGCAGAGGTCTGTCTAAATGTTTTATGTTTATTAGACACACTTATGAACCGATGAAAGGGAATTCAAGAGAATTATTATTCCATTTCTTACCAATATAAGTACATTTCCACACCTGCACTATGACATTTCCATAGCGCACTCAGGATTTTTTCTGGGTCGCCTCCTAGATTAACATTTAGCCCTTTGCATCACAGACGAGTTCTAGAAAGATGAAACAGCTGAATGATGCAGCTCAGTGTAGCTTTATTGTATCTTATCTAAAGTATTAATTGATGTATGAAAAAACAAAACCAATTTGTCAATACAGACCTGTTAATGGAAATCGTGGTCGACTTACTGACTTGCTACAAAGAATTTTGAATAAAATTTCTATTTATTTGACCGAAGGTTTCGTTGATCTTATTCTCACTTAAACTGGAAGGGATAAACCGGAATATCTGGTCGTATACTCTTTGTAACACTTCAATGCTGAGCAAGTACATATTCACATAAGTCTTTGTTCGTTTCAAATTTTGTCCTCGCCTCTTCGATGTTGTGTTTGAATATTATAGCGGTGTCGGAATTTTCTTGTTTTTCCCTCTGCCTAACAGCTATCTCAACTAGTTTGTCTCTGAAACCGTAACACTTTAATGCTAAGCAAGTACATATACATATTCGTCTTTGTTCGTTTCAAATGTTGTCCTCGGTTTAATCGATGTTGAGTTTGAATATTATTAAGGTGTTTTCCCCTCTACCTAACAGCTATCTCAACCAGCTCAGCTCGTTTTTGAAACTGAGTACCGAAGTACCTCATGTCAATTAAGACATATTATTTTTCATTCTTTTTTTCCGAATTTAATATTTATTCTACGAAATCTTATTGTCATAAGATGATAGTGTTGGACAACAGACAAAGTCTATATACACATTAAGTCCTTTCCAGAAAGAACAAACGAGAACAAACAATATGAGCTTATAATACACAAACACACACACACACCACCACACCCACACAAATCCACGCACATACATACAATGAATTCATACAAAATTCATATACATCCAATATCAGATTACACAGATGTTTTCATATCTAGTCATAAAAACAGTCAAGAAAAACTCTTGCATGCAGCATTGGAATGTTGTGCAAAGGGAACACGAGTGAATAACACCATTTAACAAAAATTTCGACCAGATACAGTAGAATCAAACATTGAATTAAACTGCATCATACAGCTGTTTCGTCATTCTAGGGCTCGTCAGTGACGCTCAGAGCCTGAATGCTAAATCTTGGAGGTGACTGAGGAAAATGTTAAGTAATCAAAAGAAATGTAAAAATTTAGATTGGGTTATGCATTAGCCCCACAATTATGTAAATTTCGTAATTTCATATATGCAATAATCATTTTAGAAGAACGTCGAGTACATTTGTATATTACATAATACTAAGAGACACGGTGTGCATTTTTTTCTCATCATGACTTACTATTTGATAGCCTGAACATCTCCGCCATCTTGTTCCTCCTGTTCCTCTGTTTCTCACGAACAAAACTGCGATATTTTCACAAAGTGTGATGATGGCGAGATTTGCATTAGAGCAGAGAACATTTTACACAGTTTTGAAGTACTTTTAAACTCTTTTGGGATTAACAAAACACTCTCACATAAATGAATTTGATTCGAACAAAGTTATATATATGACGTCAGAACTGCTTTCTAAGTTCATGGAAATGCGTAATATGCTAAAATTAAAAAGGCACTTTTACAATATCAAAGACAAGATATGTGAATCACTGAGAATTTAAATACCTTTACATTCCAGCATTTTTAAATATTTAGGTTTGTTTTGTTCAGAAGACAGAAAACGACAACGACCATTTTAAATGTGTATACATAACAAGATGATTACAATCAGTCACCCATATGAAAAATAATGCTCTGTCCGCATGCACAGTGTGATCAAACATTAGTTTCTGTTGACGATTAATTTGTTACATTACACAATATTTAATTTTTAGCCGTAATGTCACGGTATGCAGATAACTTTATAACATCATAACCAGTATATTTGGCATGATCTAATAGATGGCACTGACATTTCTTTTATAAGTTAGAGAGCTTTTTAGGGGGGGGGGTACTATTTTTCATCAAAAACTATATTGGTATACATTGGTATACCTTTGGATACATGGAAGAACTATATAATGAAATACAGTCGATAACATGCCAAACATATTGAGGAATGGTGAAGACGAGACGAAACAATTAAAACATCAAAGCAATTATATTAATCTTCTGTAACTGTTGTCTGTTTGGTTTTGGAGTTATAGTACTGATATCATATATATAAGGTTGTCTCGATCACTTAGGAAAGAATGCTATTTGTTTTATATATAGATAAAATTTATCTTGGAATGTATATTATTTTGTCTGACAACAGGGCAATGCATCCAATACACTCCCATGTAATGTAGTTGTAAGATAGGCACTATTATTGCAACATCTCACAAAAATAGAGACGAATGTGCTAAAAGCCGATATGGTGAAAATTAATGGACTTTTCGTTTACACAACGAAAGTGGAGTCATTGCACAAAAGGAACTCATTTATTTAGATAATATCTTTGATAAAAATAAATTGGAAGTAAAAAAACTGCATGCAAGGTTTATATTCATTCGAATAGTGGCACGGTTCAGAATATATACCTGGACTTGACGTTGTTCTAAATTTCAGATCTATGGAAATTACGAAATTAAATGAATTATCGCACAAGTGCGCCTCCCCATCTAGAATTTTTTTATTCGTTTTGGTTACTTTGGATTTTTCGCAGTCACCTTCAGGCTTCACAATTTAGGCCCTAAGCATCATTGACAAATCCTATAGGGACGAAACAGCTGTATGACGTAGTTTAATTGTGTAGATCTACTGTATCACAATCTAAAGTTGTATAGAGAGGTGCTATTTACTAGTGTGCCTTTTATACAATCATCAATCAATGATGATTGCATTTCATTTTTCATTTTCCCTCTTCAATTCAGTAGTAGAAGATGTCATATGGAATATCTAGATAGGTAAGTAAAAGGCATAAGGATAACATTGATACATGTGTATAGTCTCTTATATTTTCCTGAAGATTTAATGCAATATTTTATTCTCTTACCTAAACACCATTAACACCAACAAACAATATCAAGGTATCAAAAACACACTGAAGGTTACAAAAAAAAAAAAAACAGTTCATGTGTCACTCCATGGACGTATACAACTTATTGGTCAGTCGAGTATGACTTCCGGTTTTTAAAAAAAACATTTTAAGGTACGAAGAACATGAAGAGATTTGCAAGGTTTTAGTTTTTATTGCCTCGTTTTCTTTTCATCAGATGTTGTTGAGGTGGCGAAGCGTTCGATGCATAAAAAATGAAGCATGCCTTTAACATTTAAGAGCACTTATATGATATCGATAAATCAACACATCAGGCAATAGTCGGTACTAAGGAAAAACGTGATGTGAATAAGTGTCAGAAAATAGTCTATAGGCCAAAACCACTGATTTAGATCGGAAACATCAACAACTCTGTAAAACAAGTGACCGTGAATGGTATAGTAACATCAAATACCTTTAAAAATCTTTTCCATGTCAGTACATATAGTTCAGACTATAATACATTATGTTTACAGGGTATGTAAAGCTAGAACACTAAGCGTGTACGTTGTTATACATGGTGAATCAATACGTTATTGGAGGAACCAGCGTGTTGGTAGACTTAAATAAAAGTCTACGGTACAAAGAGAAAAGTATCTTTTTGACCAATAACACTGTGAACTATTGAAATGGAAAATTATGGAAATAAAAAGCATACCAAATCAAGATAAAATATTGTATGAACGATACTTTTATATCATATGAATTGTTTTTGTTCACAGTGTCCTTATTTGAAAACTTGACATTACTTACTTTGGGTTACTAGGAATTACATGGCAGGTGTCGTTGATATAGCCGAGGACGCTCCCCTTTCGGAACACCTGGTCTTATTTTCCTTGTACGCCTTAATTTGCAATCATGTAAATTATACTTTTTGTCATACAATAGTTCGCTATGTTTTCATTGAGTTGCTGCCATGTTAGTATTTTCCTTGCTGTTCTAAAAACTACCAGAAACGTTACATTTAACAACAGTTCTAAAGGAACAATAGTCGTTTCATTTTATACCATGTTATGATAGTCAAGAGATCACTCGTGCTAAAAATGAGTCCTTCAAATTAAATCTAGAACAAAATTGAAATATCTTAAGAGAAATAAGATATGATGTTGTGGCACTCTGATTAAGTAGTTAAATATTTTATACTTGTATTTAATAAATATGCTAAGTAAATCCTGCACGGTAATAGTTTCTTTGTTAAATACTGTCCAAGGCAGTTGTACCGCGAAATCTGCCATATAACGAATGAGCTACTAGCAACTCGCTATCGCCAATCAAAAAGTAAAAGAGGAGGCGACACATTCCACGGTACAAGGCTGCGACCACAATTCCATGCTGTTCTATTTACAGTAATCATAGTTACATCTTAGCTGTTTGGCTAGTATCTGAATACTGATGTACTAAACGTTTCCATTGCACCTTTTAATGTGTTAATAAAGAGCTCATTTCCGAGTGTGGATAAGTGTATCCCATCCTCATGAAAAAATTGTTCCTCTAATTTCAAGTCTGGATAATGCACTACTGCTCCTCCACTTCGAATCATATATGTAGACACTTCACTGTTTAGCCTCTTTCTGATCTTTTCCAGCGCACATGAATTTCTGGCTCCTCTCCAGTTCTTTCTGGGGAGGATTAGGGACCAAACAAGTAGTGTGTGTGGAAAATGTTCTCTTAGGAAATGCATAAATGTTTTATATGTATCCTTAGCTGCCCTACACCAGTGTTGCCCACATCATTGCCACCACAATGAATAATATGGATTGCTGGTTGCTCGGCCTCAAACTTTTGTATATGTTTAACTTTTTTCTTTATATCACTTATGACCATACCACCCTTAAACTGCCACCAAACTGATAGTCCTAAGCGAGAGAGACCTAAGCTCACCCCTCCTGGAATATCGCGGATGTGGATAAAGGCATGCTTGATGATTGATGACCCTAGTATCCAGACTTGCTTGAAAGAACCTACAATTCTTAAAAACGCTTGTTAGCGTTGTACCATTAATTCCTCTGTTGGGATTATGATAATCCTTTGTAGGCTTTAGACTTCCACCGACCTAAATGCATGATATCGTCAGCCGATATATTATGTTGGGAGGCTGATGTTGCTGCCCCAATTCTAAATGAGTGAGATTTGTAATGTCTGCTTTCATAGCCAAGAACATTACATGCTTTGGTAATGACACTAGCAAACTGGTATCTAGTTAATGCCTTACCCCCAAAATAACATAACAGAAGACCTGAACAGTTTGGTATGGCAAGTAAGTAGTTACGGAGGTTACGGACTGGACAGTAATGGGTACCGTTACTGGTCAATAAAATAGTTGTTCCATACCATACTGATTCGTTTTGGAGGACGCCAGATGTGCTGTAGCACTATTTGCCTGTAGTGATACCTCTGATATTGTTACTACTCGGTAAGCCATATCCCTACTACTGATAGCTATTTCACCTACGCGGAAAAAACCCATAAAATGCTAAAGAGTATGCACAACTGAACAATGATAGCTCGTATTGGGAGCTACAAATATTGGGGAGTACGGATAATATCTCTGCCAACTTATCCACAGTGATAGGCATCCAAGCATATCTAACCCTATCATTATCTCTTCTGAGACTTTCTAATAATTTGTTTATTACAAAATGTTGAGTTGGATCATTGTACCCCGACATCTTACAATGGAAACCTAACCCAGCTAAATAAGTCTTAACTGTGGAATATGTATAGGCCTTCTGAGACATTTAACCTATATATCGCATATCATGTTGTATGGAAAGAGGCCAAGATACATCTAATTGATATTCCTCCTGAAACTGTCTTAAACTTCGCAAAGCCAACTCATATGCACCCCTAGTATTTGTAGCAACAGACAGCTTGATTAATCTGTCAACTTCACTGTCAATAGCCTTGAGAGGAACCCTTCTGGTATCACTGCTGGCTCCTGATTTGGCCAAGGTATTCTTATCTCTTGACAAGTTTCCTGAAAAACTGACATAAGCCTATCACATGTTTTTGTTCTTTCCCTTCCAGCAAATATAAAGTCATCAAGATTCAAATGAAGAATATTGAACGGAAACCATCTCAGGATCAATATTGCTATCAACGCTATCCCCTAAAGGCCATGAAAGGTGAGTTATGAGCCGCCACTCACCATCCTTCTTAGGTATTACCCCTATGGGAGAGCTACGCCACTGAGACATAGGTTTTTCATCAAAAGGACCTGCCACCCCACCTAATTCTACTTCCTGCATAATTTTTTATTTGTCTTGGATGGGTATAAAGATGCTGATTTTAATTGTTTTGATTCCCTAGGCAACCTCGAACAAAGGTAATGGAGTATAAAACCGGTTCTAAAATCCTGCAATAAAAGTCTGCCCACTCCCATGTTAGGGTATTTTGACACCCAGTAACTTAGGACTGGTATTTTAATTGAAGTTTTTCCCAGTGTCCAAATTTGGTTGCCCCCCTTGTTTTTGTTGTTTGTTTTGCCTAGCAGGGCCTTGGGTGACTGCTTTGGCACGAAAAGTATATGGGTTGTTATTGCCAACAGATGCCTTAAAGCAATTCATATTAGCATGAACCCCATTACACTTCAAACATTTATGTGTGAAAATGCAATGTAATCGTGTGCAATTGCCCTTGTAATTGAAATCGAAACATTTCTGTGGATTTTGATTGTATGATTGAGTCACTGGTTGTCTGTGTGGCTCCATATAAAGTAAATACAGTTCATTGTCAACATGACCCATGCTTCTTGTGGTTTTTGTGCTTTTCTAAGCCTGTACTGTTCATCGTATTTAAGCCATTCCATTCCGCCACATCTTCGAGCACCTAGCCGAACTGTTTGCAAGTATTTCAATAGACCATGCAAATGTTCTGGATGAACTGATGTATAGATGCTTATAAAGATAAAGCATCAGTCCACTTAGCGATATCTGTTATTTTTGCTGTTTGATTTTTTGGTTTGATAACTAGTTCCCCATCGGCTATGCATAATTTTTGAGAAGGCTAGTTTCCTCCATGGAACTAGTCAACAAAGAAGCCAAGTCTACATATTCACCATTAGTGATTTTTTGTTTAATGCTATGAGAAATGTGCAAGCCTAAATCCTCATGCACTCTTGCTATTGGATTCAGTATCATACCTGAAGTACTTGGACCAATCTTGTCTTGCTGAACAATTTCCTGGTCAATGCCATGTATTACCGGTGTCGGATTGGCTGGCTATGTGGCAGTATTAAGATTGGTCTGTGCCGATGTAGGCATCGTTTCCAGTGCTGTCACATCTGGCTCCGAGACTGTTGTCCCAGCAGGCTGGGACCCCGTCCCCAAACTGGTTCTTTTTCTAGCGGTGTACATTATCTAAACCGGAAGTAGCTCGTGGGTATTCCTATAAACATAGCCTGTTTCCAATGTTCTCAACTTCTGCTCCTCAGATTTCCAGGAACGATAACTCTCACCAACACTGCAGCAAGGCAGGCTTCAGGTTTCACGACACCAATTTTTTCCTGTGCCCTTTGATAGCGGCACTATATGGTTAACTGCCATAAGTGCTATTATTAACATATCGCTTCGTGTCGCTAGATCATGTGACCGTCACTTTCGGTTTGTAAGTATTTTGCATTGTGTGTACTCATGTGTGGTGTCATATGAGGTATTGTGTTCTTTTGTTGACCGGACAGACCACTCCGGACACATGCGCGTTGCCTATTTTCCTGTCCTTTCCCGCTTTTTTGGGTCTTTCCTTTCACTTGGGCACCAGAAATTTAAAGGGGTTGGGCGTTTGAAGTTTGAACCTACAGCAACTATATCTATTGTATCTATTCGAGATACAAGTACAGCCCCCAAAAGCCCCCCCCCCCCCCCTTCCGCCATGTGCTCGTATTGTATAGTCATGTTTTTGTCTTTTTAGAGATTTTTTCGTGCTCGAAATAAATTTGAAGCAGACATCCTCGAGTCAGTCGTTTTTCTCAAAAAGAACCATAATTTCAAATTGTGCTGTTCAAAAAATTGTATATCATTTACTCATTAAACCCAGGTCCCTTTTATTGAAGGACTTGTTTTACCGTCTGCAAGCTGCGATCTCCCCGTGGAATTGTATTATATCTTTTTAATGTTTTGTTTATGATGAATATTCTTCCATTCGTAAATCATTATCCATGGTACGTTGATGATATTGAAATATATGCAATTTAGCGACATCCAATCGATAAATGTATAGATGGCAAGTAATTACTATAGAAAATATTTCAAAGGATACTAGGACCCAATTACGGGATATAGCTCTCTCATAAAGATTTTCTAATTCAATTACAAGATGGTGATTGCATGTTCATCCAAATTGTTTAAAAAAACGACATTTTTAGTATCGTTCGACATTTATCGACATCAGTGTTTATCCTAAGCCTGATGGTAGTTATCACAAAACATTTTCCTTGTGACTGATATACTTGATCGCCACACATGATGATGTCTTTGACAGACAAGCTGATGATTATCTTTTTGAAATGTTTTCATAGTCGGTAAATTATCGGCGAATTTGATTGGTAATGAAATTTTCAGTTCAAAACTAGGCCTATAAACAAGCTATCTAAATCCAAATTGATTGAACTGTCTAAGAGAAAACTTGAACACAACGTAACATCCTTATCTTTTGTCATGAATATTCTATGGAATTTATCCAAGACATTGTATCAGGTATAACTGCACGGAACAATTTTGATTAGAAATGTGGTTTTATTAAAGTCACTTCATTGAAATTTTGACGATGTAAATAATTAAAATTTTCGAGTTTAATATATTAAAATTTATTTATTTATTACTTATTCTCATTTCTTTATACTTCAGTTTTTAACGGTTTCTCACTCTAGAAAATGCACCAGCAAATTAAATCATTGTGTCATATCGTATCGAATACGGATCGTATATCGACCTAGGGCCTCACTCTGTTTAACATTGTTAAAATTGTACAAAAGTCACGTAAAAATCTCCATCTAATCCAACGTTCACATGTTTGATCTTATTGGCTGTGATTATTGATCTTCGGTTTCATCTCTCGTGTTTTAATCATACATTGATCAGTAAAGACAAGATAACAAGGATCTCCTGAAAGTCCGGGATTGGTATTACAATGATTAAGGGCACGCTATCTTCAGTGTGTCATGTCAGTCTTGTACGTCCTTTAGATATGATAAACAAATGTGTCAATTCCACGGACAGATTAACCTCAGCGCGGACAATAGGACGAAGGACACACAGGTTCAGACTTGTCGACCTGCATTTTTTTATAAACAATATCTTGATGTTTGAACTTAGAAATGATATGAACATCAGATGCGACTAAACTTAAATTGGTGGTAAACTGAGGATATACACCAATTAAAAATACAATTTAAAAAAATCTGTTGAATTCATTCTATGATCTAGAATAGCTGTTTAATATTTATGTTTACAGCGTTTCATTTTTTTTCAAATATCACTTTCTTAGTTCACAACACTGTTTTAAATACGACTCTTGTGGTGTTTGTTCACCTGTAGTAGAAACATAATAGATATTTCCCAACAAATTATAAATGAATATATCTTTAACGACTGTGGTGTAAGCATTTGAATGGACAATATTTTAGCACGTACATAACAGTTTAATAGAGAACGCGAATCCTTGAATAAATGGGGAAAAAAATGGCGCGTGACTTTTATATCCAATGCTGACGAAATTGACATAGATCTTGACATTATGTTCGACGAAAAATATCTTAACTTTACGACCGACATAGACATCTTTGGGTCATTAGCAGTTCAACTGCTATATGGGGGAATCACTTCAATGCTGTATTTGAATCAGTTTTGAAAAAAAAAGTTAATGTGTTAGGAAAATTAAAATTTATATTGAAAAGAGATGCATTATTTATGATATATAAACTTTTGTCTATCTTAGAGTATGCATGTGAACTTTGGAATGGGTGTTCAGAAATTGGTTCTTTGAAATTGGAAAAATCACAAAGCGAAGCAGCGCGAATTATCACCGGTCTATCGTCGTATGTAAATGTTTCATCTGTATATCTAGAAACGGGCCTTGAGAAACTCCGAGAGGGGAAAAGGGAGACAACTGAACCTTATGTATAAAATGGATGATAAATTAATACCAGATTATTTCTACTCACTTCTACCTCCTAAAGACGGCGATACTAAAAACTTTGTTCTAAGAACCAACAGCAGTTATAGAATCCCACATTGCCGACTTTCTATTTCTAACTCTTTATACATTTCTCTCTTCAGTGGAATGACTTGGATGAACCAACTAGGTCTTCACCTTCCCTAGTAACTTCCAAAAGAAATTTGACTCGCGAATCCCAGAGAAAATACCCAGTATATTTCAACATTGGAGAAGACTGATATATTACACACTAAATTGAGACATCGATGTAGCCAATTAAATTGCGACTTGTTTCATCTCATCAATACTCAACGTTGTAGTCATTGAAATCGTTGTGAGAAGGTTTATCATTGATTTTTGAATGTGAAAACTATCTTAACTGTATAATAACATTATTTGATCAATTACGAAACGTAAATGTTGATATCAATTTAAATGAATCATTATATGGTAATGCACTGTATGCCGATGATATTAATACCAGTATTTTAAACACGTCATTATATCAAGACCTGTAAAATATTTCGGAATTAAATATGTATAAATAATTGTTAATTGTTTCGTTAGTTGTAATTACTTTTTTTCCTGAAACCCTTGTCGTTATTTAGATAATCAAATATGTTTAAAATAAACCGTGTAGCTCCTGAAATAGAGTTCCTTGGAATAAACACTAATATATCTGTTTTGTTTTCTGTAATTTAATTAACTAAACATATTCAGTTCTCATTTTCTACTATTATTGGGTCGTACTAGTTAATTTTCTTTTTAACGTGGACAGGTGTGAACTATTGCCATCTCTTTCATAGGCTAATTTTTCATCCTCTGATTCTATGGCCTATATAATTTTACACATTACTACAGTCAATATACAAAGAAATCATCTGCTTATGATAAAGACACCCCCCGGATTTGGTTTAAAACAAATAAAACTGCGAGAAGATCTAAAATTTGAAAATACATTTGAACAGAACAATTGATTATTACTATAGCAATTAAATTTGAAGATTAACAACTGAAAGCCATCGATCAAGGATTCGGATCGGAAGTGATCTACAACATCTATCGTTAACTATATCTCAAAGTAACCCAGTACACTAACGAAAAGAACAATTATTAGAAATTGATTAACCACAGCATTTTCAAAAGACATTTTTTCATTACTGTGGCAATGCTTGTATCCAATATAAACACATAGCACAGAGCAAATCTCGAATATATTGAACTCGTACATTTTATTTCTCATTCGATAAATCAGTTCATTTATGTAATCCATTTGCTTGGTTGTTGCAACATCAATCCATGTTCTTAATTTTCAAGCAACAAGTCCGTGATTTTTTTGCAAGTTTAATGTAATGATATACAATGTACTAATTGCGATACTAGCCCGCCAACACAACTAAATCTTCCTTTAACCAAGTCCTGAAATTCAGCTATGTCAGGTAAAATCAGAAACGTATTTCTACTTTTTTTAATTGTTGCAAATGCTAGAAATTCATGTTTGTATCTATTTTGATATCTGATTATCATTATTGTCTATAAACGTACTAATTATAACGAATACGTTTATATTTTCTGTACGATGTATTATGGAATATTTTGAATTGAAATACTGTATCAATTATAGTTAATTAGCGTTGCTATACTTGATAGCCAGTGGCATAAATTTGGAGATTTATACATAACATTGCTTTTATTTCACATTGGAGTTGTCAAAATAACCGTTTTGTTAAAAAATTGGTAAGACTACGAAGGAGATTCATGTGTAAGTTTCAACTAAAAAAGGACACAACTAATTTTCATATAAAAATCAAAAGTTAATATTTATTTGTAATGAATAGATATCAAATTTGCTGCTCAGAGACATACATTTTGGAATTTTTATCTACAAAACGGTATATTAATATTTTTCTGAAATGCTGCTATATAATAAGTAAAAAAATCGTTCACCTGGAGCGAGTGTAACACAATGAGGTTGTTTTGGCCGAAACGTTTATTTCATCGTATAGTGGTTTTCCATAGTTAATACTTCGCGTTAATATCCATTACAAAAACATAGTTCCTAATCAACATCATCAGGTTCTATAGGTTACCCGTCCATATCAAAGAGTTCCATACAAATGTCCTAGGGCAAACTTGGCCAGGGCCGCTTCATCGCGGAGAAGGTCCCATACGGGACTCTGCCCGTCTCCACGTCCGGCTCCCAACTCCCAACTCTCTCTAGCTACTCGATCCCAGACTAACTTCTGCTGGCTATTGTCTTAGTATAAATAATACCCAAATACTTAATTTCAGCCTAGTCCCTATTGGACAACAATAACACAACCCACGGAGCATCTAATTATGAAGGCACGTGCGACTAGGAGTACCCGTTATCAAGTTCCATCTTGGATCTACCTCATACATTGTTTCTTATCTTGTTTACTTACAAATACGCGAGGCAGACATGAGAGAACATCTACCTATTCAGATCACTCATACCGGCGATATTCTGCCACGGTGTTTCAACACTGAGGTGCACACCCCTCCCGTTATCAGGCGTGCATCACTACCTGTAACTCAAGGTCGCTAAGCCTGGTCCAGTGCCTGACTTATGACACCTGTTGTTATTGCTCCCTGAGATACCTTTTGTACTTTAATTTCTGACCCAAAATGTACTTTTACTATCCATTTTGTTACACGAGAAATCCGTGAATGCGCGACGCGATATGTCCTCAATAGCTACAGATGTAGTTGGGCACCATGGAAATGTATAGTTTTAACACATTTCAATGGATATGAGACAGTCCAAGATGCTATTCAACCTAACATATGCTTCTATGAATCTAGACAGTTGTTGCTTGTGTTGAACTTCAAATTTTAATGCTATTAGCTTAAATGCTAAGTAATAACATAAAGGGATTGGTTTAGTTGTGCGAGTCCTGAAACCGGATTCAGTTTTCATGTGAATAAAGGTAAGGCTACAGCCTATGAATATAGAATTTTGCAAATGGTTCCAGTTTTCTATCGTAAGCGGTAAGATATTTATTCTAGTTGTGCCTGCATGTGTTGTGTGTTTCTGGATGGAATATCGAGGTTGTACATTTACTGCGTGTTGGTAGGATGAACGAACGAGATGTGTTACTAGTACGCCTTTCATTCTAAAACACGGCTTGTCTGCGCATGCTTGTGGCCACGTTTCCGTTCAATGATAGTAGTGCACTTGATGATCTCTTTTGCGTTGTAAATATGTATTTTTAACGATGTAACCTCAGTGGCGATTCGTTGTTTTTACCACTCATACCTATTTCTTGGCAGTTTTCGTTACACTGGCCATTTATCCACTGGGTGGACGATGAACTTTTTTGAATTGTAAACTTACTTTTTATGATATGACCTCAGTGGCGGTTCGTTTATTTAAACATATTTTATTATCAATATTAGATAAATGGATCGTTGCTCTTACTATTTATCAATTTTAGATCCTGCTCGGAGAGTGTGGCATGTTTATGGTTTTACCCTTTTAAATACCTATTATAAACGAGACGAAAGGGGCCTTTTTGTGGTTTAGCAGTGAACCAGATGGGCTGGCATACGTTGAACATAGTCTTTATTAAAACCAATTTACCAACATCTATATTTCATATTACTACTCTTGTTATGTCTCCTTACAATGAACTGTCGTTGATAGTGTTATCTGGTGACAATGCTTTTATTATTATCATAGTCTGTCTTAATCTCCCTGTCACACTATCTACTACACCTATCGACTAAATAATAACACTATACTTAAATTGGATGCGCTCACTCACTGGTGCCTCGATGGAGCGGCGTTTAATTAATTAAACATTGAAATGTTTATTGTATATACATATATACATCACATTATCACTTACAATTATCCTACCTCACATTATCATTAACAAATGTCATATTTCAAATGCTTCCTTGTACATTCGTATCTTGACTTATGCTATCTTATTTTCTAATGCGATTTTACAAAAAGTGTTTTACAGTAATATCCTCGCAATGCAAGAAATTAATAAAACGAGAGATAAAACTAATAAGACAAAAAACTCTGAAAAACCTAGGACGTCGGCGCAGAGCCAAACTGAGTGCGAGCGAAATAAAACAATTTGCTTTTTATTTATATTTTACCAATACAGTTGAAATACATAGACAATTCCATGAATAAAATTTCCAAATATTCGGCATCGAGCTAAACAAAATGCACAAAATGCAGGCATGACAATTAAAAGAAAAACTTTGCTTGTATCTTTCCCTTTTAAAACCATTTAAACACAGATGTAAAAAAAAGTTTACCGTTCGCTGTGAGTTCCAAGGCTAGAATGCCCGCTCTATTACACGTGTCTAATAATTCTACCAACCTGCACGAGATTCTTGTGCATCTTGCATATTCATCACATGAACTACCTGAACGTACCAGAACAGACAAATATTTCCCGCTCTACAATGGAGATTCTTAAAGGCCCATCAACACATAAAAGGTCAATAGGGTCATAAAACTGTTAAATACACAGCGATCCAAAAAGGAAAAGATCATCAAACAAATTAAAAGGTCAAAGACAAATGCTAAACATTTTAGATGGTTAAATTATTACAAAAAAAAAAAAAAAAAAAAAAATTTAAGTCATAGGGTATAATACAGACCAATCTTGAATTTTATTAATCTCAACAGTTTCAAAAAGCGTCTTAGACTTATAATGTTACGATTAAAAAATCATCGAGTAGACAGAAGGTCAATGCAGTCCAATAAAAAAATGTTTAACGATGAATGACCAATCACATCCTATGCACCGAGGATTATCTTCGCCTTTTAACATATATAAATGCTTAAGGTATGTATGGCCCATCCGAAGACGGTCAAGGACAACTTCGTCTGGGTGGTTGTCTATAGAATGGTGACCATTCGCTAATGATAGGTTTTACGGAGTGCAATTTATTGTAGATCAAAATTTAAATATTTAAAAATTGTACATAAAAATAAACACTGTTCATTTTCAAAGATTCATCTTACAAGATTCAATTTGGTATCTTAATTTTAATTCAATGCTCATCAAATGATAACCTTTATTGGCTGAAAAATAATCTATTTCCAATATATATATGTGTGTGTGTGTGTGTGTGGGTGTGTGTGTGTGTGTGTGTGTGTGTGTGTAAAAAGTACCTGTCACACTATCAAGTTCCTTGCAGAGAGCGACAAGTACCTGTCACACTATCAAGTTCCTTACAGAGAGCGACAAGTACCTGTCACACTATGAAATTCCTTACAGAGAGCGACAAGTACCTGTCACACTATGAAATTACTTACAGAGAGTGACAAGTACCAGTAACACTATGAAATTCCTTACAGAGAGCGACAAGTACCTGTCACACTATGGAATTCTTTACAGAGAGCGACAAGTACCTGTCACACTATGCAATTCCTTACAGAGAGCGATAAGTACCTGTCACACTATGAAATTCCTTACAGAGAGCGACAAGTACCTGTCACACTATGAAATTCCTTACAGAGAGCGACAAGTAACTGTCACACTATGAAATTCCTTACAGAGAGCGACAAGTACCTGTCACACTATGCAATTCCTTACAGAGAGCGACAAGTACCTGTCACACTATGAAATTCCTTACAGAGAGCGACAAGTACCTGTCACACTATGAAATTCCTTACAGAGAGCGACAAGTACCTGTCGCACTATTAACTTCCTTACAGAGAGCGACAAGTACCTGTCACACTATGAAATTCCTTCATAGTGTTTGAAAAGTATTATTTTATCACTATTTATCACCATTTTCAACCCATAAATGTCAAAAACACGTCTGAATTGCTGGATGTTATTAATGGTTAATTTCACATGCATCATTATTTATCCTCGCAGAAAAAAACATTTAAAATATATTCGTTTTTTTAAAATGATTTATCATAAAGAATTGTCAACACTTAACGGTAAATATCTATGTATGTCTGTTATCTACTATCACAGCGCCATTTAAAACTGTCTCCTTACGTATCATTTTCAATATGATCATCATTCTAACAAACAAGGTAGTTAAAAGAATTTATAAATAAATATCATAAATAATTAATAAGAAAAAGGAAAAATCATCCGACAAATAAGCTAAATACAGAAGAAAGACATGTATTTTAAAAGATATGAGAAGTGTCCTCTAATATCTCTGTATAAATCGTTGTATCATGCGCTGGACTTTAACTCGTCCACTTCGCTGGTAATTACGTTTATTGAATCTAGTCTGATTAGAATTAATTTGAAATGAAATAGCAAAACTCGCGAATTCAGAGAAATTGACGACTGAAAAAATCAGAATAAGCAAGAAAAAATAATTGCACAAGATCAAATCACCACAACAATATTTATTTAGTTAAATGTGCGCAACGACTTTGATCTACGTTAATCAACTTGTTATTCAGAAAAATTAAACTATTTTACCATAACAAAGGATTTTTAACAAATAGTCACCTGGACAGAAAGGGCATTTCATTAAGTAGCATCACGATGATAGCTAATTGTTTTAGAAACGAACTTAATCAACAAGATGTTATTTGAAAATAAATCTTTGAACCGAATTTATCCGAATTCCATATTGCATATAATACATCGGTATGAGTGATTGTTTTATCCATACAAATTTAAATTCATGAAAGGATAGTTTGCATCAAATATTAACTCCGTTTGACAGTTCTGTTTACAATTTGTGCAATAAACCACTACACTTGTTCGCATATACTATACTTCTTCAATGTACAAGATATATCCAATGTTTGACCGAGATCTGACCTTAAAGTCAAGCAGTTTGTATCACCGAGTGAGGGGGCACCAAGTTTAAACAGATCCATATTCACCGCCGTACTGTCAGAATAAACCCAGGTACCGTCTTCTGCTTCGTCCGTCCCGTCAACATATACTTGCACATTTAGGTTCACTAAGACTGTGTTGATCTTGTCGATGGTGTCGAGTTTGGCTAATTTACCATTCATGGTGTTACAATGAAGAATGGCGTCCGCATAAGTATTTCGCTGAGAATTTTCAATTCTGTAGCAGAAGTTTAGACTTTCTGCAAACACATAAAATGTTGTGTCACATATAATACAATTCATTGATAGTGTTGACCATTGTCCATCTGACTCACATGTCGTCTCCGTGTCTCCCTTGGCTATTAGTCCAGCTTGACAACTGTATGAAAGGACCGTTCCGATAGACCTGTCATTTGAAATAGGAGTTGTAGCATCTACTACAATGGGTGGATCTCCACATTCGACTGGATTCTGACCTTGAATAGTGGTCAGTGCAGCGGTCATCTCCGTGGCCGATACTGTTGTGGATGCTAACTCACTGCTGGTATTATTTAATGTAAACCAAGAAGCACACTCGGATGTTCCTGTGGACATTTCTACACACACCGATGACTCATCACAAGAATGACCAACACAAGACTTTAAAAGTTGTCCTTCAAACTCCATCAATATCGTTCTTGTTGATGCTATTTCCTCCTGATTGGACGAAGTAGTGATATATGTGTTGTTATCACCAAGGTAACAGTTCAAATGCTCTAGGTTATATGCCACTGCTTTACAATTTGTCCGTAACAAACACTCTCTTGAACACTGCTGTATGCCAATATGTTCAAATACCAAAAACGCTTCTTGAGAAAGACTTTGTATTATCTCAAATTTGTTGATAATGTCCTGACATCCCTGGCAAGTAATCATTTTGGCATTACTCAGAATTATAAAAACACCAATATATATTAAAAAATCTCTTGTCCTTTCCATTGTTCCTTGTAGATACAAAGTGGCCACCTAGCCAAGTTTATGCTATCTATTTATTGGTACCTAGCCGCAACTGAGCTATATTGATTAAATAAAAAAACGCTCACCGATGGGTGATTAATGATCGAAACACTTGCAAGTAACCCAAACGTGTATTGTCTGTAGTCATACAGCTGACTGGAGATGTTTGACTGTAACCATCACAGTGTTAATTAAGGTGGAACGGTTGACGTACTGTGAGAAATAAAAGGTTGTACACAAGACACACAAGTGGAAGTGCACCGTTCTACATGCAATAAAATAGATTGGTACGATATAATGATTTAAAATGCATAATACACTTGTTTCGTCATTTTAGGACTGTCCGATCAGTTTCGGAGCAAACTACTGAAATACTAGGTTGCAGTGCTTCGTATGTTGTGTTACAAATTTAGGAAATTATGTTAATGTTTCAATGAACTATGAAATCGTTGTTTTGGAAGAGAAATTTCATGTCAGTATTTAAATCTTAATTGATGAAATTCTGTATACAGGCCGCGGTATCCTGTCTCTCGGCGCTCAGATGTTTAGAATGCGAAACGAGGTCACGTGACGCATGACGTCAAAGTCTTTTTTCTGCAATGATGATACTCTATTCACCAAATAAGACACTACTACACAGGTCACACCTTTATTCATTTACAAACGTTCAAACTTGTTTTAAATTGAAACCCACCTTCGTATATAGTTTTTGTTTACGTAACGATATATAACATGGATTTTTTTTCATGTTTTTGAATGGAAAGCAACCAACAACTGGACATATAACATTAATCTTGAACTCCTGCTCAGTGAAAAATACACCCTGTTTGCTTCAGAGTTGAAACATTTTTTTTTAAATTAAAAAATAAAAAAAAACAATGATATAAAATTGTAAATGCAAAGACATTTTACGTATTTCTATCGGCCTCGTTGTATACTGATGGACAACAACTCTCGACCATATGGCGCTAGACTCTGTGAATTGGTATTTCCAAGCAGAAACTATCCGGACCATGTGGACGGGCCTAATCTGTCATCCGACCTTTACCCGACGCGTGGTCAAATGACAGGAGCTTGCTGATGCTCTTTGTCAAGTTTTTTGCCTTATGGTAGAAATACATTTACTTTAGAATGATCCCTAAACTTTTGTGACCTGAATATATGATAAAGGAGAAGTGCCAATTTAGGCTTTCTGGTGGCCATGACGAATACTTTTTATTTTTTGTCTATTAAAACCTTGAGGTCAGACGGTAATGACTTGACATTAATCTAAGGTCAGCTCAAGGCTGTTCAGTTGTTATAGGGTCACGAGTGGGGGATAAAATTCATAATTATTGCAATAATTATCAAATTAAAATATTTTTTTTAGTTTTTTTCTCTTAAATGTCATTTGATGATATATTTCAAAACCTTCATTAGAAAAAATGACCAAAACTTATGCCATTGTTGAAAAGTAGGTCACGGTAACTAAGTGCCCTAATTACTAATTAAGTCACACTTGAGCACCGTTTTTTGTCTTAATGCATCTATAAACAATACGTTTATCACGTGCAGTGTATTTATTTGAAATACTTTTGTATGAATAGGAGCAATGAAGAAGTTACAGTCAGGGTAAGAGAGGCATGCCATTTAAATAGACTAGTTACAATTTAAAGTGCAAGAGCACTAGTCACTATCTTATTCCGGTTAATGAAAATGAATATTGAATTATACTGTATGAAAAATTATTTCAAATAATTTTCACAGTATAATAATTCTTCCGTGCATTAGTTGTATTCTTGAGCTTTAACATAAGATGGTTTGACACTAGAGCTTTAACATAAAATAGTATGACATCATGACATCTCCCTGATGTATACCTTGTTAATGGTCTTGTTTCAAACACTAGCAAACTTCAGTAATCTACAATGCAGTGTATGTAACACATGGTATATCCAGATATATAAGTATACTTTGTTCTGTGCAGTTCGTACATGTATTGACTTATGCACATATCTTGTGTATCACTAAAATGTTAAATATAATTTCATTCATACAAGAATGACATATATGTAATAGTATTATAGTATTTTGTTTAGTTTTTATTAACTTTTTGTTATTTTTGTAAAATGCTAGTACACAAACAGTGTACTTGCTGCAAAGCAGATTATGAAGTCAGAATAAATTGTCTGAATCAGGCAGATGTTCTGTCTTTCGTGAAAGATAACATCAATAAAGATTTATGTTTAGGTGACCCTGTATGTAAGAAATGCAGAGGGAGATTCAACAAACACCATGAACCAGTAGAGCATTCTAACAGTGGTTTAGACCATCAGAATGAGACATCTGACTCTAAAAGAATCAAACTTGATATTCCACGAGCTACGCTTACTGAATCGCGATGTTTCGTTTGTGGAAAGTCCAGAGATGAAAAAAGGTGTACAATCTTTGGATTGAATATTCAAATGGACTGACCCCAATATCAGGCTGATATTGTCAATGTAAGGTTGAGGCCAGAGTAGTCGGCTGCTGTGCCCACATTGCATCTGTCCTATGGTATCTTTCTTATGACCGACACCAGTCTGATACTGCACGAACAACTGCCTCCTCAAGTTTCCTTAGTTGTGTTGATGACGCAATGACGGTGGAGAACTGTTCAGATTTTGACAGCGACAGTGACTCCTAAATGAATATCCCAACACCACCATTCCCCTTACTAAAGCAGTAAACAAAAATACAATCCTGTAAGTAATAGACAAAGGTCATTTATAATCCTGTGAAGCCTGGTGATAATTTTTTTTCCATTATAATATCACCCATATTTGCAAAAAATATTTCAAATAAATACAATGCACGTGATAAACATATTGTTTATAGATGCATTAAGACAAAAAACGGTGCTCAAGTGTGACTTAATTAGTAATTAGGGCACTTAATTACCGTGACCTACTTTTCAACAATGGCATAAGTTTTGGTCATTTTTTCTAATGAAAGTTTTGAAATATATCATCAAATGATATTAAAGAGAAAAAACCTATTAAAAAAAAAGATATTTTAGTTTGATAATTATTGCAATAATTATGAATTTGATCCCCCACTCGTCCCCCTCTATAACAACTGAACAGCCTTGAGCTGACCTTAGATTAATGTCATGTCATTACCGCCTGACCTCAAGGTTTTAATAGACAAAAAATAAAAAGTATTCGTCATGGCCACCAGAAGGCCCAAAATGGTACTCCTCCTTTCGGTGTGCGAGAACCAGAAGTCGGTGTTTCGTTTACATTTAAAGTTTTCATATCTAAAAAAGAGTCCAACATTTTCAAATATTTTACGTTTTCATTTTGCAAGATTTTGAAAGTACATACTTTAATAATTTAAATGATAATTAAATAATTTGGAACAGTTCGTGCTTATTGAAAAAAATATGATTAAATAATGCACATTGTCTTACACCCATTGCTCGCAGTACTCCGTCACATCACAGGCCCTAGGGACCTTTTCCTATTTTTAAACGCATGCCCTCAAGGTGCTGCACAAATCACCAAGTGGAGTTTAAATTTGTTCTTTGGAAAATTATCTTGTTATTGAAAGAGGTCCTTTTCTAGATTTAACAAACAGGAAAATTGTTTGGTTTCGATCGAACTTATCTGAGGCAAGTGTGGATTTCCGACGGAAAGTTGTTTCTGATCGGAATAGACTGTGGCATAGTCAATCGCTATACATGTATATGCATATGCATATTCGGCAAAGATAAAGATGACGATGAAGCACAGTAAACACATATTTTTGCATTGGGTCTATGGTCTATGTATCTAACATACAGAACGGAATTTGGCAACAATTGATCAGTATTTTTGCTTTACAGTTTTACCAACTGATTTTTTTAATAACATTTGAATTCTAATGATTTTGTTTGATCACGAAAAAAGGTCTGAAATTAAAGATTAAAGAATACATCATGCCTACCTGTACAGGTTTAGAAGATCAAATGAAATTACAGTAACATAGATCAGATTTCAAATACATAGGGTGTTGGCCAGAGGAGATTACTGCAGAATTGTCATTGGAAGGGAGGTAACTCTTTCATTAACGCTAAAACACTATACAAACGGTAGGTAGACTAAATATAGAATTACTGTAGATTATAGGTATTACGTCCAGGAACACTGTTATAGTTATGTAGTGACTGTTACATTCACAGTGTAATTTATAAGTTCTAGTAATAGGTCATGATTTCGACCAAAAATAACTGAGAGTTCTACAGCCCTTCACGTGTGCCTGGCTTGATCATACCAATGTTAAACTGAAAGAATACAATCCAGAACTCTTCTTCTCATCAATCAAACAATCAAACTAAGCAGCCCTACCAAATATGTCATACATATCCACACAGCTTCCATTCAATTTTGCCTTATAGGATTAGCTGATGCTTTATACACAAAATATATGTATCCGTGAATTTGATTGGTTAGTACGCTTTTACGCCGGTCAAAACATTTCACAGGATGTATCATGACAAAGTAGTTTAATACGGCTGTATTTGAAAGAGTTTCTGTCCTTTGTTGGTTTCATTATGTGAATCTCCAATATCAGTTTTTGACTGATTTCATACAAACATGGTATGTAGGTTTAACCACCATGACAAGGAGTTGTGTTTTATCTGAATGGCAGTGTGAATCAAACTTTGATTTCACTTTTTAAAAAAGAGGTGCTGTCCTTGCTGTTATCCAAAATGTCTTACGTCCGCGGTCCGTAGCCCGTGGTTCATCCGTGGTATGGACGTTCGTAAACTCTTATTGTTGTAGGTATCCCGTTAGACGTACCGAATGGATCTTTTACAAAGTGCAAGTATAAATGCCCCCTGACACGTGATGGGGGCACTTATGAGTCCTGAACTGATCATAAAAACAGAATGGCTGTCAGGCGGCTATTTTTCATTTGGACAAAAACAGGTGTTATTGCTATTTCTTGAGATGAACTGGATGGATCTTATCAAATTCCATAGGTAAATGACGAAACCCTTCTTTGGTCTCTCGTTGTGCCCCTTTGATCATGAGTGTGATCAGAAAAACGAAATGGATGACCGGGTAGCCATCTTGGATTCTTATTTACCGAGAAGTACTATATGAGTCAAATTTCATATGTAGATTCAACTTGATCACTAGTTGTGCCGTCTGATTTTGGGATTGATGATAACAAAATGGCCGAAAAGCTACACTATTGAATTAGGGAGTTTAAGAATATTATCGCTATTTCTCAGAGGGAACTTCAAATTTCAGATTCAGAGCAAAAAAGAGGAGATATTCACCTTTAAAAAGTAAAAAGAAAGATCAGACGATGACGGTCGTCAAGATTCCTGTAGGATCTCTTGTCACCATGTTAATATTGTCTGGAGACCTACCCTCTCCGTTGTCAACCAATTCCTTTCAAACTTAGTAGTATTTATCATCATAACATGAAACTGTGGGGGTTTTTGAACGGCATCTTGATCCGACTGTATTTGGGAGAGTTACTGCCCCTTGCTTTTTCTTAACGTTATCATTGATAAAGGTCTCTCTCAGATTTGCACCGATTTTTGTTTTTGCTTTTAACTTGACAGCTTTTTAATCATGACATGGAATTGTGTTTTCCTTACACAATAATTCGATTCAAAATCGTTGAAGGAGTTTTTTCCTTTTCAAAATATTTTTTTTTTCTAAACGTAAATTTGCTTCCTCGATTTCACACCAATTTCTCTGGATCTTTTGGAGTTTTTAACTATTTCATGAAATTGTGTATGCCTTCATGGCATCGTGATTTTACAAATTAAAATGAGTTATTGCCCTTAGTCTTGTTCAATATTTATATTTTGTCCGGATATCTCCTCCCTCAGGTTCAACTTATTTATTTGAAATTTAGTACATGCAATGGAGCGACATCTAGCCTCTAAAACCAGTAATGACTGCGTATGGCTGTAAGTTATTACTGAAAGATCCATGTCAAATCTTCATCCGAACTAGAGAAATTGATAACCACGTACAGGTCTTAATGGGGAATATGACAAGTGATGGAGATAAATTAAATGTACATGTCTGGGTGATATTTTACTACACAAAATGTCAACTTATTAACCACTTAAACACTTTGAATTTCGTCAGAACATTGTATCAGTTCAGTTTTTTTTCTGTTTCAAACATGATCAGCAACAAAGACTTGTTTAATGGATATTATGTTTGCTTGTTATAAAACGCTTTGGATTCCATGAGACTGAAATGTCAAACTAAATTTGATACATTCTTAAACTCTATTTGGGCTTGTGAGTCACACCGGAACAAGATGAAGATACAGAAAATTGTATTAAAATGAAATAATTTAATCGTCTTGATGGAACTGGTTACAATATCATATAATTATAAACCGGCCACAGGTTGTCACGATAGCAAAATAATTTACAGAAAAAGGTTGAAGCACATGCTATTTACAATAGCTTCTAATTTTAATGGATGAATAGTTTTATCATGTAATGGCAAAATGTATCAGTAAACATTAGAAAAAACAAAAACAAAAAATCAATGAAAATATCAAAAATAAATATTATCATTTAACAAACCCCAGTAAAAGCAGAAATAAATGAAATAACAATAACATGTTAATGATAAACCTTTGCCGGAAATTACAATAATATTATTATACCACATATATTCCTATATACATAATCACAGCTTATTCCATATAGATGGTGGATTAATCGTATCAGCTTGTACGGATCATTATTGCCAGCTAGGATGGAAGTGGGAGTAATCATACTGTATGATGTCGCCGGATTTCCGGTAAATGTCTAGATATATTTCTACGCAGTTGTCATCGACAAGCTTATATAAAGTATAAATAAACGGATAATAATAGCTTAGCTACAACAGGTAATCCATCTAAAGCTTTGACATACTGTCGAACCTCGTTATCTCGAACTCCTAGAACTCGAAGCATTTAGTATGTCCCAGTCAAACATCACACAAAACATAAGAATTCACTGAAATAGAATCCTCGTGTATCTCGAATTTTCCAACCGTCGACTTCGAGATAACGAGGTTCGACTGCAGGATAAAACATCATCTCATAGTCATGAAAAGTACCTTGAAATTGAACAGCAACCTTAACCACTTCTTTCCAGCTTTATGGTATTTTTAAATTGATTCCGAAGCAAAAAACGCAAAAGGAAACATAGCACTTAGATTTTCTATCGTTTGACAATCGATCTGAGATTGATTGGTTTTCATTATTTCCAGACTAAAGGTGTATTGATCACACACACTACACCGGTATTCATTTAATCTGATTGATCCACAGAAAGATTATTCACGTCTTTGGTATTTCGAAGTATTGGTGCGAATGACGAGATTACATATAGAAAGCGTTGCTTTCATTTGTTCAGAATACTCTGTTTTTCCCGAATATTTTGATAATGAAAATATTTGATCCAAACAATTCCATATTTCTCTTTTCAACAATTCAAATACTCAATATATTGGGAATAAGAAATATATGAAAGTGTATTAATGAAGTATGCATTATATATATATATATTTGTCGACAAATGGTAAATAAATCGATGAGATAGAAATTGACACCTCTACAGTTGCTCGCATACACTAAACTTTTCTTTAGTACACTGTATATCTAGGGTTTTACCGAGATCTGACCGTAAACTCAAGCAGTTTGTATCACCGAGTGAGGGGGCACCGGTTGTGAACAGGTCTATATTCACCATCGTACCGTCGGAATATACCCAGGTACCGTCTACTTCCTCGTCCGTCCCATCCACATATACTTGCACATTGAGATTGGTAACAAGGGTGGCTATTTTTTCACTGGTGTCAACTTTCGCTAGTTTACCTCCCATGCTGTTACAATGAAGAATGGCATTCTCATAATTATTTCGCTGAGAATCTTCAATTCGATAGCAGAAATTTACACGTTCATCAAACACGAAGTAGTTTGTATCACATACCGTGCAAAGAAGTGACATTGCCGACCATTGTCCATCTGTCTGACACCACGTGTCCGGATTTCCTTTCGTCACTCTTCCACTCTGACAACTGTATGTGAGGACCGTTCCAACTGACCTATCTGGTGTATTGGGAGTCGTAGCGCCTATCACAGTTGGCGGATTTCCACACTCGACCGGATTCCGACCTTGAGTAGTGGTCAGTTTAGTGGTCAACCCTGTGGTTGATAAGGATGTCTGTGTGGATGTTACTCTTGTTGTATCTAATTTGCATTCCTTTGTCACAGTCGTTTGAATATATGAACAGTTTGTTTCCAACCAGGGCAAGCACTTTGAATTTCCATTAGACAACTCCACACATAAAGACGACAAATCACAGGAATGACCAGCACACGATTTTAATAGTTGTGTTTCAAAATGCATTAACCTCGTTCTTGTTGATGCTACTTCCTCCTGGTTGGACGAAGTAGTGATATATGTGTCGTTATCACCAAGGTAACAGTTCATATTCTCTAGGTTATATGCCACTGCTTTGCAATTTGTCCGTAATAAACATTCCCTAGTACATTGCTGTAGGCCAATATGTTCAAATACCAAAAATACTTGCTGAGGCAGACGTTGTTTTACTTCAAATTCTGTGTTTATGAAGTTGTCCTGACATTTTTGGGATATGCATGTTGACATCCCAATAAATATAACTATGATTCGAAACAATCTTGAGATTCCCATCCTCAACATGTATCAAAATGCATTCGTACACGAGTGAGTCAGATGGTCATCCTTAAACAAGTAGATAAGCTTACAATCATTTGTGACTGTGGCGTTAATGTATTGATTCTAAAGTAACCAACCAATGGAAGGTATAATAGACCTTAGGAACAATTCCTGACGACAATAATCATAGGAATTAGTGTCATACCCTTGCATGTTTTTCATTTCAAATCCCTGGAACATTGTGACATGGCTCTAATCTTCAAAGCAATCAACCTTGTAAGGAAAATGGTATTTTCTTTGATATCCAGTGTGCATTATAAGTACTTTGGCTTTTGCCCAAATTCTCGTTCCAAATAATATTAAGAATGAGAGTTAGGCGGTTAACTGATTTCAAAGTGATATGGTTGGCAATTGTATCAATTGATTCCTGTCAACCAATTGTAAGAACTATCGACTTTGTGAGCAAAACAAAAACCATCGATATATCATGCGACATTTTACATGTGTGTATCAACATAGTTGTATTCATATTACCTTCAACTTCAGCATGGCTTCACACACGTACCCATGCTCGAACGTACACACATTTAACGTAATTATTATAATTGCCTTTTACCAACGAGCATAGTAAATAAGAGATGTTAATTACATATTTTGACTATAATGTTAGGCATAAAAACAATATCATATAAAAATGAATAAACTATTTACGAAACGAAAAAATGCTTCTTCTCTTTTTATTCTTGATAAACGTCAAATCCATTGGTCCATGTTGAAGTAGTCATTATGACGTTACATACCTGTTTGTCAATCAATGTGTCAGTAAAACTTTTTGGATATAGGAGTTATATCATTTGAAAATCGATAGAGTGTCAGCAAATAAGGTCTATACTCTTTGACTTCTAGAAAAGACACATAATTCTACTATTACACATCTACATGTTATTTTCGAATGTGATTTTTCATTGTAAGAAAAATCATTTAGATAGCATGAAAGTCAAGGAGTGAAGTTTGATATACTTATCTGTTTATTTCAAATGGGCATGTACCTATTTTATAAAATCATATGCCGTTTTTGAAAATAGAAAAAAAAATGAACCCTAAATAACAGCCTTGATAGATAATTTACTTTAAGAAAAATAAGTTAACAGTAGACAAGGCAGATATCACAGTACTGTACATAACATATATTATAACTCAATCCCTACCTTATTTTTTCTAATTCTAATTTTAATGTACAACGAAAGAGTTCTGTTTCAATTTCTGGAACGTGACGAATAACATTATCCCCTTTTAGGAAATAGTTTTCTATTCTAGGAAATCCTTTAATCTGATCCTGTCCCAGGATAGTAGTCAACTGCTCTAGAATATGAATACAGCTGTCACGTTTATGACTATCGTCGTCGGTATCGTTTGGCCAGCTATCGAACTGATGAAGCATGAACATCTTTAGATGGTAGCTACATAATTTCTTGATCTTCTCGTCGTGTTCTCTTTTTGTCTCCTCCAGCAGAGTCTTCAGGAAACGAAAAATAGGTTTTCTGATGCTTTTATCATTTCCACGATTTGCGTGAAGAATCAGCTGCTTCTCTGCTGCTGAAAATGAAATCCTCCACAAAAGTTTTCTTTCTTGTTCGGGATAATCTACAATAACAACCAAAAGACCATCTTTTCAACATAATCTAAACTCAAATCGATTAAAACTATAGTAAAATATGCACAAAAGAAGGATTTACACGGAGACTACTGAAAAAGCACACGGATAATATGACAAAGTGTTTCGGAAGAGTTAACGTCTTCTGTTTCAACCGTCATGAGAATTTTTCGTAAATCTATGTAACTGTTGTCACGTTTTTAATGGAGAATACAGTAAGAAAGTAACAAAATATTACAACAAAAACTGATTTTTTCCCCACTGGTTGCTGTAAACAACTTTCTTCCATGAAAGATATAAAGTGAATTATCTTTTCCTATTCTCCTGGGTTTTTTTTCAGTATATTTAACAATTATCTTTAATTCTACCCACAGAAACCTTCATTAAACACCAGTAAGATAATTACATTTTTGAATTAAGACGAAACATTTCTTTTTGACTGATGTACAGATTAATTAATTTTGTATAAATTAGCATTAGTTCAAATCAGTATCAAAATCAGTCACGTGGTGTCTGAGTATTTTCATTTTAGCACAGTTATTGCCAATGTTCCAACACATAGATAAAATTGTTGATAGCGATACTTACCGGTCTCTGGACACGATTTAGCGACAACGTGGATTTTTTCCTTACATTTATTCCACAGCTCATCGCTGTGGATCCAGTTTGGTGGCTTCTGTCTAAACTGTTTCGGCCAACCTCTGACTTCGATGCTTGGAACTAGATCAATGTCAATAATTGGTTGTCCTCCTCCCGGGTTGTATAATATGGTATACGCTGGACTGTCCATGTCTTTTTTCTTTCCTGACATAAATTAAGAAACATTTTGGGTTTTTGTTAACAATAGATACAATGTTAACTTTAGGGCGAAACAAACATGAATTCTCAACTTTTAAAGTCCATTTTGATGATGTGCATGAAAACCCTTTAAATGACATCATGTAGTTTAAGTCATTTGGTTATGATGATGATGCCTGTTATAATAACATTTGATAGTGTTGTGTATGTGAATTCAGTAGTGGTGGTAAGGACGTTGGATTAATAACATCAGGCTCACAGTCATTGTATATTGATTGTTGGATTGATGCATGGTTAAATGATCTGATACCTGATGGATGTACATGGTGGAATACACAACTGGTAGTTTTGTGTATGCTCGTCGGTGTGATTAGTAGGTAAATATATTTACCCAAGAATTTTGTGAAGGTACTACATGTGTTGGTGTTTGTGGGTGGGTGTGTGCGGTTTTTTTTCTTTAAGGGTTGGTGGTAAATAATGTTTCTTAATAACGTGATGAATTAAGATTGCCCATTGAATGTCAAAATCTACAAAAAAATTAAAATTCACGAACATTAACCTTTTTCACAGAATAATTATCGACACAAAATACAATTAAAGCAGGATATATATATATATCTTCTTTATGTGTAACGGCTAAAAGGGGAAGGGGATAAACAATACATTTCCTACTTGTCACATTCCTACTATTAGCTGCCTCGGCAAATTCGTGGAACGCCAATGTTTTAAACTTTACAGGGTCCAGGAATTCTCCTGTCATCAGTTCAACTCGGTTTGTTTTTCTGAGGCCGATTTTGCAGAAGCCCTTTGGCATATCATTGTTCCATACAATATAAGCATCCATGCCCGTGGGTGATATCATAAAGTCGAATTCGTCGGGACTCATATTCTGAATAATAAACGAATAGATACTGGTTATCGTAAACTCGTTGTGTATCTGATTTATAAATATGTATGTTTACAAAACTAAGAACAAGCTATGCCGCAAATGAAAATGCAATTATTACTCAATCATGTGTTACTTAAACATTTGTTAAATGGCATTGAAATACTAAAAGTAAAATTATCCATTATCTCTGGAAAAAGTTACTAACCATAACCAAATCAGACCTTGACCGGTATGTTATATGTATTTAACTGCAAAGCAAAATATAGTTCGTTTTATGTATCTTTTAAAAGGTAAATGAGCGGAAACGAAACTACAATGCACATTATGAAGCCTGGTAAGCTTATACAAACACCTGATATCCTGCACTCTCACTCCGATTACTTATATTTATTGCAATGCAAAGCAAATATCGCTTACCTTCGTTCTATCATAATAGGATCCGGAAGTAAAGATGTCCCAGTTGAAAATGCTATTGTCATTAAGGTTCTTCCTAAATCGACGGTCGCCTTCTATGAAGTCCTTCACTATTCCAGCAGCGATATTGATATCATTTATACGAAGTCGTGCGGTCTCCATACGTTGTGATAAATATCCACCCGGATTATTGAGTCGGGGAGGCAATTTTGGTGTCTGAAAGACCATGCAAAACTCATTACCGAACGTGTCATACATATCTTTGAAGTTTGAATTATACTACATTTAAAAAAAACAATTTTTAGTTGATAGTTAATATAGTTAATATTGCTTGTACAGTAAACCAAACAAAACTGCATTTTATAGCTGTTCCGTCCTTCTAAAACTTGTTAGTAATGTCAGAATGAGGAGAAGCACTGGCCCTAAAAGTCAATAAATGTTCTTTTCATATATCTGGATTAAAACGAGACATCCAGAATATGACAAATCTCGGTGAGTAAATGTTCATCAGGAGTGCCTACCACATGCAATCTCGAAGATCCCTTAATAAAAAATACTGTACGTTCAAATAATAATTTAAATACATCATATATCTGGTTAGTCTTTCTAGGATGACAATGACCTGAATATTGAAACCTATTATAACAGAAGCCGAGGACAACGGACAGTGATAATTATTATTTGGATTGTAATTGTTACAAATTACTGAAATGTTTGTTCTTCACTTTTCAAGCGAAGAGAGAGATCCCGATTGGATTATCGCCAGATGAAGCAAGTCAAGTAATTACCTTGTATATTTAGATTTTTTTTCTAATGTTGTTCAACGTTATATCGCTTAGAAATATTCCCAGATAAATTCAAACCGAAATGGCTGTAGAAGACGTGCTTTATTCCTTAGTAAACACTATTACTCCTCATTTTAATGCGAGATTTCAATAGCATGCATTCTTGTTAATAATGTAATAATTCTAACTATCAGAGATTAAATTCTGAATAAGTATTCTTGCGTTATCAATCATACTTTGTAACGTAACAATTTTTGTTTTTCCATGGGATTGATTGGAAAATATGTATATCATATACGGGAAAACCTATGAGCACAACCTCGTGACAAATGGATAATCTACCTCATTCATTCAGATGGAGAATCCTACAAACCTGAGGCTTATCTGGCGTGACATCAGTCTTCAATGGCGCACCTACTTCGTCAAACACAGGTCTTTCTTTACTAGTTGTATCATCATAAACCGATCCAGAGACTTTCTTAACAGGCATGCATAAGGCTTTGGTCGGTTCCTTCGGGGTCATTAGAATCTGCTTTGCAATCTTTTTGTTTAAAACAAAGTATAGAGTAAAACAAGTACATTTACAAATTTGTTGATGGACTTTCAATTTGTTTTAAAATATCTTTGGTAATGTGACGAACTGGTGTCGACACTTGCATAAATTTGTGTCACATCACATAGCTTTATCAACCCACTCCGTTGTTGATCAAATTTTGATTTTATCTTTATACGAGGTGAACTTTTAAAACAGTAAAATCGACACGGCAGTAGCAACAACAATAAGATAAAATGATAAAAAAGAAATACCACAAGGCAATTCAAAAGTTTGTTCAGAAATGATAGAACAAGCACGCGAAAAAAAGTTATCTTAACGGTGAAAGCTTTTAGATAGGTACCTCGTTTGATCCAGGAAAGCGAACTGCCACCGTATCCGTAGCCTTACACTTCTCACTGACATCAGTGTGCATTTTAGTCTTATGTCCCTTCAAAACGGACTCAGTTTTAAAATCGTCCTTTCCACATATTTCACATGAAATGATGTCACTACCATTATTATTTGGAATATTTGGTCCTTGTGCACCGCAATGCATTTTAGTCTTATGTCCCTTTAAACCGGCCTCGGTTTTAAAATCGTCCTTCCCACATATATCACATGAAATGATGTCACTACCATTATTATTTGGAATATTTGGTCCTTGTGCACCGCAATGCATTTTAGTCTTATGTCCCTTCAAACCGGCCTCAGTTTTAAAATCGTTCTTTCCACATATGTCACATGAAATGATGTCACTACCATTATTATTTGGAATATTTGGTCCTTGTGCACCGCAATGCATTTTAGTCTTATGTCCCTTCAAAGCGGCCGCAGTTTTAAAATCGTCCTTTCCACATATATCACATGAAATGATGTCACTACCATTATTATTTGGAATATTTGGTCCTTGTGCACCGCAATGCATTTTAGTCTTATGTCCCTTTAAACCCGCCTCGGTTTTAAAATCGTCCTTCCCACATATATCACATGAAATGGTGTCACTACCATTTTTATTTGGAAAGTTTGGTCCTTGTGCACCGCAATGCATTTTAGTCTTATGTCCCTTCAAAGCGGACTCAGTTTTAAAATCATTCTTCCCACATATATCACATGAAATGGTGTCACTACCATTTTTATTTAAAAGGTTTGGTCCTTGTGCACCGCAATGTATTTTAGTCTTATGTCCCTTCAAACCGGCCGCAGTTTTAAAATCATTCTTCCCACATATATCACATGAAATGGTGTCACTACCATTTTTATTTAAAAGGTTTGGTCCTTGTGCACCGCAATGTATTTTAGTCTTATGTCCCTTCAAACCGGCCGCAGTTTTAAAATCGTCCTTTCCACATATTTCACATGAAATGGTGTCACTACCATTATTATTTGGAATATTTGGTCCTTGTGCACCGCAATGCATTTTAGTCTTATGTCCCTTTAAACCCGCCTCGGTTTTAAAATCGTCCTTCCCACATATATCACATGAAATGGTGTCACTACCATTTTTATTTGGAAAGTTTGGTCCTTGTGCACCGCAATGCATTTTAGTCTTATGTCCCTTCAAAGCGGACTCAGTTTTAAAATCATTCTTCCCACATATATCACATGAAATGGTGTCACTACCATTTTTATTTAAAAGGTTTGGTCCTTGTGCACCGCAATGTATTTTAGTCTTATGTCCCTTCAAACCGGCCGCAGTTTTAAAATCATTCTTCCCACATATATCACATGAAATGGTGTCACTACCATTTTTATTTAAAAGGTTTGGTCCTTGTGCACCGCAATGTATTTTAGTCTTATGTCCCTTCAAACCGGCCGCAGTTTTAAAATCGTCCTTTCCACATATTTCACATGAAATGGTGTCACTACCATTATTTGGAATATTTGGTCCTTGTGCACCGCAATGCATTTTAGTCTTATGTCCCTTTAAACCCGCCTCGGTTTTTCAAATCGTCCTTTCCACATATATCACATCTAATGAAGTGATTAATAATTATCCATGCAGATTCGGGTTCTTTAGATTAATCGTGCAGTTTTGTTTGGTGATCTTTTAGACCGGCTTCCGTTTTGAAACCTTCTTTTCCACCACACGTGAATTCACCTGCAAAACATATTGATACAACCGATTATGGCGTTTTTCTAAACTCGAAAATTGACAGTTGCTTAACCTATTAAAGGGGGTTTTAGAAATTATTGCTAATTCGATCAAGTTAATTTTTCTTAAGTCACCTCCAAGGTTTTAAACTATTTGGCCCTTAGGCTTACTGACAAGGCATAGACGGACGAAACAATTGTATGATGCACTTTAATCCATTATTTGGTTCTTCTTTTGAATTCTTATTTTTTTTAATATTCAGTGTGTGTCTATTGTCAATATTTAAGATTGCAAGTGATAGACACTGCCACGTTTTAATTCATTCAAGTAGTGATAAGATTCAGAAGCTTAAATCGCCATATAAAGAAACGATTCCTAGTGTGCCAATAAAATAGGCTAGCATGATACATGTCGCCATGCTTTCCTATTTATAAAATTGCCCAAAGTGTTGAGTTCTTCACATTGGAAACACAACCGTATATTCTCGGACCCTTTGATTATTTGTAAGCAGTTAAACCAATTTAATCTTGGAAAAATCATTCATTTTAAAAGAAGATAAAGTAAGTATAAAACTTTATTTTTGGTAAATAATGATAATAATTATAGTAAATGTTTAACTTTATACATGAAAAACCTAGCACAAAATAAACAATATGTTTGAATAAGACATAAATCAACTTGCCTTGCGCAAGCATTCCTATCTACCATTAATATTTCGTGATGGAATTAATTGCAGCAGTTCTATCCTGGAACAGGGCATTTTACAATAGCATCTCGCTTTATCATAATGTAGGAGAAAGCGTTACAAACATTGAAGTTACTAGATTGAAGACAACCAAGGCGAATTGCGCCGTGTATGCAGGAAGATCAAGTAATTATCATTCACTCTAAATTTGTATATTGTTGAGGTGACTCAGCACTGCACTCGAATGATATACCTAATCAAGGGACCGAATCAAATACATTACAAAACACATGTACAACCAATGACATATTTTAAATGTATGACTAATTTGATCTGGATCAATAATGATACAATCTTTTTTAACACCTACGTTTTGTAATATGTAGTTTTCGTAACACCTTTCGCTGGCTGGTACGCGAACGCTGTATGCCACGTGTAGGCCAGCAACGTAGACATGCGTTGTCATAAGTATATTTATACTATGTCCTTCGTCAATAAAAAAAAGACATTTCATGATGGAATTAACCGTCGTTGTTTGGTGAAAGTTTGATGGATGCTGTTAAAGAATATATTATTTCATTGTTTGATCAAATAACAACAAAATAAATAAACTAAAGTATAATACCGGAAACACACATATCCTCCCCGACCTCTCACACACTTATTAAACCCCACACAAAAACATGTCGGACACAAAGAAATAATTTGAACGAGGACTACATCAAGCTTGATACTCACCTAAAAACAATATCCTAAATTGTTGTACTCTCCCCACTTCTCAATAAGTGTATGTATACAAATGACGGCTCCTTTTTAACAACGCACATTTACTTTGTAAACTTGTTAACCAACATACACTAAAGGCAAGGCTATATTACATAGCTCCGATATCTGTCGATAAGCCCTTCCCCCTTAGATAATGTCGCTATGCGTAGGTAAGTAGGTGTGTGGGTTTATGTGCAATTCGACATATTTCGGAGAATTGAGAAAGTGAAAGTGAAATAGCATAGTTGTAACGGGAAAACCATGATAATAAATGTGGGCGGGGCATCAAATGGGATTTACAAGAAAAAAAAAACGTGGCGAATTGCGCCATGTATGATCACGTAATAATCATTCATTCAAAATTTTATTTTATTAAAAAAGGAAAGTTTTTATAATGTTGAGGTGACTCAGCACTGCGCTCGAATGATATACGTAATCAATGGACCGAATCAAATACATTACACAACACATGTACAACCAATGACATATTTTAAATGTATGACTGATTTGATCTGGGTCAATGCTAATACAATCTTTTTTAACACCTAAGTTTTGTAATATGTAGTTTTCGTAACACCTCTCGCTGTGGCAATCAATTCACTATCATTTAGGTTTGAACACGGTGTATATATATATACTCAGCATCATATAACAAGAATTCCTGTCAGAAAGAACCTGTGGCTTATCGGCTTTTTCCGGATTACTAATAGTTTGAAGAAAAGCAAAAAAGTCGTGACGTCACGGGAAACCCCGACAGATGGAATTTAAATAGCATTTAGAATACAATACGAACTTTGAATATGAATGAACGTATGGTCACGAAATGTTAAGAGGAAAAACGAAAATAAAATGTACAGATTATTTTTCCGAAAGAAACAAGATTGTACAAAAACGCACACTTAAAGAGCACCTTTAAATTATTTAGTTAGGCACAGTAGAATAAAACAGTTAATGTAATTGCCCAAACTTTAAAGCCTAGGGGGCGACTGGGGAAAGCGATTTACAGAAAAGTCAATGTGCAGCAGCCCCATAACTACATAGATTTCGTAAGTTTCATATGTCAGAAATTTTAGACAAGCGTTAAGTTTATGTATGTGTTCTGACCCGTGCCACTTCTCGAATGAATCAAAACACGGCATGCTGGTTATAGAAAACACCCACCAACAGTGTCTACCACCTGCTTTCTCAAAGATAGTACATAAATAATACTTTAGTTAGATATAGTAGAGCCATATTTTCGACCTTGACCTATGATAACACCGTAGTTTAAAACGCTTATTGTTGCCATAGTGTCTGCAGGCATTTAAAGTCATTTGAACGATATGTATGACGGGAGTCTTCCTCAAAACTGTCCAATACCTTCTCCGAATTCAGATTATTGTATAGTGAAAAGCTTTCCTTGGAACTCCTTCATCTGGAAGAAACAATGGTAATAAAAATACAGAGCAATCTATATCCCAGTCGCTGCGTTCTCTTTCTCCAACTTTTTTAAAATAAAGAATTACATAAACACTGGAAGACAATAGAGGTGTCACCTATATACAGGTTGATTATTCACTGTTCATAGTTATAATATAGCACTTCTTAGTAGATTTTAATAACATTTTTCTTAATTGTAACATATCAAAATCAAAACTCTTTTCCATCGGATCCTATAAACAATACATCTGTCTGAAAGGATACAATACACCAAATAGCATTAAGTTATCAAGTCATGTGGTGGTAATTATAATCAATAATAACATGTAACACGTTTCAATATACATTTAAAGATCCTCGTGAAAAAAAAAACTGACATGTACACAAGGTTTATAAACTTAAGCATATTTATTAAATACACATACAAATAAACAGATTTAGTATACGTGTTGTCCTTTATGCAGAAGATGTATCCGTTGTGGGCGATGTTCTGTATACCAAACTTGTGCATCTGCCATGTTGATGGTTGATGAGGAATATGTGATAGACCTTTCTCATTCATTATATACTTATAAATAGCTTGGATGTTCAATTATGAATATATATTACAGAGAAAGATTATATAGGTGTTTGTTTTCTGTTCAAGTGATCAGGCAAACTATCATCAAGTTTACAATACTAAATGTTGTGGCTGTCTCATTTCTGTTTTTCATATCTGATGAAAATAACATGTCAAAACCAGTTCAAGATAAAAAATAACCAACATTAAATTCTATGTGGATAGATCCATGTTTGAGAGTAGAATCCGGGTTATGTGGGAGAATGTAGGTAAACAGGTGGGGGAACATCACGGGTGAAAAAGGACAGACTATAGCAACTGTCACAATATAACTGCATCAATGTTGTTTTCAAAAAGTGGGAGAAAAGAGAACACAACATAATGACAATATTTCATACGTCTATATGTGCTAAGATGAAGGAGAATTAAACTGAAATAGGAACAAAATTCGGACAATTTGTGGGACGATAGGGGAAATAGGAAAACAGAATTTGAACAATATGGGACGATATTCGGACGGATTGTGGGACGGTTGTGGGACTACAGGGAAGGTATTCGGACGGATTGTGGGACGGTTGTGGGACTACAGGGAAGGTATTCGAACGGATTGTGGGACGGTTGTGGGACTACAGGGAAGGTATTCGGACGGATTGTGGGACGGTTGTGGGACTACAGGGAAGGTATTCGGACGGATTGTGGGACGGTTGTGGGACTACAGGGAAGGTATTCGGCCGGATTGTGGGACGGTTGTGGGACTACAGGGAAGGTATTCGAACGGATTGTGGGACGGTTGTGGGACTACAGGGAAGGTATTCGGACTGATTATGAGACGATAGGTGTACTGAGGAACAGAATGGGAACGAAAGAGGAACTAGAGGGACAGAATAGGGACAGAAGTTCTAAACTCTTTTCCATCAGATATAATACTAAGATACCAAGATTTGTGTGATTATCCATAAAGCTACCGTGGGGTCTTATGTCTATTAGAAGTCAAAAGTAATATGTCACAAGGGCCGTAACTATCAACAATCACTCGGAGCTTTAAAACAGTAATTTGATGCGAGTACCAATCAAGTAACATGATGGAAATGTTAATGTCATGAAAGTGTAGCAGCTGATAGAGAACATTATTTGTCCAAATTTGTCCTGCAATTCGTTAAACGCGTTTCAGTAGGAGAGTACAAGACAGTACAGAATATTACCCGCCAGAAGAAAATATTTCGAAACAAACCGCGTATAGTTGAAAGAAGCAACCGATATTTCCGTTTTTATTTTCTTTATTTTTTTTTCTGATTTTTTTTTATGAATTAATTTGAAGATTATATTACAAAGGAAAATTAAATCATTGAATCGACATAGCTTCCTGTACGAATTGTTACATCACATTGCGTAAAACATGAATATATATTAAAACACTTCATATAGCCATCCATTTCACTTTTATCGTCATTTAAAATCTAGAATCATGTTATAAAAACACAGGACATGTCTCATGATGAAAAAGTTACCTATGTATTTTTCTTTGGGATAAGAAATTGAGATCAAGCCAGAGTTCATAAAAAGGGCAACTTAGCTATGAAGAATTCATAAGCAAATAACAACGATATTGCTAACTAAAATATCGGGGAGTGATCTTGCAACCAAGATCAATATTTTAGTGAGCTGATACAATAGTTTCCTTCGTGGTGTAACATTTGTTTACTATGGTCACATGACCTTTACATTCTTTGCTTTTTTCTTGTTATTTATATAATGTTCTCCGCCTGATTATTTCTTTTCTTCAGAGAAAGATATGTGTAACCATGCCTAAGAGTGAATTATATTACGTTCTGTTTCAGTGTCACCTTGTGCAGGACTGGACAGTGAGGCTACAGCCTTTATCGTTGCAATACAGGAAGCTTTTAAGGAAAACCTTAATTGATCAAAACCAATGAAAAAATAACAATTATGAAAAACCCAAGATGGTAAGGTGTACTAGTCCCACAATTTTGATAAATTTCACGTTTTCCGATATTCCATGATTTCGAAAGAAATTAGAAATGCATTCTCAATATACAAACTTTTAACCCTGATAATGTTTCGTAAATTTAAATGATACAAACCTTAAACTAACGTCCAGACTAAATTCTATTTAAAGGATTCTTCTTTTCATCGCTTTCTGTAGATAGAATCTTTCTGTTTGTTGGTGTAGCGAATGGTTCGATAGTTTACAGTGTATGGGAATGTGACATTTCTGAGTTGGATTTACAAAGTTTTACATAGATATCCTCGATGAAGCAGAAGATGCTTAATCATACGGGGCACCTGGTCTTTTTCTCCTTCTACATTTTCATGAAGTTCTTTACTTCATATTTTGTACTGTACTGATTTCTTTTCCGTTTATACAAATTATGCATTTTATACTTCGGAATAACAGATTTTTTTCTCACATGTTAATATTCTAACGTGGATTCCATTTTAGAAATTCAACATTTGGCTGAATATATACCTTTTCTTTCTTGGTAGTTGCTCGCCTTGGGGACTAAGGGCCATCAACAATATCATATTACCTCCTACTAGGTTACAATAGACAGGGGAGGCGAGGAATATGAATCACTGAAGTCAATAGTAGACTCTTTGCAGTATCTGCTATTCTCATAAGGAGACATTTTTTCCGGACACTAACATCCTTTGATATAATCATAACAGCGTAGGCCCCAGAGCGTAGCGCCGGAGATTATGATATGGGAATAAAATCATAAGTTTGACCTAATTACCTCCCTTTATATTTTTTAAGATTTTACAAAAGATACACAAGTGAATAACACCTTAAAATGCAAATTTAAATAAGCCATAGTAGAGGCAATAGAATAAACTGCATCATACAGCTGTTTCGTTCTTCTAGTACTCGTCAGTGATGGTAAGGACATCTTAATAGTGTCTGATAGTTTTTAGAAGAAGGAATGGACTAAACCGTGGCATGCAGGTAACGGCAGGCCTCGGGGACTAAATGTCAACCAACAGTGTCCTACCTCCTGAAGATATCGAAATCACAATTGAATAACACCTTTCAGTACAAAATTAGATTGGACATAGTAGAGCCAAACTATCAATATAAACATAACTGAAACATAACTTTTAGTTTAGGCAAAATGTAAAACCTGTTTAGTTCTCGCGAGAGTGAGAAAAGGACAATGTAAACTGTTCCTCCGGTACCCAGATATTGGTATGACCAAATTATTAAAACCCTTATCAGCATATAATCTCGTTAAGAATATTCTGTTAAAACATAAACTTTTTCTCAAATATATGAAAAAAATACCAAACAAACATTCTTGTATCATTGAATGTAGTCCTATTATGACTTAATTAAACAAAATTGGGCAACCGGTCTCATCACAACAACGTGGTTCGTTAATATAAGGGAGGTAACTCTAATAGAAAGCAATGCCAAAGCACTTTTTTTCGTTTCGATGCATATACACAAGTTAGCAACTACTACAATATTCTGAATTTACATATTATACTTGTACACGTCTGCTCTTGTAAAACACTCCGACACGCCCACAGTAACTTATGCTTTCTGGCCTTAAGTCTTAGAATTATTCTGGAACCTAATTTTCCAAACCAAAGTCACTAGAAGTATATTAGTCAAATTCTTCAAATATGTCGTGACGGTGATTTGTTGTACTTTTGATTTAACAAAAGCGCTAACCTTTCCTCACTTCTGATAACTTTAACTGTTGGATTTAAGAAAAGGGTTAAAAATATAAATTTTTATGTGCATTTTCCTGGAAACGACAGAATAAGATATTGTCAAACACAATCTCTATTACTATGGTTATGTTGAAAATGTCATTGGCGATTTTATTTTTTTTTAATTGTCAAACATGATCGAATTTGGTTTGATGGGGCGTGAAAGGTGAAATAAAGGTAAAAAACGAAAACAATAATCAAAATCAGTCGGGGAAAAAAACAAAGATGGGGAGATGCATTACTTCTGAAAGTCAGTAAATTTCATAATTTTTCAATACTGACTCATTTATGGTCTATTTTGTGAATTGTACCACTATACGAATTAATACAGGCAAATAGGTTACGAACAACATTGAGGCTGAAGTCCGCCATAATAGCTTCCAATCGCAATTCCGAAGATTGTTAAACAATTAGTAAAGTCAACAGACTCATCTACATTGTACCTACATATTTGTGATATAAAAAGTGCTTTACAATTCAAAAAAATAAAATAATGATGGTATCGAATAATTATTTTTTCTAACCTTATGTAAAAATCAGCTGAACAATACACTTGTGTATTCGAGTATTGATTTGTCACTAAAGCTTGATCAAAATGTAATTCAGAGATCGAACACTCATTTAAGCCTTTAAAAGTCGTACATGAATGACATACACCAAAGAAACTCGGTTTGCATCACATTGGTACACAATTGTTTAAATATTGAAAATTTAATCGAGTGCTTCTAATTATATAATGTTCGTGTTTACTTTGAAATGGAAATAAAACAAAACGATTCGTTTTAATTTAACTTTACATAATGATTTGATTTGAAGTAAGCATAATGTTTTTTGTTAGAAATTTGTGCCATTAAGTCTCAGTATCCTATTGTAAACATTGTTGTACATCGACAAATATTACATGTACATGTAGTCAGATTTAAATTACTTACACAGTGTTCATAGCCACTTAATGCTTTAGCTTTAATTGAGTAATAGATAAAATGACGATAGGGAAAAACACGTATATCTGTCATTATATCAGTAATCCACTGACATACACAACAGATAAGGAATAACATTCCCACGGTTTACAGATATATTGTTGAATATGTTTGAACATTTTCTTTTTTGATAAATATTTTGGTAATTATGTATAACAATTTTAATGGTTTTACAACTATTTCTTATTTTTTTTTGTAAAATAAGAAACAATAGCAAAAAAACGATAACGAACTTTAAGACATGTGCTGGATAACACTTAGTGTAACATGTACACAACTTCAAGATAGATTTACAATTTTTAAAGTAACACGTTATGACATTCATACAGTGGCAAAAGAAGTTTTTGTTATCAATACTACGTCAAATATTAAAAATTATTTCATTATGATAATTTAATTTATCATATGAAGACCACACACTCTTTACGGTCAGCTATTCCAACTTTAGTTAAAATCGTTAGAGTTATGTCCCTTGTATCTGTAGAGTTAACTCCCTTGATGTTCATTACGTCATAGCCGTGCATTCGTCATTTTGCAAGGTCAAGCTTAGGCAGCAAAGAGTCAGTGGGCGTTTTAGTGAAAAAATATCCCTCCCACCCCTCCCGTTTTCATTTCAAATTCTGCTGTGCTTTTTTGTTTGTGTCTTTGCAGTGACCTGGACATCAGGAACCTATCTGTCAAGACTTGCAGTGACCTGGACATCAGGAACCTATCTGTCAAGACTTCAACTACACTCCTTGCAGTGGCTCAGTTTTTTGCACTCTGACAACAGATTGCTTATTATTTCCTGAATCTAATATTAATGCCTCACTTACTAGTTAACATCAGCTATTTTTGGAGGAATTTTCTGTACCCAGTTTCCTCCATTCTTATGCTGATTCAGTTGAAGTCATTGGCCTATATTCGCCATCTATATAAAGTATTACATCCCTCAAAATAAATATGAACATAATCTGTAACAACCGTCTTGGTTATTATTTAGTCTTCTGTTTGATAAATACAAACCCCTCAAACCTAAGCAAGTGTCGGTAGGGTACGTAGGTTCTTTGTTAGCAATTTTGAATCATACTCAACATGTGGATTATATTAAGTATAAAGTGTTTTACACATCTATAATATAACAATTTGTTTATCAAGTGTTTATTGTAATACCAGTGTTACAACAGGGCATATAAACTACTCTTCAAAAAACACTCTTACAAGTGAATACAGTTAAGTTTAATTAGACTAAATGTTTAGATTTTTATTTCATAATTGATAAAAAAAAACATTATAGCATTTAAATATCTGTTTAAAGTTGTGCACTTCCTGTTAATTATGATATTTCAAATTTTGTATAACCATTTTCTTGAAAATATAAAAGATTGATATAAAATACGAGCGACCCAACTTGAATTCATATCATTATAGTTTGGAAAGTGTTAATGCCTTTGCTCATGCGCGGTGCCGAAAATAGAAATCACAATAAAGCGGCAGGTTAAAGTAAGTAAGATACCATGAAAGCTGACAGATGATACTGATTTTTGACAGACGCCGGTTGAAGTCTATGACAGTATGATTTGGAAATTAATTATTTCCGTGTACGATCTGAAGTTCGGCGTGTTTCATGTTCATAAGTTTACTTGGTGGTACCGTTGATGCCAACGTTTTTCTCGCCATTTCGATTGGCCAAAGAAGCGAAAAACGCATATCCTTCCGGAGCACCTGATTTCATTCTCCTTGTACTGGTTTAGGTGTCACTGTAGAAAGTTTTGTTTTGTTCATATTTTGGTCTAGCTTCCTTAAATTTGAGTAAGATTTTGCTGACATATTGGTGTAAAATATGTCACAGTTGCAAACGACATTTGCTTTTGTTAGAAACATGGATTGAAAATGTAAAATGTATTGTTTCTAAAATACATCAAAGTAGAGGAGAAACATCCTATGTTTATCATTGCGGTCTATCTATTATGAGAGCGCTACTTCTGTAATAAGTATACATAAGGATGCATCGATTAAAATGCGTGACACAAAAACTACGATGGTATAAATGTTATCTGATTGATCAACAAAACGAAGGCTGTGGTTATCCAATAATAATTTGTATAAAAAGAGAACCTCTTTTCACAAAATCACGATATATATTTTGCAACAAGCCGTCAACTGACAGACAAGCTCATAAAACAAGATTCCAAGAAGTGAGGTTTACAGAAAATTATTGGAAATTTAACATTTGTCAGAGTGATCTCTTCTTTTTCTCTTTGTGTAATATGAATCACGACGTGTTTGACGCTCGTTAGTTTGTCTGTCGGTTTTGCTATTGTATACCTGATCTCATCTGAAAACCAGACGTTACTTACTTGGATTGACCAAATTGAACATGACGGATGTAGTCGATGAAGCAGAAGGTCGCTTACGCTTCAAATACATCTTGTCTTATTCCGTGCATTCGTTTAGGAGTGTACGTAAAACCATTTTTGTTCATATTTTATTGAATTTGTGTTTTGATTATGATTGATGACGACGCGTGTATACTTAATATTGACAGGCAATCTAATCGATTGTAATCCTACGGAAAGGATGGATAAGGCATGAAGGAGGTGGTATTCTCCGTAATTGTGTAATCCTAGTTCGTTTTATTTGCCAGAGATGTAATAATGTACACAGAGGATAAAACATAGCTAATATCTAAAGCAGGAAGTGTTGATTTAAATTGATTTATCATTAGGATTAAGCAACACAGACTTGTTTTGTTTTTATACATGATGAATCAAATGGATGTGATCTATTCTGAAAGTAAACAAAATGCAGCATCTTCTCATTTCATCCTCACTCTGGCATGCATATCCTGTAGTTGGCTGGTACTTTATAGGCGGTTTTCCATGATATTCTGTGCCGTACACGAACAAGTTTTTTTTAACAATTTTGGAAAATGCTTAAGTCAACAGTTACTATGTGTTCAGATCAGAGGTATAACAGAACAAGTTGACGTAAGAGAGAGTAGTTATGTATATTGAATTGTTGTATGGTAGTTGGTATGGAACTGAAATATTTGGTCGCGAAATAATTACAGGACATGACAAGGGTATATCTGTACTGGAAGTAAAATGGGATGCTAGCTTTAAATAATTGTTGTTGTAAAATATTTATGTTGTTATACCAGTAAGAGTATTGGATATCTTGGTATATCAGCTTAGGGAGAACATCATCCAAATGGCAATATATAGCACTTTATAGAGCAGTATTTGCGTCATTGTAAATGTGCGGAGGGTAACGCTGCTTTGAGAGGTTTTTTCCTCGTTGTACAATTAATGTAAACCCATACGACTTTTAATGGATGTATTTAATAGACCCTCATTTAGTTAACATCACTTTGCAAGGTTGTTGTTTTCTTCGAAGTTTTGATGAGACTCGTCTAGTGCATTACCACTCTTTAATATTTATTTCCCTCCGTCAAACATCAGAATGCAGAGAATTGTGCTTTGAAATTTCACCAAACAGTCGTCTTTATTTCTATTCAGATTTGAGTCATTTGTATTTATGAAAGAAACAAATTAACTGTTTTCAGTCATTTGTTATAAAGATTACAACGCATTAAATGAATGCACTATCCACTTGCTATTACGATATAAAAACGCAAACCCTTGAATAATGTATATAGATTTATAGGGTAACATTCAATGGTTAAATGCATTTTCATATTCAAACCGGACAATTAATTGATTGGATGTAATATTGCATTCAGATGTAGAAAGAGTAAGAGGGTTTGTGTTATGATTATCACACTAGACTAACTAAGTAAACTGATAGTGATTGTTTCTTTACATTTTGGGACATTTTTTCTGTAAGTTTCTATTGAAAACAGGAAGAAAAACATACAAATAGAATCGTAATTCAAACTCAAGATCGACTCCCTTTTAAGAACACGACATCATTTAATTGGGTTGACCAAGAATCAGATTCACAGTGTCGGCAGCGTCGTTAAGCAAAAGGCACATGCCTGTTCTTGTATTTTTACAATTGTGTCCGCCTCGATTTTCAGTTTGAAATGAGGTTATAGTAATATGCATGTAAAGATATATGGGTTTAAAAATGAGTTTTTAATCAATAGCTCTGATTTGTTTTCGATTTTGTAATGTCGCTAGGGAAACTAGAAATCGTCACTTTAAGTTAATTTCTCGCTATGGTTCGCTGGAAAATCCCGTTCAAAGATATCGTGACCCGATCGGTATAAGATTAATTCCACACACAACACAACACTTCGAACATCAAAGATATATTACTATTGAAAAGATTTACGAAAGGCAAATCAACATTTCTCAATACATTTCTAGAATTAGATATATTATAGACAAAAGACGGGTTTTCATTCTTTTGCTACTGTGTTATTACCTATTAAATCTTTCAAAACATTGTTGATTGATAGATTTATTGATTGATTGAGAGAGAGAGAGAGAGAGAGAGAGAGAGAGAGAGAGAGAGAGAGAGAGAGAGAGATTAGAAAAGAAAATTAATATATGGTTATTATCTGTTACCAGTATTATAGTACTACCAAAACTGTGATTTATCTACACAGATAAGTGCCACTTTTACGCTATACATCTCCGCCGGAAAATAATCATTTTCACATTGATCATTAACGTTAAAGAGTTATGCCCTTGAATGACTGGCTTCATCAGTTGACACTTCTTTTTATATGGCTATCAATAGAATCCCTAACAACCAAAGTAATATGGTGCTTGGGAATCACAAGCTTTAGATATTTGTTTATATAAATCAAATGCTGTGAAACAAGAAAATCAGTTCTTATCTAATTCATTGGTCATTTTATTATATCAAGCTTACGTCACATGAAATATTCCAATGTGCCTGCTGAGTGCATCAACAACCATTTAAGTGTGCCGGTCAATAAAATACTATAAGAATAAAGACTCCAATATTTGTTTAAATCCGTCAAGAGATGTCCTGTATTTATGCTGATCGAAGAGGCAAACAAAGTTAATACCAGAATCAAGCCAACGAACAACTTACGCAATCCATTAAAACTAAGTATATACATATCAAACTTTTATATGTACAATATTGGAACATGAACAACATATTGCCACTGTGTAATGTATGTATGTACATGCGTACTAATGTATCCAGAGAGAACAAATTTTCTAGTGATGCAAAATTAATACTACTGAAGTTGTTTGATCAAAATTGGTTCTGTTTTCATTAAAGAGACGGTTTCGTCATATTCTTTCATTTGCATGCCAGTTTGTATAGGTATAATGAAATGTGATGTGTTGACTTGATAGATATGGAAAGGTTCTGGTTCCTTTTGATCAGGCTGGCGATCTGGTCTCGTGGAAACTAGAAATTTGCTGTATGCATCAAGCCCATCCTTAAATTGAAAACTAGAATCAATTAGGTACTAGATAAAAGACAGGCATGAGTGTTAGTTGTCTTGTAGACATATAAAAGTTTATTTATAGTTACCTCAAAATGTGAGTTATCGGTCAGAAGAGTTTTTGATTCGCGATTTTCCATTGATGTTTACTATTGTTTTCGTGCCCCTTTAACCATGGGACAAAATTTAATTGATATTAATAATACGCAAAATCCTCGTATAAATATGAAGCAAAAGTAAAAGTTCTGCACTATCAGTGAATGGAAATTTGTCAATTTACGTATACAACAGAATGCATTTTCGTGCAAGTCAAATTGTATCCATTGATTTATATTTTGACTCATATACAGTATATAGGAATCTCATTTCAGATGTAATGCAAATAAAATTAAAAAAAAAAATATATATATATATATATATCAGTTTTTGGATATTTGTGTTATACCTGTATCCTAAATAGGGACCAGTTGATCGGAATATAGATTTTGCATACGTTCGAAATATATATCCTATCCAATATTCATATATTGATAATATTTACTACCATAATATCGCGCATTCTTGTTCAATCATCCGCAAACATTAATCTCCGCCGATATCACCTTATTTCATTGTCTGGAAATTATCTTTTCATGAAACATGGTGCGATTTTACGGCTTCTCACTAGAAAAAGTCCGTTATCCGTTTGGTTCAAATGTCGGTTTTGGATCACCAATAAACTAATAGACCTAAGATCAGCTGCATCATTGCATCATGGTTCCAACTGTTGGGAAAGAATTACTCGCAACCACTACAGTCGGTGAAATTCCATACCAGTGTGTTGATAGATTACTTGGTCGAAAATGTCGTCTTTACAGTTATTTCTTCTGATGTAAACTGTATTGTAGATGTCGAATAATTGACCAAAGTATTAGCCTTGCATTCCGATAATTCACGTGCACACCGACGACACATCACAAGAATGACGATAACGCGATTTTAGAAGAGTGTTATACTTTGTGATGCTATTCCCTCATGATTTGGCGAAGTAATTATGAATGTGTCGTTATCATGAAAGTAGCAGCTCAAAGTACTTAGTTTATATGTTACTACTTTGCAATTTGTCCGTAAGATACATTCTTTCACGCATTGTTGTATGGCAGTATGTTCAAACTCTACAAAAGCTTGCGCAGAGAGAGGCTGTTTATCTCGTGATAATCGTCATTAATTCTTAAAAGAATGTTCCTGTGTCGTAGATATTTCAAGCAATTTCGTGGAATATATGAGTATGAGGAATGCCGCTCTCATCCAACAGTAACACCGTTCACGCGCTTCCGCCACGTGCAATAAGATATAATGGCCAATGACGATACCGCTCGTTTCGATATTGATGTAAAACGAATTCGATTTAGCGTAAGAGGACTGAACAAAAGAAAAGACACACAAATGAATAGCGACATTTTATATAAGATACACGCTATAGCCAAACAATGAATTAAACTGCATGATACAGCTGCTGCGTCCATCAAGGACTCGTCTGTGATGCTAACAGACTAGATGTTGTACTGAGACACCTATTTCTGTGAATTGAGAAATGAATTGATGAATCAGTTTTACAACATGGTACTTGCCTCCTTTTCTAATTGTATTTGTTGGTGTTGTGTAGGATATCAGCGCCAATATAGATGAATGCTTTCTTTATCTGGTGAAATACAGCAATCCTATTTCACATATGTGAGGTCTTCAGTATGGACGAACTTACCTTTATCCTAGATAACTGACCTAATAACTGTTTGTCTCATTTTACCTGTACATGATTCATGAGCTAAGTAGCACATAGTTGTGCCTGCCTCTATCAAGAAATTGTTTGTGATCTTGGTCTCATGTTGAACGACGTTAATTAAAGTTTGATTAACTTAGATGAGCAATAACATCATAGAAAATGTATTTTACTTCAATTTATTTTAGAACAGCACTATCCTATCCCCCCAAATGTATTTGCATTTATTTTGAAAATAACGGATCAAGATCGAGAGACGACAAATAAAAGATTACCTACAATTAAATATTGAAAGTCGAACTCCAGTTATTGGAATTCAATGTCACAAACAGCTCGATGCCGTAATGTTCACCTGTGACGTTCCGCAGACCTAGCAAATCACAACTAAACAATTTCCAGAACAATATTGATCCCAGTATGTACACGAACTTTAACAGTCTTGATAAGTATGTTCTTCAAAATTCAAAGAGTAGCGAAATACAGTTCATGTTATGTATAAATGGCTGTTTTCTATATTATGATGTAAACTGTTAATGTTTCCAAGTATCATCGTTGCGCTTTACGAAACAAAAGCTTCAAGTTGACTCAAAATCTGCCATATTCTGTGATGCTCTTGAAATGTAAATTACAATAAACGGGAAACCATTAGGTCTTCTCTATGTGACAACGAATTCATTATTTTCATGATAGAGCTGATGAATGCGATGCTTATAAATACAACTTATTGACAAAGGATATTACATCTTAAGCTCTTAAGCCTCGGATTATTAAGTCTCTTATTCTGTGTGCTGAACTTAACCGAGAAATATTTCAACAATTAGGCTACATGATTTATGGTCTTTTAACATATCTTATGTATTATTTGTGTCATTTCACTCAACCATCCTTATTGTGTAACAAATTCAGTTGAGCAATATTGATTTTTATAGGTTTTCGTCCACGATGTGGATAAGTTAATTTGTCTCTTTGGAATCAATATCCAAAAGGTGCGGTAACATGTGACAGCCAGTGTAACACGTGACAGCCAGTGTAAGAGCATATTTAAGCCTTAATAAAATGATGATAACTGATGCATTCTTGTAGCTGCTAGAATGAAGAACTGGATATCATTATGGTCACTGCTACCATTTCTCTTTGTAGCATCGGTTGCTACCTATGGGTGTCAGGATAATTTTATATTCAATGCGTTTGAATTTCAACAACGTTTATCTCAGCCAGAGTTTTTGTTATTTAAGGAAGTTGGAATTCAGCAATGTTCTAGAGAATGTTTGTTACGGACAAATTGTACAGCAGTGGCGTATAGCCTAGAGAAATTAAACTGTTACCTTGGTGGTAACGGTACATATATTACTACTTCGTCCAACCAGGAGGAAATAGCATCAACAAGAACGAGGTTAATGCAGTTTGAATCAAACCTTTTAAAGTCATGTGCAGGTCATACTTGTAATGTGTCGTCGGTGTGCGTGGAGTTGTCCAGTGGAATATCAGAATGTATGTCTTTGATTGTCATTATGATTGGGAATTAAGCAGTATAAACATTGAATCGACGTCCACAACATATGAAAGTACATTGCTTACATCGGAAGAAACAACAATGCGAACGACAGCATCGGGCATAGAATTGACCACTTCACCAATCATGATCACTAATTAAGACCAGAATCCAGTCGAGTGTGGAGATCCCCCGACCGTTATTGATGCTATTAACCCTATTTCGACAGAAAAGTCTGTTGGAACGGTTCTTTTATACAGTTGTGAACTTGGATGGATACCTACTGGTGATGGAGAGACGACATGTATGTCGGATGGAATTTGGTCAACAGTGTCACTAACGTGTATGGATATTTGATAACAAAAAATGACATCACGTGCGATATAATCATCATTTATGAACCGTGTATAAAAGATAGATAATCTGAGATTACAATTGTGTAAGTAATGTAAAAAATAATAGGTTTAACAAATTGTAATCTAATATTTTTTCACATGAAAGATATTTTTCATCACGATCCAGTGATCACTGTAATAACAATAACTATGTAAAAAGAGTTGTCATTAGTTCAAGGTCCCCTTCAGTTCGATATTGACATCATCATTACAAGAGTTCAGACGCATTGTAACGATGCCAAAAAGTAAGAGATTGAGTGAGAATATCGCTAAAAGTCGCAAATCAGTCTATTGTTATAAAGTTTCGTTAGACGCCTGTTCAAGGACAAAGGTTATATAATATATAGAGTGTTACTTCCGTTCCCGTTCTATATGCAATAAACAGTGTTTTTAATTTAAACATATTTCATATGAAAAATTGAAAAGGAATTGGACACACGTTATGACAACTAAGAAATGCCCTTTTCCATCAACAATTTAACGGTGGAATCATTGAAATTATTGACAATGTTTATGATGTTAAACAAATACCTTAAGTAAAAAAAGAAAAAAGGAAACATTAATATGATTCATTATACAATAATCATAACATTGTTTATACCATTGGTTATACCAGTACCCACAGTTTGCATTACATTTACGTATAGTTACATTTAGAATCCAAGTTACATATATCATAACTGACAGGAATCATCGATAATTTGTTACATCAGATAACATTACTAAGCACGACAATATCTTTTTATATAGTGTTGTACGTGTAAACGTACAACAAATAGTTGTTATCATTAAAACTTAGTACATCAGAACCATGAAGTATAATATCAAGGTTGATAATAAAACATAATCTAGACAGTTTCCTAAACAGAATATCACGGCAATCGTTGTATTGGATAGTGAAAATTGTTTTCTAATGGGTAAGAACAGTTGCATGCTGGAGACAAGACTATATTAATTTTGAAGAGATGAATAATGTGTTACTTACGTTTCCGTTCTATATACAAAATTAAGAACATGGTTTGATTGCTCATGATTGTTGCAACAACCAAGCAAATATATTACATAAATGAATTGACTTGCTGACTGCTATCTATAAATGTAAGTCATAAATCTTAGTGAGGAATAAAATGTACGAGTGCAATGAGATCGAGATTTGGTCTGTACTATGTATTTGTATTGGATAGAAGCATTGCCGCAGTAGAGAAAAAAAACTGTCTTTTTAAAAATACGGTGATGAATCAATTTCTAATCATTGTTCTTCTTTCCTTAGTGTAATGGGTTACATTAAGATGTAGTTAACTGTAGATGTTGTTGACCCCGTTCAATCCGAATCCTTAATAATATTCAATTGTTCTGTTCAAATGCATTTTCAACTTATAGATCTTCTCGCAATTTTATTTGTTTTAACCAAAGTAAGGGGCGTCAGATGATTTCTTCGTATATTGACTGTAGTAATTCGTGACTAAACAGTTCACACCTGTCCAAGGGCTCTCATTTGGGGTTTTACTAGCGCGTCCTTCGAAGTAACTGACCATATGCACTCATATAATCAAATGTGATGTTTTATTCATTGTTGACCTGAATTTATGATATCAGGGATTTAAATTCAAAATGAGTTCGATATGCACCGTACTATTACGGACTAGCAGATGTGCAACATATATGAAGGCTACAATATATACCTATATAGCCATGGCTGCACGGGTCACCGCGTCTAAGTCTGATAAAATCACTCATCCATGACTGACACTATTCTATCTGTGCGCTCACATGGTAACGATTCGACTGGCGCTAAGGGGACCTTATTCTGTTCGTGGCATAGGCATATTTCACTTTAACTTAACTTTCACCAAAAACAAAGAGAAAAAAATTGAACAAAATCATAATCAAATATTCATACTCATATTCAATAAAATATTTACACGGAGACATCTGCACAAGAACAAGGAGAATAAGACCATGTGTATCAGAGGAGTAAGCGTCTTCTGCGTCATCGACAACACCCGCCATGTAAATCTCGGTCAATCCAAGTAAATAATGTCACATATTCAGTGGGAGTAAGGTATACAACAACGAAACCCATAGACAAACTTTCAAATTCAACACTAACTCTCATTTTACATTTCGTGTTGTGTAACCAAATCAGATGTATCTTTCACTTTACCTTTTGTTTAAAAAATACTACCTTCCTTGTCGTGTCAGCTGTAACTTTGACTTTACATTTCGTGTCGTGTAGCGAAATCAGCTGTAATATTGACTTTGACTTTGAACACATCGGCTGTGCTATATTGATTTTTGTAGCTTTTTGTCCTTGAAGACGATAAGTTAAATTGTAGCTTTGGAATAAATATCCTTAAGCTGAAGTTACACCTTGGAACCACTGTTAAACATGATTACATTTTACGAGTGCATTCTTATAGCTGCTAGAATGAAAAGCTGGATATTGTTTTTGTCACTACCTCTATTCTTCTGCGTAGTATCGGACGCTACACGTGAATGCAAGGATAATCTCATATCGATATCGTTTGACGATTTTTTTTTTATTTGAACACATTGGCATACAACAATGTTCTGGGGAATGTTTGTTACGGACAACGTGTAAAGCAGTGACTTATAACCTAGAGCATTTGAACTGTTACCTTGGTGATAACGACACATATATCACTTCTTCGTCCAACCAGGAGGAAATAGCATCAACAAGAATGATATTGATGGAGTTTGAATCAAAACTTTCAAATTCGTGTGCTGGTCATTCTTGTAATGGGTTCTGGTGGTGTCATAAACCCTGCTTCGACAGAAAGGTCGATTGGAGCAGTTCTTACGTACAACTGTGCACCTGGAATGATAGCTGATACTGAAACGGCTGGAATGATAGCTGATAATGAAGCGGCCGGAATGATAGCTGATAGTGAAGGGGAGACCGCGTGCGAGTGAGATGGAACTTGGACATCAGTGTCACTGTCATGTGAATATCTGTGACTGTACAACGTCAAGTGATGTATTTTGCAAACCGGACATGATAGAAATATACCGTGATTATGATTAAATCATTATGAGAGATATCAACATTAATACAAATATGGAAATAATCCTGGAAAACTGACTTGCTCTGCTGTAAATCAACTTAAATGGATATCATAAATCATAAGTTAATAAGAAGATTCTGCTTCAATATATCTATTTGAAGGTTTTCCAGTCGTTTCTATTATAATGCTATGGATTTTAGTGTATTATGTTGACAGAAAAGACAGAAAGATTGAGTGTAAATTTCGCCTGCTGAAATTTCAAGTTCATCTGACCCATCTAACGATATTTTATTTTTAAGAATGCAAGTAAAAGGTCCCGAGCTATTGTAAATGTAGGCTTTTTCGCTGTTTTTCAGTGGTTTTCGCACATGAAAGTATCACACTAGAATTTTACAACATATCAACAAAACTAACAGAATATAATGAGTTAGTTGTCGTTTATATCTGCGATTTTTAGATATTTATCATGCTAACACACTGATTAATGTTTAACTTTATACTTCTTAGCACGCAATTTTTCAGCGTAACATTATCGGGTAAAATTAGAAAAAGTCAATAGACGAGACAGGTGAAGCAATCGAAGGTAATTAGGTACAATGGGAAATGGTGATTATTTACCTGTTCAGTGTCTAATTCGTCACATCACGCTCAAAAACCCGCTATAATGTATATCATATACTTGAAACATAATATAGCAAATGTGAACAAATGTTTTATTTTTATGTCATTAAGACCTAAGCTTACCATTTCATGAACAAAGTCATAAATTTGTTTTTGCCTTTTAACCATAGCGAGTATTCTTTCTCCTCATAGTTCAAGTCTTTTTTCATGTTAAAGTGAAAAATGAAATGAAAAAAGTTAATGTGTGCTGGTTTAAAAAGAATTAAGCACATGTACTTCAGGGTAATTGATTATGCTGTAGGATCGAAATTTTTGTTTTATAAATAGAATCTGAAATGTTAATTTCTTTCCCAAAACCTTCATAAATATCAGTGCGGTCTCTGTTTCCTTTTATCTGGGATCTGCAGAACAAAAATAATCTATCTTTGCTGATATGGGTGTTTGGGATTTTTTTGAACAACATCTGTATCTCGAGACATTCCATTGTTTGGCTCTTCTGTATTCAAATCTAAAGTTATATTACAAGGTGATTCACCTGTGTATCTTTTGTATTACAATATACAAAAGAGCAGAAGCAGACATTACATCTAAAAAGCTGGACAGAAAAAAATAACATCAAAACAAAAAACAAGAAAAAAAAAAAAAAAAAAACAAAACAAAACAGAGTGCTGCACTGGTTAAGGTCATAATTACATATTTCCTGATGTACTTCTCTGTAACAGAAACGTTGTCGCGAAAGGGGTAAAGGTTTCACTCGAAATTACCCGACATTACGGACATACTTGTCCAAACGATTATATCGAACTTACCCTTTAGTTTCTAATTGACCTTTAATACCTTCACATGATCACTTTGAATACAGATTCATTATTGGAGAACGAGAACTGGAATTTTTGCGATGAATTGTCTTTCATGAATGACATTGTATTCAAAGGATGCGGGATAAAGAAAAATTACAATTTATCAGATAAATCACCATATACACCTCCTTTAGAATAATATTTGTGTTCTAGTCTTGTGAGTACCTTTGTTTGTTCACGGTTTTGTTAGAAAATAACTGAATTAGGCCAACAGAATTAACAAATCAATAACATTTTTTGTTTTAAACTGCTGTTCTGTATTATGCCTGGGGAGTTCCAGTTCCAGAAGGTGAAGAAGTTATGTGATATTGCTTCATGTGTAATGGTGATATTCACTCCGGCATAGCTTATCACTTAGGTGACGACTTAAGCTTTACGACCGAATCGTCCGCTTGATTTGCGAACACAATGAATCAATGGTCCCTCATTTAATTTTTATCATTTTGAAATCACAGCTGATTGGTTACTTTGGGATATCCTAATGTTGCAAGTGCTACTTAGAGTACATTCTGCATTACGATTGTAAGTGTCTTAGTTGGAACATTTCTATCTTGAAGATGAGAAATTTTGCATTTTTCAAAGCCCTATATCTGTTTGCTTCTGTATCGTCAGTTGCTTGCCATGTATGTGAAGAACTTTTTATGAGTAGTGTGTTCGAATTAAACCAATGTCTTTCCCCGCCTGTGTTTTTGGTATTTGAACAAATTGGCATTCAGCAATGTTCAAGGGAATGCTTGTTACGGACAACGTGTAAAGCAGTGACTTATAACCTAGAGCATTTGAACTGTTACCTTGGTGATAACGACACATATATCACTTCTTCGTCCAACCAGGAGGAAATAGCATCAACAAGAATGATATTGATGGAGTTTGAATCAAAACTTTCAAATTCGTGTGCTTGTCATTCTTGTAATGGGTTCTGGTGGTGTCATAAACCCTGCTTCGACAGAAAGGTCGATTGGAGCAGTTCTTACGTACAACTGTGCACCTGGAATGATAGCTGATACTGAAACGGCTGTAATGATAGCTGATACTGAAACGGCTGGAATGATAGCTGATAATGAAGCGGCCGGAATGATAGCTGATAGTGAAGGGGAGACCGCGTGCGAGTGAGATGGAACTTGGACATCAGTGTCACTGTCATGTGAATATCTGTGACTGTACAACGTCAAGTGATGTATTTTGCAAACCGGACATGATAGAAATATACCGTGATTATGATTAAATCATTATGAGAGATATCAACATTAATACAAATATGGAAATAATCCTGGAAAACTGACTTGCTCTGCTGTAAATCAACTTAAATGGATATCATAAATCATAAGTTAATAAGAAGATTCTGCTTCAATATATCTATTTGAAGGTTTTCCAGTCGTTTCTATTATAATGCTATGGATTTTAGTGTATTATGTTGACAGAAAAGACAGAAAGATTGAGTGTAAATTTCGCCTGCTGAAATTTCAAGTTCATCTGACCCATCTAACGATATTTTATTTTTAAGAATGCAAGTAAAAGGTCCCGAGCTATTGTAAATGTAGGATTTTGTCGCTGTTTTTCAGTGGTTTTCGCACATGAAAGTATCACACTAGAATTTTACAACATATCAACAAAACTAACAGAATATAATGAGTTAGTTGTCGTTTATATCTGCGATTTTTAGATATTTATCATGCTAACACACTGATTAATGTTTAACTTTATACTTCTTAGCACGCAATTTTTCAGCGTAACATTATCGGGTAAAATTAGAAAAAGTCAATAGACGAGACAGGTGAAGCAATCGAAGGTAATTAGGTACAATGGGAAATGGTGATTATTTACCTGTTCAGTGTCTAATTCGTCACATCACGCTCAAAAACCCGCTATAATGTATATCATATACTTGAAACATAATATAGCAAATGTGAACAAATGTTTTATTTTTATGTCATTAAGACCTAAGCTTACCATTTCATGAACAAAGTCATAAATTTGTTTTTGCCTTTTAACCATAGCGAGTATTCTTTCTCCTCATAGTTCAAGTCTTTTTTCATGTTAAAGTGAAAAATGAAATGAAAAAAGTTAATGTGTGCTGGTTTAAAAAGAATTAAGCACATGTACTTCAGGGTAATTGATTATGCTGTAGGATCGAAATTTTTGTTTTATAAATAGAATCTGAAATGTTAATTTCTTTCCCAAAACCTTCATAAATATCAGTGCGGTCTCTGTTTCCTTTTATCTGGGATCTGCAGAACAAAAATAATCTATCTTTGCTGATATGGGTGTTTGGGATTTTTTTGAACAACATCTGTATCTCGAGACATTCCATTGTTTGGCTCTTCTGTATTCAAATCTAAAGTTATATTACAAGGTGATTCACCTGTGTATCTTTTGTATTACAATATACAAAAGAGCAGAAGCAGACATTACATCTAAAAAGCTGGACAGAAAAAAAATAACATCAAAACAAAAAACAAGAAAAAAAAAAAAAACAAACAAAAAAACAAAACAGAGTGCTGCACTGGTTAAGGTCATAATTACATATTTCCTGATGTACTTCTCTGTAACAGAAACGTTGTCGCGAAAGGGGTAAAGGTTTCACTCGAAATTACCCGACATTACGGACATACTTGTCCAAACGATTATATCGAACTTACCCTTTAGTTTCTAATTGACCTTTAATACCTTCACATGATCACTTTGAATACAGATTCATTATTGGAGAACGAGAACTGGAATTTTTGCGATGAATTGTCTTTCATGAATGACATTGTATTCAAAGGATGCGGGATAAAGAAAAAATACAATTTATCAGATAAATCACAATATACACCTCCTTTAGAATAATATTTGTGTTCTAGTCTTGTGAGTACCTTTGTTTGTTCACGGTTTTGTTAGGAAATAACTGAATTAGGCCAACAGAATTAACAAATCAATAACATTTTTTGTTTTAAACTGCTGTTCTGTATTATGCCTGGGGAGTTCCAGTTCCAGAAGGTGAAGAAGTTATGTGATATTGCTTCATGTGTAATGGTGATATTCACTCCGGCATAGCTTATCACTTAGGTGACGACTTAAGCTTTACGACCGAATCGTCCGCTTGATTTGCGAACACAATGAATCAATGGTCCCTCATTTAATTTTTATCATTTTGAAATCACAGCTGATTGGTTACTTTGGGATATCCTAATGTTGCAAGTGCTACTTAGAGTACATTCTGCATTACGATTGTAAGTGTCTTAGTTGGAACATTTCTATCTTGAAGATGAGAAATTTTGCATTTTTCAAAGCCCTATATCTGTTTGCTTCTGTATCGTCAGTTGCTTGCCATGTATGTGAAGAACTTTTTATGAGTAGCGTGTTCGAATTAAACCAATGTCTTTCCCCGCCTGTGTTTTTGGTATTTGAACAAATTGGCATTCAGCAATGTTCAAGGGAATGCTTGTTACGGACAACGTGTAAAGCAGTGACTTATAACCTAGAGCATTTGAACTGTTACCTTGGTGATAACGACACATATATCACTTCTTCGTCCAACCAGGAGGAAATAGCATCAACAAGAATGATATTGATGGAGTTTGAATCAAAACTTTCAAATTCGTGTGCTTGTCATTCTTGTAATGGGTTCTGGTGGTGTCATAAACCCTGCTTCGACAGAAAGGTCGATTGGAGCAGTTCTTACGTACAACTGTGCACCTGGAATGATAGCTGATACTGAAACGGCTGTAATGATAGCTGATACTGAAACGGCTGGAATGATAGCTGATAATGAAGCGGCCGGAATGATAGCTGATAGTGAAGGGGAGACCGCGTGCGAGTGAGATGGAACTTGGACATCAGTGTCACTGTCATGTGAATATCTGTGACTGTACAACGTCAAGTGATGTATTTTGCAAACCGGACATGATAGAAATATACCGTGATTATGATTAAATCATTATGAGAGATATCAACATTAATACAAATATGGAAATAATCCTGAAAAACTGACTTGCTCTGCTGTAAATCAACTTAAATGGATATCATAAATCATAAGTTAATAAGAAGATTCTGCTTCAATATATCTATTTGAAGGTTTTCCAGTCGTTTCTATTATAATGCTATGGATTTTAGTGTATTATGTTGACAGAAAAGACAGAAAGATTGAGTGTAAATTTCGCCTGCTGAAATTTCAAGTTCATCTGACCCATCTAACGATATTTTATTTTTAAGAATGCAAGTAAAAGGTCCCGAGCTATTGTAAATGTAGGCTTTTTCACTGTTTTTCAGTGGTTTTCGCACATGAAAGTATCACACTAGAATTTTACAACATATCAACAAAACTAACAGAATATAATGAGTTAGTTGTCGTTTATATCTGCGATTTTTAGATATTTATCATGCTAACACACTGATTAATGTTTAACTTTATACTTCTTAGCACGCAATTTTTCAGCGTAACATTATCGGGTAAAATTAGAAAAAGTCAATAGACGAGACAGGTGAAGCAATCGAAGGTAATTAGGTACAATGGGAAATGGTGATTATTTACATGTTCAGTGTCTAATTCGTCACATCACGCTCAAAAACCCGCTATAATGTATATCATATACTTGAAACATAATATAGCAAATGTGAACAAATGTTCTATTTTTATGTCATTAAGACCTAAGCTTACCATTTCATGAACAAAGTCATAAATTTGTTTTTGCCTTTTAACCATAGCGAGTATTCTTTCTCCTCATAGTTCAAGTCTTTTTTCATGTTAAAGTGAAAAATGAAATGAAAAAAGTTAATGTGTGCTGGTTTAAAAAGAATTAAGCACATGTACTTCAGGGTAATTGATTATGCTGTAGGATCGAAATTTTTGTTTTATAAATAAAATCTGAAATGTTAATTTCTTTCCCAAAACCTTCATAAATATCACATTAAGTGCGGTCTCTGTTTCCTTTTATCTGGGATCTGCAGAACAAAAATAATCTATCTTTGCTGATATGGGTGTTTGGGATTTTTTTGAACAACATCTGTATCTCGAGACATTCCATTGTTTGGCTCTTCTGTATTCAAATCTAAAGTTATATTACAAGGTGATTCACCTGTGTATCTTTTGTATTACAATATACAAAAGAGCAGAAGCAGACATTACATCTAAAAAGCTGGACAGAAAAAAATAACATCAAAACAAAAAACAAGAAAAAAAAAAAAAAAAAAAAACAAAAAAACAAAACAGAGTGCTGCACTGGTTAAGGTCATAATTACATATTTCCTGATGTACTTCTCTGTAACAGAAACGTTGTCGCGAAAGGGGTAAAGGTTTCACTCGAAATTACCCGACATTACGGACATACTTGTCCAAACGATTATATCGAACTTACCCTTTAGTTTCTAATTGACCTTTAATACCTTCACATGATCACTTTGAATACAGATTCATTATTGGAGAACGAGAACTGGAATTTTTGCGATGAATTGTCTTTCATGAATGACATTGTATTCAAAGGATGCGGGATAAAGAAAAAATACAATTTATCAGATAAATCACAATATACACCTCCTTTAGAATAATATTTGTGTTCTAGTCTTGTGAGTACCTTTGTTTGTTCACGGTTTTGTTAGGAAATAACTGAATTAGGCCAACATAATTAACAAATCAATAACATTTTTTGTTTTAAACTGCTGTTCTGTATTATGCCTGGGGAGTTCCAGTTCCAGAAGGTGAAGAAGTTATGTGATATTGCTTCATGTGTAATGGTGATATTCACTCCGGCATAGCTTATCACTTAGGTGACGACTTAAGCTTTACGACCGAATCGTCCGCTTGATTTGCGAACACAATGAATCAATGGTCCCTCATTTAATTTTTATCATTTTGAAATCACAGCTGATTGGTTACTTTGGGATATCCTAATGTTGCAAGTGCTACTTAGAGTACATTCTGCATTACGATTGTAAGTGTCTTAGTTGGAACATTTCTATCTTGAAGATGAGAAATTTTGCATTTTTCAAAGCCCTATATCTGTTTGCTTCTGTATCGTCAGTTGCTTGCCATGTATGTGAAGAACTTTTTATGAGTAGCGTGTTCGAATTAAACCAATGTCTTTCCCCGCCTGTGTTTTTGGTATTTGAACAAATTGGCATTCAGCAATGTTCAAGGGAATGCTTGTTACGGACAACGTGTAAAGCAGTGACTTATAACCTAGAGCATTTGAACTGTTACCTTGGTGATAACGACACATATATCACTTCTTCGTCCAACCAGGAGGAAATAGCATCAACAAGAATGATATTGATGGAGTTTGAATCAAAACTTTCAAATTCGTGTGCTTGTCATTCTTGTAATGGGTTCTGGTGGTGTCATAAACCCTGCTTCGACAGAAAGGTCGATTGGAGCAGTTCTTACGTACAACTGTGCACCTGGAATGATAGCTGATACTGAAACGGCTGGAATGATAGCTGATACTGAAACGGCTGGAATGATAGCTGATAATGAAGCGGCCGGAATGATAGCTGATAGTGAAGGGGAGACCGCGTGCGAGTGAGATGGAACTTGGACATCAGTGTCACTGTCATGTGAATATCTGTGACTGTACAACGTCAAGTGATGTATTTTGCAAACCGGACATGATAGAAATATACCGTGATTATGATTAAATCATTATGAGAGATATCAACATTAATACAAATATGGAAATAATCCTGAAAAACTGACTTGCTCTGCTGTAAATCAACTTAAATGGATATCATAAATCATAAGTTAATAAGAAGATTCTGCTTCAATATATCTATTTGAAGGTTTTCCAGTCGTTTCTATTATAATGCTATGGATTTTAGTGTATTATGTTGACAGAAAAGACAGAAAGATTGAGTGTAAATTTCGCCTACTGAAATTTCAAGTTCATCTGACCCATCTAACGATATTTTATTTTTAAGAATGCAAGTAAAAGGTCCCGAGCTATTGTAAATGTAGGCTTTTTCACTGTTTTTCAGTGGTTTTCGCACATGAAAGTATCACACTAGAATTTTACAACATATCAACAAAACTAACAGAATATAATGAGTTAGTTGTCGTTTATATCTGCGATTTTTAGATATTTATCATGCTAACACACTGATTAATGTTTAACTTTATACTTCTTAGCACGCAATTTTTCAGCGTAACATTATCGGGTAAAATTAGAAAAAGTCAATAGACGAGACAGGTGAAGCAATCGAAGGTAATTAGGTACAATGGGAAATGGTGATTATTTACATGTTCAGTGTCTAATTCGTCACATCACGCTCAAAAACCCGCTATAATGTATATCATATACTTGAAACATAATATAGCAAATGTGAACAAATGTTCTATTTTTATGTCATTAAGACCTAAGCTTACCATTTCATGAACAAAGTCATAAATTTGTTTTTGCCTTTTAACCATAGCGAGTATTCTTTCTCCTCATAGTTCAAGTCTTTTTTCATGTTAAAGTGAAAAATGAAATGAAAAAAGTTAATGTGTGCTGGTTTAAAAAGAATTAAGCACATGTACTTCAGGGTAATTGATTATGCTGTAGGATCGAAATTTTTGTTTTATAAATAAAATCTGAAATGTTAATTTCTTTCCCAAAACCTTCATAAATATCACATTAAGTGCGGTCTCTGTTTCCTTTTATCTGGGATCTGCAGAACAAAAATAATCTATCTTTGCTGATATGGGTGTTTGGGATTTTTTTTAAACAACATCTGTATCTCGAGACATTCCATTGTTTGGCTCTTCTGTATTCAAATCTAAAGTTATATTACAAGGTGATTCACCTGTGTATCTTTTGTATTACAATATACAAAAGAGCAGAAGCAGACATTACATCTAAAAAGCTGGACAGAAAAAAATAACATCAAAACAAAAAACAAGAAAAAAAAAAAAAAAAAAAACAGAGTGCTGCACTGGTTAAGGTCATAATTACATAATTCCTGATGTACTCCTCTGTAACAGAAACGTTGTCGCGAAAGGGGTAAAGGTTTCACTCGAAATTACCCGACATTACGGACATACTTGTCCAAACGATTATATCGAACTTACCCTTTAGTTTCTAATTGACCTTTAATACCTTCACATGATCACTTTGAATACAGATTCATTATTGGAGAACGAGAACTGGAATTTTTGCGATGAATTGTCTTTCATGAATGACATTGTATTCAAAGGATGCGGGATAAAGAAAAAATACAATTTATCAGATAAATCACCATATACACCTCCTTTAGAATAATATTTGTGTTCTAGTCTTGTGAGTACCTTTGTTTGTTCACGGTTTTGTTAGGAAATAACTGAATTAGGCCAACAGAATTAACAAATCAATAACATTTTTTGTTCTAAACTGCTGTTCTGTATTATGCCTGGGGAGTTCCAGTTCCAGAAGGTGAAGAAGTTATGTGATATTGCTTCATGTGTAATGGTGATATTCACTCCGGCATAGCTTATCACTTAGGTGACGACTTAAGCGTTACGACCGAATCGTCCGCTTGATTTGCGAACACAATGAATCAATGGTCCCTCATTTAATTTTTATCATTTTGAAATCACAGCTGATTGGTTACTTTGGGATATCCTAATGTTGCAAGTGCTACTTAGAGTACATTCTGCATTACGATTGTAAGTGTCTTAGTTGGAACATTTCTATCTTGAAGATGAGAAATTTTGCATTTTTCAAAGCCCTATATCTGTTTGCTTCTGTATCGTCAGTTGCTTGCCATGTATGTGAAGAACTTTTTATGAGTAGTGTGTTCGAATTAAACCAATGTCTTTCCCCGCCTGTGTTTTTGGTATTTGAACAAATTGGCATTCAGCAATGTTCAAGGGAATGCTTGTTACGGACAAATTGTACAGCCGTGGCTTATAACTTAAATAATATGAACTGTTACCTTGGTGATAGTGACACATATATCACTTCTTCGTCCAACCGGGAGGAAATGGCATCAACAAGAACGATATTGATGCAGTTTGAATCAAAACTTTTAAAGTCATGTGCTGGTCATTCCTGTGATAATTCGTCAGTGTGTGTGGAGTTGACCAGTGGAGAATCCAAATGCATAGATTGGGTGAAGCCAGACACATCCAGTAGCGAACTACACGGCTTTGAAGTTGAACAACCCATATCATCATTCAACATGCAAGTCAGTGTAACAAAGGACCAGATCCAGTGTGGAAATCCCCCGACCATACAAGGTGCAAATAACCCAACTTCAACAGACAGATCAGTTGGGACGGTTCTCGTATACACTTGTCAGACTGGACTTGAATCTAAGGGTGAAACGGAGACTACATGCAAATCAGACGGACAATGGTCATCACTGTCATTAACCTGTACTTGATTCGTGATCGCGCATAATTCATAAGATGATAAGGATGTGGCCCATGTGCGCTGTTATGCATGAACAATATACGGGCAACTGGTAAAATGAGTTACACAAGAATGATGGACAATGGTGTGTACTTATTTCATGGCAAATACAAAGGACCTATTTCAACTGTTTAAAGGTACATGTAATTTTGCCCAAATCCCAATTTAATCTTTATTGTGCGTTATTTGTAACACCCCAGTAAAAGAATGTATGTTTTTAAAAAAAATCCAAAAGTCACCTATAGTCTGAGCTATGACCTTTATGTATTTTATTATCCTTGACATGGGTGTGAGCCAGGGTGTACATCTTACTAAAGAACTTGTTAAAAAACTTATAATTATAAATCATTGAATTGTGTCAAACGCTCTTCATTAAAGTATGATGCATGTTTTTAACCCAAATATAAAGCTAAGTCTTACAAATATAAAAAGTTATGGAAGTTTTAACTGGGGGAAAATAATAATTTTTAAAGAAAATTGCATTAAAGTCAAGTTCTGGAAAAGTGTTTAACAAATTTACAATCGCTGTTCACCCAAAATATTTACACATTTTTGGACACTTATATGTACTTAGAGTACCGAAAGTTTCGTCGAATACCGGGAACGGTACAATTGTTCCGAGGACAGATTTTCTTGCGAAGACAAAATAAAAAAATATTTCAAAATTTATTAGGATGCTTGTCTTTTCATAATGGAACATAACCAAAAGGGCATGGCTATTACATACATGTGTTAAAACACGGAATTTTTGTTTTAAGTAAAATTTATAATCCATCATAAGCCAAACTCCAGGCATACAATGATAATAATTCAAAAATATTAATTACTTTTGTCAATTCAGCTTTCTGATTTCTTTGAGACATTGACATGTTAGCTCAAAGAATCTTTAAGCTTGTTACTGTGTGGTTGCATTGGCTTCTGATGTTCCGAACGCAATAATATCCCAAGTAATATATTATTGGTGCAACGTGGGCACAGATGCCACAGGTTTTTTTTCCTGCAAGACATAAACAATAATATGTCTTCATAGGATCGTCAGATTCATTCTCGTCAAACTGAATCCAGCTTGTGAGGAGAATGAATCTGTCCTCGAATGTTATCATCATGGTGCTGGTTGACCCAAACCTGATCATCATCGCTTTATGTTTGATGTTCCACAATGTAACCGGGTAACTGTCTGTACCGCATGTGATGGTCTCCAGATATTCCAGACCCACACGAGTCAATGAGATATCGGATGCTTCAAATTTCTGCCATTCACTCTTAGCGTGTAACTCGCTTTGCCATAGCATTGCCTTTTTTGTAGGAACAAAATCATTCGCCGAGTCAAGTTAGTACCTTGTTCCAATCGAATTGGATCTGAAACATATATGTGATATCTTAAGGCATTCAGACATGAAGTTACTAACTTGCCAATGACCGCAATGAAGTAATTTGATGGAAGCTGATTCTTGAAAAGTACCCACTTCTTTAGACGTCCATGGTAGGACTCTGCAAATCATTGTGTTTTGGTGCAACAGGCAGCACTATAGACATGTACTTTAAATAGGTTTTTTTTGCTCGGTTTTACTAAGCAGAACATAATTGTTTATATCAATCATTGTATCATGATGAAAAATGCTTCCGATAAGATATTTAGAACATACACGAGTATCAGGGAGGCACCAAAGTAAATAATTATGGATAAGGGAGTGACGGAGAGAATATTTATATATACCTGTCGTTATACTCTAAACCTAAAGAACACTTCCGATGTGAAGAGCGTTCTTCAAATCTTCAATGTGAAGAAGAGGTAGATGTGTAGGTTTCGTTTCCTTGTCATTTGGATTATCCTCAGTCTCCTCAAATGAATCGCATGTAACCTTAGAATCATTATAACTCTGAGTGTCGTTCTTTGCGCCAAGTCGTGGTCTTTTTCTAGGGTACCTAATGTACCTCCACTCTCTACAGCCAGCCCCTCTGTGTTAAGCATATGTTTCAACCAAACATTTCGAGGAGAATCTAGACTTCTTGTTGGTTTGAAGTTCTTTCTTTGATTTTTTAAATCTTGTTATGTAGATAAATCAAACAAGTAAAGAAACAGCAAAACTTATGAACAGGTTTAGGTAACTAAGGTGTGGTACTAAATGTGCAATTTTAGTACAAAGTACTATAGTAGACCATAGAATATAACAGCTACCGCATTTTTAAACACTTCTGTGTCATTCAATGATGAACTGATTCTAGGAAAATGTGTTGCCTGAATAACAAGCCATTGCTTAATGACAGCATCAATTACAACTGATGAATTACTTTTATATAATAATTGTTTCGCTTATTGGCAGTGCGAACTAATTTTGCTCATAAATTGTGTATCTGGTGAGTTCTGGACAAGGTTCACCATTTTTTGGCCTTCAGCTGCTTAGCCCAGCTTCAGCTTGAATGTTTTTACACAAGGAGCGATACTGCCAACTTATTGATTCATTAATGATGCACAGAATGCTTTGATATACATTTCATATCTAAATAAACAAGTACAGGTCAAGTAAGCCTTTCCTGTTTATATTTCAATGAGGCAACATGCGATTAAATATTATTTTCAATTAAAGACACATCGAAATATTGAATGAAATTGAAATAAACATATATTTAAAATAACACTCTGGATAAAATGTCAGAAATAATGGTAGATTCCTGATTCTACCATTACAAGAAAATCTGTCCCTGGAACAGTTTTACCGGTTTTCTGTTTTTGTTAATCTGTATACATGTGTAGTCGTTTGTGAAATATTTCTGGTGACTATCATGTAGCTCAATCATTACTAGATTAGCTATTTATATTAATGGAGTGAGTTATCTCGGTAGATATAGAACAAAGATACCAAATATCGTAGATCTATATCTTTAACTTCTCTTTGATCTCCACATTGTATAATGTCAATGCATGAGTTCTATTAGTTTTCTAGGTAAATAAATCCGTTGTCATAATCAACAATGTTTATATTGATTACTTGTGTTGAAATAAAAATATTAGGATGAGTGGAGCCTCATGCTCCCTGAAAATATAATCCTCTCAGGCTTGTTAATGATTATATTTAGTCGAATCTCGTTATGTATAAGCCAGTGAGACTGTGGGAAAAGTTCAAGATAACCAAGTATTCGATTTAAGTGGGTTTGGTGCGGTAACTTCGAATTAAACGGGTCTTCGCTTTAGAAGAGTTCGAGATAAAGAGGTTAGACTGTATATAAGAACAATTATTATTATTATTTGTTTTATATTATTTATAATAGCGATCAAATTATAGCGCTAAGGCAGGATTGCATATTTAAATATTACCGTAACTATCCGACTATTTTGAAAATGAAAGAAATATTGCAGCTTGTTTCTGGGGGGAAAATGTGAAATATTTATGTGAATCCTAATGGTTAAAACTTATCTCATATCTACAAAAATACAATGTATGGTTTCGATTTTTAGAAAAGATCGTCTTTCTTAACGATGCTAGTTTACTTCTTTTGACAGGAAATGTATGAAGGTCGAATGTGCAAACATAACAAATCCATCGAAATAACTTTACTACTGGCATGTTCTAGCTCTATAGGTAACAGAACATGTGCACAAATCCTTCCTATAACAAAACTGATGTAGTGAAGCACTCCAAACGCATAATCTGTATTATTTGTATAACAACAGAGTGGTATATTACATTACACTAATACTGTTAAATACGAATTATACAGAATATATATATATACGTATATTGCTTCTGTGAGATTGTACAGAGTAATTAAAACCAACGATGTCCGTCAGCCACTTTAGCAATAAGGAGAGCAGATGTAAACCTACTCGAAAAGTACCGATGATCCTTAGAATAGTACCTTATAAAACTTCAATTAATAACTAATTTATTCTTAAATAATTATACCTGAGTCAAGTAATATCATGACATAATACCGGAGTTTGCTACATGATTTCTCTGACAAAAGAAATCAAGAACAAAAACATCTCTCTGATTGATTTATTGGTTGACGTATTTAACGTCCGCTGCCGCCGATGTAATCAATGTTCAGCAGACGCGAGGTGGTGCCCTGTGTTATTCCTGCCTCTGTGAGACATGATCCTGTCCATTTGGTACGTTGCCAGAGTCGGGCCTGCTCCCCGGAACTGCGTAATTCGTGAATCCTTTAGGGAAAATAGATGCAGTCGTTATCGCTACAATGTCTCATTGCTCCAATGAGTTCCTTTATCTTTGTTCTTAACTTTGATGTTACTAGCGTTTTTAATAGGCCTGACAGAATAACTACATGTAAATGGAATAATGAAATACTGGAATATATTGTATAATAAATATATGGAAATGAACCCAAACAAACCATGTTTGGTACATCCACGTGAAGCCACGCGCGAACATAAATAATTCCCTATAGATTATTGGTTGTTCTGTAATCAATATATCAAAGCCAATACCATACGTCACAAACAGCTGACATACATATTAAAGATTAATATTTTTGATGCTTAAAAGTTCTGGACCTGAACATGTTAAAAGATGGAAATCTGGACTATAATTAAAATAATTTTGCTACTCATTTGTGTATCAATATCCTTTTGCTTTAGATATCACTACAATTTTATAGTCAGAGGATTTGGACTCAAACAATGCCTATCACAGCAAGTGGTTTTGGTATTTGAACACATTGGCCTACAGCAATGTTCTAGGGAATGTTTGTTACGGACAAATTGTAAAGCAGTGGCATATAACCTAGAGAATATGAACTGTTACCTTGGTGATAATGACACATATATCACTACTTCATCCAACCAGGAGGAAATAGCATCAATATTGATGCAGTCTAAAAGACAACTTTTAAAGTCTTGTGTTGGTCATTCTTGTGACGAGTCGTCTGTATGTGCGAAGTTGTCTAGTTGTCTATCAGAGTGTGTGGCGTATTTAGCGCCAGAGAGTACGCACAGCAGAATGACTTGTGGTAACAGCCCTTCGGAGGAAACAGATACACAAACACCATTGTTAGTCAGAGATTTCACTACTACACTTACCACTATTCGAAATATTAATCCAACTGAGTGTGGAAATCGACCAAATGTACATGGAGTGAATGTTATTACGTCACAAGAACGGTCAATCGGAACGGTCCTTACATACAGCTGTAAAGATGGACATGCAACAAAGGGAGACGACATGTTAAGACGGACAATGGTCGACAATGCCAATCAACTGTACTATTTGTAATACAACATATTTCATGTCGTTTAGAAGTTTTGCGATACTGACTCTTTCAAACGCTTATATGATTTAGTGCACGATGTAGCATTTGAAACAGAATGGCAGCTTTGACGAACTGAGGACATGGGAGTTCAATAGCAAATATTTCGACGTTAACCTTGTACAATATTTTTGTATGGGCAGATCATCTAATTCAGTCAAGATGTACTCAGATCAGTCGCTTGTTTAATTAAAATAAAAATAGTATCAATACATAAACACTTATTTTACCGGTAATAAGCATTTGTATAGAACTACATTCTATATTATTGGGATTCTGTGACACATGATACAGAGGTGATACCTTTCATAAAAGATATATAAAACGGTTTTTGTGTAAGATTTATGTATTCGTGAGTTTCATTAGACAAAATATAAAGAGGAGCAAAGAAAATATAAATGTATGATATATATGTAATTTGAAATATCCCAGCTTAGCTTCGAACTTCGAACCGGTCAAATGGTCCAGGCTATTTCAAAAGTTCGCCAGTTCTATCTGAATCGTGCCTTTATTTTGTGGTTACCTAACCACGTCCAAGAAAAATCCTTCCTAAGGTTTATAAAAAAAACATTTATAAATTGTATGAACTGAAAATACCTCTGAACAACAAATACTTATTACCGATTCATTATTGGATCGAGTATATTGACGCGAACCTTTCGACATCGCCATCTTGCCACCGCGAACCAATAAGCGGGCAACTTTTGAAGGTGATTTCGGAACTCAAATGTTATTTTCTAAAAATCGTGATTTTGTTTAAAATTTATTTGATTGGGATTTAGATATATTTCGTATATTTCAGCAAGGAAAGTGTAGCCAGATCATATAATTTAATAAAATAAATCTACATTAGTTGTTGTTAAACCACTGTGGTCTTTAACATAAAGATTAGTATATAAATATTTATTGCATTATTTTTGCTGATGATATAAACTAATAAGCCAATTTGATAAAAACTTATATCATCAATATATCGGAGGACATTGTACAACTGTTTGACATCAATCACAAACTTCCTGAAATTTAAAAACACCTCGATATGTTTGTATCGTTTGTCTTATTTATTTATCTATTTATTTATTTATTCATTTTCATTTTTATTATAATTATATTTTATTACTTTTAATTTTTAATTTGGTTTTCCCTTTTCAAAATTGAACAAATGATATGACAGAACATCTTTCAGGAATAAGAAGTGATATATATATATATATTCCGCGATCTCGTGAAATGTATATGATATTGAATAACGAACCATTAATATCCTCTATATAATGGTTTCAAACATATCTTATAGGTAACATTGCTTTTATCATAATGTCTAATTTATCTTTTGTATCGTATGTCTCATTGATAAATAAAAAATACCATAAATATCTTATGAGTTTATTGTTGGTTTCAGACATGTCATATTGATAAAACTGTCAGTGTGACACATATCTAATTCGTCTGTTATTAGTATTATGTATGTGATGATGACATTTGTCTTGTTAATGTAGTGTTAGTATCATACATGTCTTGCAGATATAGTGTTAGTATCATACCTGTCTTGTTAATGTAGTGTTAGTATCATACATGTCTTGCAGATATAGTGTTAGTATCATACATGTCTTGTTAATGTAGTGTTAGTATCATACCTGTGTTAGTATCATACATGTCTTTTCGATATATTGTTAGTATCATACATGTCTTGTCGATATAGTGTTAGTATCAAACATGTCTTGTTGATATAGTGTTAGTATCAAACATGTCTTGTTAATACAGTGTTAGTATCAAACATGTCTTGTTGATATAGTGTTAGTATCAAACATGTCTTGCTAATACAGTGTTAGTATCAAACATGTCTTGTCGATATATTGTTAGTATCATACATGACTTGTCGATATAGTGTTAGTATCAAACATGGCTTGTTGATATAGTGTTAGTATCAAACATGTCTTGTTAATACAGTGTTAGTATCAAACATGTCTTGTCGATATATTGTTAGTATCATACATGACTTGTCGATATAGTGTTAGTATCAAACATGTCTTGTCGATATAGTGTTAGTATCATACATGTCTTGTCTTGTCGATATAGTGTTACTATCATACATGTCTTGTCTTGTCGATATGGTGTTAGTATCATACATGTCTTGTTGATATAGTGTTAGTATCAAACATGTCTTGTTGATATATTGTTAGTATCATACAATGACAGAAACAACAAAAATCCGTACATTTCTTTATTAGACCACAAGAGGTCAAAATGCACTCACTAATATAAACAATAAGATTTTTAAAAACCGGTCAACATCATTTCTATCGGAAATGGTCAAGACCCTAAAAAGTTCAGTGACAAACAATGATGCAATCAATGTGTCCCGATCACATAAATGAATGACGTCACTATCCTTCGGGATCCTCCCCTTAGTGAATATTGCAACAAATCTGCAACAAAAAAACCCAAGGAACAGTACATTTACCAATTTTGAAGTACATTGCATCACTTTCTTCAGTTCAAAATGAGACGGTTTTGCATTATATACCTTAAAATACCTACCTAGCGAGGCAATGGGTACCAATAGTTGATCTGACGCTGGATACAAAGAGGAAACAGCACCATGTGCTTCTCTTCAAACTGGTGGCAGAATTTCCTTTCCCAGTAGAGGCTATCTCGGGGAAGCTCTTTGGTAAGAACCACGGATAACTCGAGTCCATAGTTGAACAATTTCATTGCTTTTGCTCGCTCGGCGAAATTGGCTTTGTCCTTCTTCCTAGATCCGGAAGGTTTCCACAAGGATTTCCGTTTGATTTGACATGGGACAGTTCCACAGTGTGGACAGCGTGAAGGACCTAAACACACATTGTATATTCCAATACATCTTCAAAATAGTAAGGTTCCACAATTACCTGATAATATCACATATGTCCATTTGGAATGGAACATTTTAAATTTCGGACGGAGAAAATAAAACTTTTCCACTATTTTATCTACCGAGTTCAATCTCTCTGACCCCGGGGGTTTGATCCATCATTTATACCAAATTGAACTCATTTTATTCAAGACTGCAAAGTTTGGACAAACACCTTCATCCAGACTCCAGGAGGCAGAACAACCATTTATACTTAATTAGTTTCCCGTTTGCTCTGTGAACGCTCAAAGCAAAGGTCAAAATCCGTTTTGTCGTTATTGACTTATAGAAACTTTTGTTCAAAAAGGTGAATTGACGATGGACGCCGCGCCGTGACATATGGTCTTTGGTCCTGAAACTGAAACAATCAAAACTCAAATTATCGACATCACTTACGAGTTCTCCATTCCTTGAACTTTAAAAATATCGCCGACACGGCCTCTCTGATTCTGTTTCCAAGCGACGGCGCATTTCCCAATAATAGGGTCAGAAGTACACACACAAGGGTGTAGAACATCTCGTGTCCAATTCGCTGAAATAAATTGAAATGATTATCATTTTTTTTGGTACATATAAAAGACGTTTGGATAGGAATAGATACGTTTTCTACCCACTTATAAACCATAACTAGTGTTGAGGAAATGTGGAATAGCTAAATATTGTGAAGAGAGCTATTGTATTTGCTTATTTGTGTGTGGGATGCTTTGTTTGGACTTTTTAGGTATTGAAAAAAACCATTGAAAACAGAATTGATTGGGAAAAAGATGTTTTCTTCAATCTTTTAAATTACAACCTTGCTGACGTATTTAGCAAATAATTATGGAGTAAATTCCCTTACCAAGATCAAATCGGCTGGCGTTGGACATTCTTTCTTGATTTCGTTGGCAGTGACGTAATGATAAAACCTTTTCACATATCCGGGCTCAGGCTCCACGCTACACAAACAACGTTACAGGATGATGATGAAATATATTCTAAAGTTTAAGATTTACATATTGTTTACTCTAAAACCTTTGATATCACTGTAAAGATTGTTTTAAGCCCTAAGCTTGTTGTCTCACCCTATAAAATTATCTGTGTATGTCCAGTTGCTGATTATTGAATAAAATAGTGTTTAAACTAAAGATTATTAATTTCGATGTGTCGTATTTTCACGGGTTTTTTATGGAATCACGAGGAAGGACAAACAAATAAATAGAGATACGACGTAGTTTGTTCCGGACTTCCGTGAACTCAGTGTTTTGGTAACACCGTAAAACTTTCGACCACCGAAAATAAAAATATTCATAGAATTTAGTGCATATTGATTTACTCAATATCATTAATCATCATTAAGTGAAAAACTTACCACGTGAGGTCCCGATAAGCAGCAGGACCTTGGTGGATTGTACTCAGCATTACCACAAATAGCAGTAATAACTTGAAATCCATTGTGATACGTGAAAGATTCAACATAAAACGTTTTTATTTGGGGAGAGACTCATCATCTCCGCCATTGCTGATTGCTAAGCAGCTTAGCAACTAAAATGTGACGTCACAAATGGGCAAAAGTATTTAACCCATGATGACGTCATGCTTTTGTCTTTGTTACACAATGGAAGCGATTGTACACTAAAAGTTAATCTGACAAGGTTTTTTTCATGTCCAAATTCATCCTACTTGTTGAGTAGGTGCTAAATGATCCTAAACATGTTATATTTATATGACTGATACACAGAAATACTATTAAAATATTACATTGTGTAAGTATTATAGAAAAACAAAATCCATCTTGTGGGTATGGATTTCAGGGAAAAGGATACCGGAAGCACGATTTGCATTACCGAAACATCCAAAAAATAATAACAAGAGGCCCATGGGCCTTAACGATCATCTGACATAAAATACAAGATTTCAAATTTTGAACTTATTTTACATGGATTTAAGAATCAAGGGCACTCAGCCACTACCTTGAAACTGGGTTAAGGTTATTCATTTCAACAAACTTCGTAAACCTTTATCCCAGCATGCTACAGGCCAAATATCATCGCCCTAGGTGTTCTGGTTATTCAGAGGATGTTTGAAGTAACACACTTTGGTCAGTGCCATGTCATGATCATTTCATGCAAGTGTTGGCTCAATCGCACGGCTGGAACTTGAGAAGAAGTCGAAAATGTGTTTCAAGATGGCGGCCATCTTGGATTTTGGACCAACGCGAAATTAACAAACTTTGGTCAGGACCATGTCACGATCATTTCAGGTAAATTTAAGATCAATGTCACAAGCAGAACTACTTCAGAAGAAGTTGAAAACGTATTTTCGATGAATTTTCAAAATGGCGGCCATCTTGGATTTTTGACCAACCCGAAATTAACAAACTTTAGTCAGGACCATGTCACGATCATTTCATTTAAGTTTCAGCTCAATGAAACATGTAGAACTTGAGAAGAAGTTGAAAATGTAAATTGTTTACGACGGACGACGGACGACGCCGGACAAAAGGCGATCGCAATAAAAATGCAGAGTCCCGGATTATGTTTTTATCCGTAAATGAAAATGGTGTGACATTTACAATTTTGAATCACCAGAAGCAAAATTTTTTTTATTCTTTTAGAAAAATTTGAAAGTCCTTTAGGAGATCGTCTTAACACTGATATATGGTAGACAATGTCAAATCAAGAATGAGTTCTGTTGCTCAAAACTTAAAATATTTAATTGTTTTGTTGCTAATATATCATATGTTTGAAACCTTCTGAAAAGTCGATGATTTAGTGAAACCACAACTGGTTTCGTTATATTAAATATCTTCGCGACTTAAACTAAAGTTTCACTAGTTTTGTCAAACTAAGCGAAGTGGTGTCGCGGTTTGAATCTATACTTAAACTTGTTTATTTTTTTCCCTACCATTAATTATACACTGAAAATTCACATTTGTGTTCAATGCTTGTGTACAGCCATATATGATCATACAGTAGTAGGCCAAAATTTTAGAAACAGAAACATATATCTAAGTCAGCTTACTTAGTGTTACAATTAATTGTAGTCGATAATGCAGTTAAAGGGAGGTAACTGATATACCAAAAAGATGTTAAAACTAATGAAGGCCCGGCGCTCAACAGGGAATAAAATCATTTTATTTATTCATTTATTCATTTCCTTTCAGTGTTATTATTACATAATATGGAAACAGTTTCTTCTCAACTATTCAGGTTTATCTCAAAACTACTCCTGTTAATTGCTATCTTTATACAGATATTTCTTTTTATAACTTTTATGCAATATATTTCAAATTTGTCGTTATAACAGAATTGTACATCGTAAATCTAGAACAGGAAAAAAATCCAGAGGATATGTAAGCTGATACGGAGGTCGATACGAGGTAAAAATAAACACACACACACAAAAAACAACAACATTTATATAGCAACCTAAGCGTGAGTGGCGAGTTTTTAGCATACGGCGCGTCTGTATTAGATAAATGTTATAATCTGTTATATGTGGTCTGACTGAATCAACCGGTCTTGAAGTACTCTAATCTTCTAAAGGTGACATTTTTTATTGTCAATTAGAAAAGGGTGTCGGTTTTTACGTGGTATATTATTTCGAGTTGTACAACTGAGAAGTGCACCGTTTGTGTTGTCATGATTGCATTTGCTCCGGATGGCATGTGACGGGCCTCCCGTATGTTGTTCAGCGATGTAGCCATCGGTCACTTCTTGAAGACCTCTCCTCAAAATGATCCTGGCTGTTCAGGGGTTGATAAACTCAGCAATATAACAAACAACTGTACATGTAGATATTCAAAAGTGGATTACAATGTACTTTAGCCTGAGCGATTCAACGATTCATCCCTCCACTTCCTCAATGCTCTCTTATACATCTTCATCCTACTTCCTTTATTGAAAAGATGTTAAAAAAAAAGTCTTGAAATTGAAAAAAAAAAAAAATAAATAAATAAATGAATAAAAATCGAGTGTGATATTAAACGCATTTCCGATCACATTAATACATTTGTATTTCCCTCTGTGGTACGTATCATAGACAACCATCATCGGAGATATTGTCAGCGGTCAAGATCTGCTACATTCTTTTTCAAACTGACCTCTATGACGTAATAAAAAGATCAGTAAATCTGTGCTGCAATATATCAATATATCCCGCTTATAGTCAGCTTCCACTGCTACAGTGCTAAATAACCAACACAACAAGAAATCCGTACATTTCTTTATTGGACCACAAGAGGCCAAAATGCACTGACGAATATAAACAATAAGGGAAAAAAATTAAACACCATTGGTCCAGCTCATTTCTATAGGAAATGGTCAAGACCCTTAAACGTTCAGTGAACATCGATGATGCAATCAATGTGCCCGATTGCACAAATGAATGACGTCACTATCCTTCCGTCTCCACTCCTTCGTGGATGTTGCTACGAATCTGCAATAAAAATAGTTATATAAGAACAGTACATTTACCAGTTTTGAAGTATATTGCATTCTTTTCTTCAGTATAAAATGTGAAGGTTTTGTAAGTATTTTGCAATCAAGACCTTAAAATACCTACCTAGCGAGGCAATGGGTACCAATAATTGATCTGACGCTGGATACATAGAGGAAACAGCACCATGTGTTTCTCTTCAAACTGGTGGCAGAATTTCCTTTCCCAGTAGAGGTTGTCCCGGGGAAGCTCATTGGTAAGAACCACGGATAACTCGAGTCCATAGTTGAACAATTTTGCTTTTGCTCGCTCGGCGACATTGGCTTTGTCCTTCTTCCGAGTTCCGGAAGGCTTCCACAAGGATCTCCGTTTGGTCTGACATGGGACAGTTCCGCAGTGAGGACAGCGTGAAGGACCTAAACAAACAATGTTTATTCCAATACATCTTCAAGATACAAAGGTTCTACAATTGATCTGATAAGTCACATATGTCCATTTGGAAAGGAACAGTTAGATATATCCGGACGGAGAGAGGAAATATCACAATACAAGAGGTCGATCGTTCACATGGACATTTTAACTTTCACATAAGAAAATAAAACTTTTCCACTATTTTATCTACCGGGCTCAATCCCTCTGACCCCGGGTTTGGATCCATCATTTACACCAAATTGAACTCATTTTACTCCAGACTGTAAAGTTTGGACAAACACCTTTATCCAGACTCCAGGAGGCAAAACAACCATTTATACTTAATTGGTTTCCCTTTTGCTCTGTGAACGCTCAAAGCAAAGGTCAAAATCAATTTTGTCGTTATTGACTAATAGAAACTTTTGTTGAATAAAAGTGAATTGACGTTGGAAGCCGCGCCGTGACATATGGTCTTTGGTCCTGAAACTGAAACAATAAAACCTCAAATTATCGACATCACTTACGAGTTCTCCATTCCTTGAACTTTGAAAATGTCGCCGACAAGGCCTCTCTGATTCTGTTTCCAAGCGACGGCGCATTTCCCAAAAATAGGGTCAGAAGTACACACATAAGGGTGTAGAACATCTCGTGTCCAATTCGCTGAAATAAATTGAAATGATTATTTTTTTTCTTAGAATGGTACATATAAAAGAAGTTTGGATAGGAATAGATTTCTACCCACATATGAAACATAACTAGTAACTGAGGATATGTGGAATAAGAGATGAAATGAAACGGATAGATAGTAACAAAAGGACTTGACACAAATGTATTATAAGTATCAAATCCCTGTGTACATATCAATGGAACATACAAACATGATAAGAGATTCTGCTAAATATTGTGAAGAGAGCTATTATATTTGCTTATTAGTGTTTGGGGTCTTTTATTTGTGTTTTTCGTTTTCTTGGGCATTGAAAAGTATCATTGAAAACAGAATTAATAGAGAAGAAAATGTTTCCTTCAGTCTTTTAAATTACAACCTTGCTGACGTATTCAGCAAATAATTATGGAGTGAAATCCTTACCAAGATCAAATCGGCTGGCGTTGGACATTCTTTCTTGATTTCGTTGGCGGTGACGTAATGATAAAATCTTTTCACATATCCGGGCTGAGGCTCCACGCTACACAAATAAAGTTACAAGGTGATGATGAAATATATACTAAAGTTTAAGATTTACATATTGTTTACTCTAAAACCTTTGATATCACTGTAAAGATTGTTTTAAGCCCTAAGCTTGTTGTCTCACCCTATAAAATTATCTGTATACGTCCAATTGCTGATTATTGAATAAAATAGTGTTTAAGATTATTGATTTCAATGTGTCGTATTTTCACGGTTTTTTTATGGAATCACGAGGAAGGACAAACAAATAGAGATACGACGTAGTTTGTTCGGGACTTCCGTGAACTCAGTGTTTTGGTAACACCGTAAAACTTTCGACCATCGAAAATTAAAATATTCTCAGAATCTAGTGCTTATTGATATACCCAATATCATTAATCATCATTAGGTGACAAACTTACCACGTGAGGTCACGATAAGCAGCAGGACCTTGGTGGATCGTGCTCAGTATTACCACAAATAGCAGTAATAACTTGAAATCCATTGTGATACGTGAAAGATTCAACAAAAAACGTTTATATTTGGGGAGAGACTTATCATCTCCGCCATTGCCGATTGCTAAGCAGCTTAGCAACTAAAATATGACGTCACAAATGGGCAAAAGTATTTAACCCATGATGACGTCATGCTTTTGTCTTTGTTACACAATGGAAGCGATGGTACACTAAAAGTTAAACTGGCAAGGATTTTTTTCATGTCCAGATTCATCCTACTTGTTGAGTAGGTGCTAAATGATTGATACACAGAAATACTATTGAAATATTACATTGTGTAAGTATTATAGAAAAACAAAATCCATCTTGTGGGTATGAATTTATAGAAAAGGTATAACAGAATCCCGGTAATTTTGAATCACTTAATGCAGAATCGACTTTTTTCAAATTGAAATTTAAAACCCTTTAGGAATTCGTCTTAACACTGGTTTCATTATATGAACTATCTTTGCGAGTAAAACTGTTTTTCGTTTGTTGTCTCGTTTCTACTTCCGGGATTTTACTAAAGCAGTGTTGTCAAAGTAAGAAAACAGGGGTGATGTCGCTGTTTCAATCCATACTTAAACACGTGTTTTTGTGTGCGTGTGTTTTTTTTTTTTTTTTTTTATGTTTTTATCCTTAATTTTATGTTAATTGCACATACATATATCATCACACAGTAGTAGGCCAATTTGTTCGAAACAAATGTAAAATATATCTTAGTCTAGTCGAAGGGAGATAACTCAGGAAATTGCGAGTTTTTTTTTTTAATTTTTATTTTTTTTTTGTACGACGTGTCTATATTCAATAAATGTTATAATCTGTTCTTTGTTATCTGAGTGAATAAAACAGTCTTAAAGCGCCCTATTCTTCTTACAGTAACTTTTATAAAGTCAAGTTGAATAAGGCGTCAAGTTATACGGAGTATTTTATTTGGAGTGAGAAACTGACCGTTTATGTTGTAGTGGTTGTGATTTTGGACAAGACAGTTAACCCTTATTGCTATAGATGGCATGCGATAGGGCTCCCGTATGTTGTTCAGTGAGGTGGCCAGCATCCATTACATGGAGATGCCACTTCAAAATGTATACGGGTTACTAAACTCAGCAATGAAACAAACAACTGTATATATAGAGACACTGATCTGAGCGATTCGCTCATATGTGTATGTGATAAATATTAAAAACTAATGATGGGGTGGTTGTTGTATTGCCGGATGGAGGTTTTCGAATTCTTATCCTGCTTACATTGACTCCATAACAACGTCATATCATGGAGTGTTTGGAATACGAAAGGCCACTACTATGTCAGCTGGATTGAAGCAAGGACGTAAGTGTTCAAAGTATCAGAAAATGACAACAGAGTAAAAACATACAGTGGAAGACATCGTTAATGATACATCCGAACAATTCCAAGTATATCACTATTGTGCTAAGTCTGGCGCGGCCATGATGCAAACATTCCCGATCCCTCAGAAGCTGAACTACGGATCTGGAAAACCCATCTTAAACATAAAATTCAGCCAAGATAGGTTTTGCGTTCTCTCACTCTGTAACAAATTACGAAAGGGAAAGTTCCTGTCATCATCTGCTTTTTGAGATAACAAAGCCTGATTTTTTTCACATTGAAAAAAAAAAAAAAAAAAAACAAGCACAAATATTTCAAGTTCAAAAATTTGTAACTTCGTGATTTCACAAAATTCCCCCTATGAGAAAGTATACTTTACATGTAAGTAAACAGTGATTATTCAAATGTGCGTGGCAGCGGATGTGAAAAGCCTCTTTATGATTATTCTAAGTGTATATTTTCGATGTCCTGTGTATCTATGTACCGTTATTTGTACAATGTTCTACAATTTATATTCAATATTAGTGTCCAACGTAAATGATGTTACATGCACATGTAATTAAAGCCCAACAGGCCTGCCTTGTTAAACAAAGCCTGTAATATGCTGGTTGATTATATATTCCTTGGTGTGTCAGTACAAAACACAAATAAAACAACCATTTTTTTTTTTTTTTTGCCCTAAATATTTGTTACTTACACCATGCAAGACGATAAAAGCATCGCTTGTCCCGAAACCACGACGGAAACATAACTGGCTGTCTGATATGACATTATGGTTATCTGACCACTCTAATGATCTGTTATTAAGAACGGAAGTGACAGCTTTGACAGACAACTTACCAAGTCATGTCTCTATGTGACCAACAATCTGCAAAAACACACCTCCAGTGAAATCAAATTGAATAAATATTGTAAATGGGAAAATAAAAAGAGTTGGAGGAGTCCAACGTCCTGTGAGTGGTACTAGTTGGTAGATGTATCGGTAGAACCAACGTCCTGTGAGTGGTACTAGTTGGTAGATGTATCGGTAGAAGAATCCTAGGTGGATCCGAAGGATTCTAGCAGAGCTCCATAGACGATAGGTACTAACAACTTAATAAAGGATGGAGCATCAACACCAAGGATTCCGTGATCGGTAGTTTTATTTGGTTAACATGTTTCGGCTAGCTAGACTAGCCGTCATCAGAACAACGGTACAAGTATCGGCTAAGCTTGAAATTACGGTTCAGCCGTGATATAATAACGCATTGTCTTTATCACGTGATGATAACAATACAGTTATTGTAAATAATGGAACATTGTTTTTCAATTTTCGAAATATTCATTCAACAGTTAATCTATAAATTGAGACCTGTTTATAACCGTCAAGATTTCTTCCTCAGCCATTTCCTTGTTCTAAGCTCAGGAAAAATACATTCATCATAATTGTGTTCATCTACATCACTACCATTATTCTCAGCTTCGAAAAATGCGCATAAAAGTCGTTCACTGACAATTGTAGCAGCATTTCTCCCCCTTTGGTAGAGTTATGATTACAAGATTATCACAAACACCCTCTTTTAGTAAACGTGGATTCATCAAATCGGATCCTGTAACTTTAGATGTGTTTAGTGATAGTAAAACATTAGATACGCCTGATACAGTTATAACATTATTGTCTTGTTTGTTTTCCGGGGTTTGATTTGCTGGGAGATGAGTATGTGCATCATCATTGGAAAGTTTCGCTTTATCACCCGCAGTTACGGACTGGAAATCATTATGTTATAGTATAGCTATCGTGTATGATTTACCAGAATATCCGATAAATAATTTATAGTGTTCCACCAAGAATTACGTATTGTATACAAGTAGATATTTCACATATATAAAACAGCACAGACGTTGGCATTCATTTTATAAAAATAAGTATTTTCAGCAATTTTACATTAGCTTTGTTATTTTATAATTTAAACGCCTTAGAATCAAGCTATCAGCTGGGGATATGAACAATATTTTATTAGCTTGTTTTATATAGTCCTTGTCACTTTTATTTGGCTGTTGTTAGCGGGTCTATTTCTCTTAAGTTTCCTTTTTGGCTGACAGTGTCAATATTATGTTCTGTTTTGTAGGTCCTTTTTACATATGTACATGTATGACTGAATTTATCTTTTAAATATATTTGATTGTAAATATATTTATTTTTCGCTTCATCGAATTTTCATAATAAGTTAATGCATTATCGTATGCATATGTTGTCTATCATATGTCCCGTGAAAATAGCAAACGAATGAAAAAAATAAGAAAAACATGATCAGTTGGGGAGTTAAAAAAGGATCGGCTGGGGAGTTAACAATGATCGGCTGGGGAGTTAACAACGATCGGCTGGGGAGTTAAAAATGATCGGTCGGGGAGTTAAAATGATCGGCTGGGGAGTTAACAACGATCGACTGGGGAATTAACAATGATGGGAGTTAAAAATGATCGGCTGGGGAGTTAACAATGGTCGGCTGGGGAGTTAACAACGATCGGCTGGGGAGTTGAACTGCAATATGCTATACTCTGACAGTGAAGTGTGATGGTACTTTTTGTTTCCCCCGAGTACCCTCATTATCAGTAGAAATTAACTCAGCCTCTTGTGGACGTAATATCACAGTCAAACCACAGGTGTTGGCACAGAATTCTATATTATATTTATGGTAATATCAATGTATACACATGCTGATCATGATTACGAGCACCCACCGATTGATTAAAACAAATAATTTCATTATCGCGTGTATTTTAACAACATTATTCAGCTATTCCCCTCACACATAAACGATATTTGTACACTGTTATTTGCGTAAAAATCAATTACTTTGAAGCCATGTAGGAATGGAGAACACAAAGTAAAGAAATTCTTTCAAGTTGCTTTGCATTGCAAAACTACATCTGTTCTGAAAATCACCTATCGACCAAGTTCAGTGTTAAGTTGCGAATTAAAAGTTATACCGCACAACATGACAAAATATTTGATAAAATAGGTTAATGGTGTATCTGTCATTCCTTTGTGTAATTTGGAGAAACGGAAAATTGATTAAAAATTCAAAGTGTAGCTCAATTTTAATACAAAAGAAATCTATTATAATCCACCACTACTTATAAGACTGTCATCAACACAGCTAACTGCGTAGTTTCAAAAATCAATAATTGTATTCAACTGTTTTAGGTAATTGACCAAAAAAATGTGAAGCTTTCAATGGTTACATACTTTCTCTAGGAAAGTTTTTGTTCTTTTCGATAGATAAACATGTTGAGTAAGAGAGAAAATAATTACATTAAACTATGATGCAATGATATAATCGAAAATCAAATCCGAAATTGCTAGAAAAGGAAAGTAAAAGAAATACCTTATTTATAATGCCTTGTAAATCAGAATTAAAGCTGATTGGTTGTTCTGAAACATTATCGAATCGCTACAGCAAAGTTCCATAATTAAGAATAAACAACCCGTTATCATTTTAGAAATTAAAGATGACAATCTGGTATTTACTCCAAGCTCTATTATTATTAACTTGTGAGTTTTCTGTGTGTTGCCGCGCGGGCCAAAACGTTTTTATAGATAGCGGGTTAGCAATGAAACATCGCTTCTACCAGGAAACGTTTTTGGTATTTAAACATATAGGCATACAACAATGCGCGAGAGAATGCTTGTTACAAAGGAAATGTAAAGCAGTGGCGTACAAACGTGAAAATTTGTACTGTTACCTTGGTGATAATGACACATATTTAACCACTTCGACGAATAAGAATGAAATAGCGTCATCCAGAACGATGATAGTGCAGTTGGAGAAACAACTATTGAAGTCGTGTGCTGGTCATTCTTGTGACGAGTCATCAGTGTGTGTGGAGTTGTCCAGCGGAATATCAGAATGTGTGAATTGGTGAGAATCAACCACATCAAGCATTGAATTCGAAGCTGAAGTGACTAATGATTTATAATTTGCGTTGGAACGGAGACAAGGTGTTAGGCAGATGGACAATGGTCATCACTGCCATGGACTTGTTCGATCCGTAGTCTCATAAATGTTACACGATGACAGGTGAGTGCATACTTTACGTAAACATGATGTACCAATAATGAATCGGCATCCACAACACAAGAGAACACATTGTTATAAATCTCAGAGACGACAACTACACTGATTACTACCCAAGGTCAGAATTCGGTCGCGTGCTGAAATTCCCCAACTGTATCAAAGGAGAACGTCCCTACTTCACAAAAACGGTCAATCGGAACGGTCCTCACGTACAGCTGTCAAGATGGACGAGTTACTAAGGGAGAAACGGAGTCGACTTGTAGAAATAATAATAAACATTCTTTATTGAGGATAAAACATGTTTAGCCAAAGACGAATCTACCACATGGTCCTCTTGTTAGTAAAATACAAAAATAAGTTACAAAAATTAGCTTAAGACAGTACAGATAATAAGATAAAAATAGTAATACAGCACTATAAGATAATCATAAGATTACAAATTAATATCACAGCATTTGTTAGTTAAAAATTATCACAGAATGCATAAATTTCATGTAAAATTATTTTGTCAAGTTAAATGGCTATTGCCTAATATACATACATGCTAACATAGCAAAACAATAAAAATTGAGCTAATATATGCTAATATAGTATAAACTAAAAAATGTAACTTAATTAAGAGACTGAGTTGTTTAAAAGCTATGAAGATATTTGACAAGCTTTTGCTTACAACTGGGAAATGTATTTACGGTCTTCAACTCATCTGAAAGACCATTCCAAAGTTGGATGCCGGCGATAAAAAAACTGTTTGGAATATAATGTTGTTCTGTGTTTCGGAATATTAACGTTATTTGCATCTGAGAACCTAGTATTTATGGAATGGACATTTCTTACTAAACAAAAATTCTCTGATAGGTAATTTGGTATAGCTCCATGTAGACATTTAAGAATCATACATAACGTTCTGAATTTTAGATATGTCTCAATAGGCATCCAATTTAAAGTTAAAAACATATCCTTAGAAGGGGTGTCATATGGAGCCTCCAGAATAGTTCTGGCCGCTTGCTTTTGAGCCATTGATAACTGATTGATCAACTTAGCTGTGCACCCTGACCAAACTGTGCTACAATAAATGAAATTTGGAAATACGCATGAGTTATAAAACTTTAGTCTCCCACTAATTGGGAGATATTTACGAATTCTACGCAGCAATCCTAAGCGCTGTCTAATTTTGGTAACAATGGATGAAATATGTCCATGGAAGGACAAACACTCGTCTATATTTACACCCAAAAGTTTTTCTTGGCAAACCTGCTCTAAAAGAACATCCTCCATATATAAGTTTAAAGAATAATCATTTCGTGATATTTTTTGTTTTGAAGTAATTAACATGCATTTGGTCTTACTTGCATTCACAATCATTTTGTAATTACTTGTAGAGACGGACAATGGTCGACAATGTCAATGACCTGTTTCATTTGTAATGCAAAATATTTCGTCTTCGATCAAAATCTGAATTTCTGCTATAGAATTGAAAACTCTCAGCAAAACACTTACGAGAACACTGGTCTTCATTGTAACACTATGAGAGGTATATCAGCCGAAATTGACAAAAACGACAAAAAATGCAATTTTCTCAGTCTTAACGGTACACGCATACGTAGACGGTACTGACGAGGCAGAAGACGGTAGACATTTTATTTCGGATGGTACTATGGCGAATACAGAACTTTTCACAACCAACGCCCTCTTACTCGGTGATACCAGCTTCTTCAATTTAAGAGGAGATCTTGTCGAAACTTTGTTTACAAATACTAAGGAAAAATAAGTAAATGTGAACAGCTGTACTGTAATCGTTATATATTGCTTTATTTGTTATTTTATGAACAGATATCAAGAACAAATAGATATCCTTATTTCCTCCTTATGCATGCAGACACAATCATGCAAACTTTATAAAGCAAATGAAATGTAGGTAAAATAAGAATATTATGTACAAAATATTACTGTCTCTAATATCAATATGTAAGCGGCCTTACGCCCATTTAATCTATTTTACTATCTCACAAATTTTCAGTCAAAAATTTTGATGCAGTTCATCAGTACAACCTATTCCCATATCCACATCGATATATTGATGACTGCCTAGTATCAAGAACATAACAGTTTCTGATCCGTTTTTTAAATTTGAATGTTTAGCTATTGTTCCTATCGTTGATGTTGTTATGAATCTTTAACTAGCATAGATAAAATAATGTCATTTACACATCATTGAATTGTCATTATTTCTCTTTCGAATGATTCCATTAAACACGATATATGGAAATTAATTCTTTGCCATCGCGAACATTACACATTCTTACTTCAGAAATTCTCATATCGTCATATACAACTATCTCCGTATTGTTCCTAATTATGTAAAATATATAAAACATTTCTTTAAATTTGTGAAATATGTAATGTATATGTATTCAAATTGTGATATGATCTCAACCTAATGTTGTCATATTAAATCACAAATAACGCAGGTTACTGTAAAATTGGTAATATTTGTAGAGAATTTAATTTGATTTAAATTAAATGAAACAGGAACAATCACAAAATATTAGCACCCTAAAATTAAACAATTATAAAGTAACTTTAAATTACGCAACATATTTAATGATACAAAACTTTTCTTATCGATCATCCATTCCTCCTAAATATATATTGAGTAAATATTTACTTTTGTGTCGTATGTGATTAGATCTAATAAGTATTGATCGTTGCTTTATACTATGTTCATAAAAGGATAATAGAAGATGACGCCACATATTTGATCATGTCATTTTTTTCTAAGCACTTGGCATAAGATGATACCTTTGCATAGACTAGTGATAATTAATTACAATTTAGCCTTATTTAATTTCGCTTTTTTAAATATTAAGATTATTTATCATTCAATCTTAGATTTCAGCGCAATGAAAAGTAGTAAAAAATGCAAAAATGCTCCCATTTTGGAGATTTTCTCCAGCAGTTAGATATATCATTTACGAAAAATAACTAGAAATAAGTGACATCAATCAGCACCAGGATCTCTATTCCATTCCAATCGACACACATAAGGATCAAAAGTAAGGACAAATCCACACTTATTTACTTCACAAGCTCTGACTTTCCTTTTGGACACAACTTTCCCCAAGGAAAGCCGAGGCGTCCATAAATGAGGGTCAAGTAAGGACAAATCCACACTTATTTACTTCACAAGCTCTGACTTTCCTTTTGGACACAACTTTCCCCAAGGAAAGCCGAGGCGTCCATACATGAGGGTCAAGTAAGGACAAATTCTCATTTTGAAATTTATGACACAAGCACATACGAAACAGCTAACTTAGGTATTTAATTAACTCTGCTATATTTAATTCTAAATTGGTATCAAAAAGACGCTATTCAATTACGGTCAATAAGGCATAAAAATTCCTGTGGTTCTCTTCAAAAGAATTTCTTTTCGTAGGGTCAGGAATTCGTGGTAGGCACATGTGAAATTGGCATGTCAACAAGATTCGCAATTCAAATTCAAAATGGATGACATAAGCCAAAAATATGAAGAATAAAAACACAAGGAATGTCAACCTGGTGTTCCGAGGGAGATTGGGCTTTTAGCTTCTTCGGTGACACTGGACATGTAAACCTAAATCATACGAAGTGTTACGTTCTGAAAAGATAGTCAGATATATTTATGAACACCAAATATATCTAACTTCATTCTGTAAGAGAAAATGTTGTATTTATCAAGAAGAACATGATGGTAGCTTAAACCTCCCAGAGCATCTTCAGCAGCAATCACATTTCAAATATAGTGTAGTCGGATTATTATTATTATTATACAAATTAAACGATAATAGGTATTAACATCATACTGCATCTAAAATGTCCCCGGCGTTTATTACAGATTTAGAAAAAATACGTATTACCTGTTAGTTTTCAAAGTGTCAACAATATTATTGTAATCAATCGAGTACGATGTCTTTTCAATCATTATGACATTTCTCCTACTGCTCCTATGTCAAGGTCCACGTAAATTTGTCCTAAAGAATGACGTGTTTTCTATATTTGCATTCATACGCCATTTATTCAACTACCAAGAAATATATTGCATCATACATAAAAGAAATGGATCTATATCCACATCAGGTGATTATTAGTGTATTGATCTGATAATATTGATTTTTGATCCAACTCAACACATCATCAGTAAGTTTTAGTCAAAAAAGATTAAACGTCTTCTTCATGTTTTTAAAGCGCGATTACTCCAGATAACTTGGATTGAAGTTTTAAATAGCGTATATTTCGGCAAGTAAACCTTGTACATTTTTTTGTGGCTACGCTGATAAACATCAAAATTAGTATTATTATATAAATACTTATTTAAATATACTTTTATATCTCGAAATCTATTATCGAAATCGTGATAATGAGAGCAAGCTCAAGAAAATTAAAATCTTAAACCGTTTTATTGGGTGGTCGGATGGCGCAGTGGTAACCGCACTAGCCTTTCACCCAGACGTCTGGGGTTCGATTCCCGGAACAGGTATCTAGTCATCTGCGTGAGCACGTGGGTTTTACGCAGGTACTCTGGTTTTCATCCACAGTAAGACCTCTCGCACGATTCCATCCGGACCAACAACAGTAATTAGTACATATAACAAGTTTACTTATTCCAAATACAATACAGCATATAGGATACAAATATACATAATTAATTGTGTCAAATTCTTAAGTAATATACAAGATGGCGGAGGACAATTCTATTCGAAGACGTAATTAAGTACAGAAGTTTCATTCATTACAGCATGACAGAAATACTGTAGCAAATATTCGAAAACAAAACAACATAGCAATAAACATGACGTTATGAAATTTGGAAACACAAATGCAACAACACTACAGAAACTAAGTTATCCAAAAATACACGAAGGGTTGATTTAAAGTATTTTTCAGTATGCAATTAACGAACAAATGTCTGTTACATTTAATTCAATAACAGTATTTTTTCAGAAATTATTCCAACATAATGACAATTATTGACCGAGGAGAGTTTTTTCTTTTAGTTGTAGCATGCAAAAGTTATTTACCAAGTTTGTTTAAAACTTTCACACTTTTACAGGAAAAAAATTCCATTAGTTTATAACACTTGGATGGCGATAATAGTACTTTTTAATGTATCTACTTCTTAAATCAGAATATGTAGGACAAAGTAGTACAAAATGTATTTCATCCTCGATATCATTTTGATCACAAACTGTACAAATTCTCTGACTTCTGGGAATGTTCTTATAACGACCTGATTCAATGTTAAAATTGTGTCCTTGCATGCGAAATTGACTCAGTAATTGTTTTAATCTAACTTTAATGGGCTTACTAAGGTAAAACTGAATACCAAATATATCCACAAGATGTTTGTAAAAATGTACAGATAACATTTGGAAGATACATCAAAAGCACTGCGTAACTCTTGAATAAATACGTCATGCACACGTTGTTTGTACATTTGCAGAAAAGTATTCTCATTAAATACATTTTGGTTTAACCAGATATGATTAAATCCCAAATTATATAGTTCATGCTTAATTTGATAAACCCAATTAAATTTACAATTAGGTTTTCTGACATTCAATTCAACTAAAGCATCGTAACAAGTAGTATAAGTTGTAAAAACTTGCTTTACAATTGTTGGAAAACAAATAAGCGTTTAATTTGACAACACTACAGAGACTCTATGATCTAAAAATAGAAATATCCGTGGTGAATTGCTACGATGTGTCCCATTATACAGTTTGATTTGAACGGCTAGTGACATGGCCTTGACTTATGTAATGTAACTTCCCGGAGGGAACGTTATCAACATGACCGACATATTCGATAGCATTAGGTGCTAACTTTTAAAAGTTAAATACAATAAGAAAATTGATATGTTAATTTTTTCATATATCTGTATTGGATTCAGAAGTGGAGACCAAATATCAGACAATTCTACATTAATATCTGTCACCTTGAAATCATACTTAAGCAATTGCCAAAGTAATGAAAGCATATTTTCCAAGCCATGTTACCTTAAAACATTGAACCTAGTTGAAACTGTTTTAAAAGTTCTGATGCTAACCACGAATACTACTAAAAAGGGAAAGATTAGACCGAAAATTTAAATGTGAAATGAAAATATTTTGATTTTTTCTATAAAAGAAAGAAAAATTGAATTAGAGTTAACTTGTTGACAAAGCTGACTAAGCTAAGAAGGTAGAAGGGCATGAAAAATCTTATCTGCAATGGGCTAACATATCTTAATTTAAACACTATCACTAACACAACAGCATGGGTCTAAGGCTGGTAATTTTAGGTATGTATGCAAATGCCAGTATATTTTACTTTGCTTTTACATTAAATGCCTCGACTAAATAAATATATTTAAAAAGCGAAATGTAAAAATTATATTTAAAAAGCAAAATGTGAAAAAAAGAAGAAAAAAAAAATTATCAGCAGTTCACAACTTTATATCTGTGTGACAAACATACAATTTTGTAACCGAATCTTGATTAATTTAGCCTTCGAGTATCATTTCATAGAAATAGATTTAGCCTTGTTGTAAAAAGTATAACCTGTCTGTAACGACCATTATAGACAGTAGTAAAAGTGGTCGTTATAGACAGGTTTCATTACTCCACAGATGACCTTTATAGCTGATTATTTGCTGTACAAATTTATCATTTAAGTATACATGACATACATGACTTATTGAATTTAAATTATACCTTGGATCTTTAGTTTATATAACATTGAACCATATGGCAGTTAATGAAAATTGAAATCCAACAGCCCAAGTATCCAGCTCTTATTTCAAATGTATTGTTATTTTTCCAAATTGTGGTCTAACACGAAACATTACAAACTTGACCACAACTGTTAGCAATAAATTCGTTCGTCATGATAGAGCATGTGAATAAGGTTAGATTAGAGACAATGTCGGGAAAAATGTCAGAGGTATTCGTGGGTCAGCAAATTCGTTATCATTTCAAGAATACTGAAACCTCTCATGAAATACCATACTTGATATACATGTACAACACTTTGGTTTGCTAGTATTTTAACCATTAGAACAAAAGTACTGAACATATGTTATTTCAGCCAAGTACTATATGTTCTTTATCTCATGGGGAAAAATCAACGAAAAAATATATATTAATTTATATGTGAACTTTTATACTGAAATTAGACCTTCTCAAAACTTGCTTATCAAAATTACAAAATGAATCGATGTTATCCTGAGCGTAGTACTGTTAAATTGATGGTAATGATACTACTTGGTCTGACGTACGATGTGCGCAATTTTCACAATTTAGTTGGTCGAGGTTGACTTTATCAGAACATACTTTTCATATTTGTCATGTTGCAAAAGTATGTAAATGTAACACAAGTATCAGAAGTGATACCTAATAAACTCTACGCATGCGTAGTGACCAGTCTGGTGTTGGTTGAGTCCACCCTGCCTCGAGGGTGTGTCCCTCTCCAGCAACATCCGTTTTCACAATCCAACCCTGGAGATGTCTTTGGAACGTCCAGTGAAATCGGCAACAAGGCTAGGCCAACTAAGATGGGAAATCTACGTTCTAAAGGAGCCATTCCCACTGGCCATTTCATGACCAACGTCATCAAAGATCATCCGGTACCACTTCGACTGTTTCCGTATGAAGGTAACCAAGTATATATTACAATTGGTTGTTTCAATTCATTTTCTGTATGCTAAATAACAAGACGTTCCTGCTTTTAAAATTACTGCGTAAATTTCTTTATGACGTCATCTAAGTTGTTACGTCATAAGGCACTGAAAATGCGACAGACACTTGGTGGTCTTTTAGACCCTATGGTTTGCGGTTACCTGCATGTCACGTTTTAATTCATCTTAATACTGACATGATTCTTTGGAAATCAATAAATATTTACAATAATAAGATAGATTGATTTTATGGGTTAGTGCACCTTCCAATCTGGTTATTGACATTGATTTCGACCAATTTCGATATTTATCAGTCGCCTCCTAGGACTTTTTTCCTCAATTAAGGCCCTTAACACCAATGACAAGTCCTAGAACGACGAAACAGCCGATTGGTTCACTTTAATCTATTAGACGGCTCTATTGCATCTGTTATGTTTAAATACACAACCACTTGACATTCTTCTTCAATTATCATGTTTATTTTGATGGGCTTGTGTACCTCCCCATCCAGATTTTGCTATTTCTTTCGATCACTTTCCTGAGTCGCCACTTAAATTGAAAATTAAGGCCGTTAACGTCACTGACGAGTCCTAGAAGGACGAAACAGCTTTATGACTCAGTTAAGTTCGTTGTTTGTTTCTCTCTACTGTGTGTAATGTAAATTAGTAT